>NW_006408540.1:18574939-18575991 GCF_000296735.1 Chrysochloris asiatica | reverse complement strand
GATAGGTCTTTTGTTCTATATAGTTTTTTATATAGGTCTTTTGTTTCTCTGGTTAGATTTATTCCTAAATATTTCATCTTTTGGGTAGCTATTGTAAATGTTATTTTTTTCTTGATTTCCTTTTCATTATTCTCTTTGTCAGTATAAAGGAATCTGGCTAATTTTTGTTGGTCTAAGATGTTCATTTTGGTTTTTTTTTCTTTTTTTTTGGATGTGTGTGTGTTTATTGCTATAAATTGTCCTCTGAACACTGTTTTGCTGTGTCCCAAAGATTCTGGTATGCTGTGTTTTCCTTCTCAGTTGAGTCAATGAATTTTGTATTTCATTCTTATTTCTTTTGTTATCCAGTAGCTTTCAATCAAAGTGTTATTCAATTTCTGTATATTTAATTTTTTTCTTGATCTTTCTATTGTTGATTTCTAGTAGTATAGAGAGCACTGTGATCTGCGAGATGCTTTGTAGTCTTTCAATGTTTTAAAAATTACTAAGGCTTGAATTTTGGCCTAACATATGGTATTTTACAGAAAATGTTCCATGTGTGCTGGAAAATAATGTATATTGTGCTGTCGTTGTATGACTTATTCTGTGTCTATGAGGTCAAGTTCATTGATTGTGTTCATCTATTTCTTTATTGAGTTTCTTTCTATTTTTTTGTCCTTTATTGAAAGTGACATATTAAAGCCTTATAGTATTGTTGTAGAGTTGTCTATTTATCTCTTTAGTCCTCTTCAAATTAGTTTTCTGTGTTTTGGGTTACACAGATATTTATTATAGGTAGATCTTCTTGTTCAATTGACCCTTTAATCATTTATAATATCCTTTCTTGTCTCTGGTTTTTGCCTGAAATCTATTTCAGAAAAGATTAATATTGTCATTCTTACTCTTTTTTGATTGCCATTAACTTTGTATAATTTTTCTATCCTTTCAGTTTTAGTCTATTTTTGTCTTTGTGTCTAAGGTGTATCTCTTGTAGACAATATATTGTTGGATTCTGCTTTCTTATCCATTTGACTAAACTCTGACTCTTGACTGGTGGATTTAGTCCATTTATA
>NW_006408540.1:18571903-18572969 GCF_000296735.1 Chrysochloris asiatica | reverse complement strand
TTTCACTCTCAGCTCTACCCCTCTGTGGCTATGTCCTTGTCCATGGGCTCAAGTGTCCCCAGGTCTCCCCACACTTTGGAGCAACAAGTCCTTCCTCTTCTCTCTCTCATCTCCAGGTCAACGGGAGTCAATGGACTGTGGTTGAACTCAGTGCATTTCTTCCTTGCTGCATTTCTCCCTCTTCCACTCACCAGTAGACTAACTTGGTCACCAGCAAGCTTGCATCCCTGCTCTTGTGTTCCCTTTGAGTTTCAGTCTTAGAGGGGGTTTTGTCCTGAAGGAACTTGATTATTTGCCTTGAAGGCTTCCTGGCAAACAGTTTCCTTATTCTTGTAGTAGCCAGTTATACTGCCATTTTTATTTTGGGCTTTTCCTGATCATCTTTCTTTAAAGATGTACCTTCAGTTGCGCTAGCTGTTCTAGTCTGGTCTACTTGTCCTTTCTAGTGGGAATGTCCCACCTCATAAGGTTCTGGATGGGACTCAGGATTCCACCTAAGGTTCTATACTCTGCAAAGGCTTTGCAAGAGGGCTATTTCATTGGAAAAGTTCTAGAACCCCTTTTAGGTATTCCAATCAGTTATAGGCTGAAGATGGGCTTACAAGTTTACTGTAATGTTTCCCAACATTCCTTTCTATCCCATTCAAGTGTATATTTTATAGTAGGCAAGGGAAGCCAGTAGCCATAAGATAGTCAAGCATTTTAGTATTATTTCCCCTCTTCAAACTGTGCCTAGATCCCTGTATCACAGAGCCCTGTTGTTCCAAAGTTGAGCATGCATTTACCTCTGTTCCACTTAGGCCATGCAAACCTGTCTCAGTGTTCCTCTATCTATCTTGTTCTTCCACCTCCTCCCTCTTCTTGTATTGTCCTCCCCAACACCCTAACTAAACACTCCATCCGAACTCCACTGGTGTAGTTACCTTATATTCCATTACCTCTTCCCTCCATTTAAGACAGTCTATTTTATCCTGTAACCTATCTGACCTTCTCACCACCTGGATCTCTGTTCCTCTGTGTTTACCTTCTCTCACATTGTAATTGTTTTGCTCATAGACTGACCTCC
>NW_006408540.1:18548492-18570905 GCF_000296735.1 Chrysochloris asiatica | reverse complement strand
ATTTTTCTGAATTCCTTCTCAGGCATTTCCAAAGCCTGTCCGTCTTCCAGTATGGAGTGTAATGTAGCTCTACTTCCAGCTCATTTGCCTCACTCACTTTATCTCGATTCTGGACATGTGCTGATATGGTCATCTGCTTCTGTTTTTTGGGCATACTCAAGTGTTATCTGTGGCCTTAATACTTAGATTGGTGTACATTTTGGTATTTTTTATGCTTTCTGATTGCCCCCAGGTAGATATGATCAGAAGATGGGCTTCCCTTTTCATTCTTCCTCCTGAGAAATTTCAAGATGCCACTGTAGGTCATTGTGACAAAACTCAGGGTTTAATTTTCACCCTATTTCCTTTTTAATCTTCCTGTCCTGCTTCACAATCCCCATTCAGCCTTTTTTCCTAGTGAAGAGTTCAGAGCCAACTGTGTCCATTTTTGCACTGATGTTTGGTTTTAAGTGGAAGCTGTCACTTTAAATTTTGAGAAAGTCTGTGCGCAATCATAGTAGAACCCTTCAGGGGTGGGGTGGGTTGTCCACTCGCTCAAGAACCCCCTCTAGTCACCAAAATGGAGGTGCACAGCCAGTGAGAGACCAATGAAAGGATACCAAAAAAGAAAAGAAAAGAATGTCTACACGTTTATCTCTGTGGTTCTGTCAGGCATCCATTGCTGATCTGATCCTTCCCTGCTTGATCTAGCCCAAGATGGTGGCTCCAGGAGCAGCTGAGCATCTTGAGTTAGAAAGCAATAAATTTCTTGCTTTTGCAACAAATTTCCCTAGCTTATAAGCCTTCCACCCTTCTAAATATTCTTTTATGTGTGGTTCAGAGTTCTGGCACTATCCGCTGAGCCTGCTTGGTTCAGTATTCTGCGTTGTTGCTGACGTTGCTCCTCACTGCACTGCTACCCCATCCACCGTCTTGTTTGTTCTCCTTTCCTAAAGTTTTATATGTATTATCCCATTGCCTTCTTGCCTGCTGTATTTCTGCTGAGAAATCAGAGCTTAATCTTACTGTTTCTCTTTTGTAGGCATCTTTTCCTTTTTTTTTTTTTTTTTTAAGATTCTTTCCTTGCTTTTGGCTTTGGAAAGTTTGATTATGATTTGTTTTGGTGATTTTCTTTTAAGTTATATCCTTTTTGGAGTTCATCAAGATTCTTGAGTCGATATCTCCTTAACTTTTATGATATTAGTGAAGCTTACTTCCAAGAACTCTTTGACAATTTTCCTCGTGCTTTTCTTCTTCTTTTTTTGTGTGTTTTCCTGTTCTAGAATTCTGAACACATGCAAATTATTCCTTTTGATGGTGTCCCATGTAATTTTTAAGCTTTTTTCTTTTTTGTCACATTTTTTTTTTTTTTTTTGGATATTTCCTCTAGCAGATTAGTATTAAGAGATTTGCCTTCTATGTCACTAATTCTGTTTTCTGTTGATTCAATTCTACTCTTGCTCTTTTAGTGCATTACCAATTTCTGAAGACTTAGTGCCAATCTTCTATTATCAAATTCTAAAATTCCTATGATGCTTTTTTGGTACAGTTTCAAATTTTTAATTCATTTTTGTTTGCTCTTGTAGTGTTTTCCTTAATTTTTTTTTAAAGGTTTTTTTGTTTGTTTGTTTTTGTTTTTTCAATGTGTTTTCCTTGATTTTTTCTGAAATTTTCTCAATCCATTGAAAGAACTTAAATATCATTCTTTTGGATTACTTATCAAGTAGTACCAATGCCATTTTTTCCCCCCTCAGAAAGGTTTTCTTGCTCTGTGTTTTGGTCACTTGTTTGAGCCACTCTGTCTTGTTTCTTCATTTGAACTGGAATTGTCTGTTTTCTCCAAGACATTGTTGTGGTGCTGTATTTGTATTTAATTGTTGATTGTGTATGGCATGCTCTTAGGCACTCATTTTCTGTCTCCTGGTGAGTATGATATACAATGGAAATGTTTGTGCAGTTCTCTGTTTGCTGTTTGTGTAACAAACTTGAGAGTGGGTTTGGCTAGTTTTGGCATCTTCCTATCATTGAGCTGTTGATGAGGATCTGGAAGTGGACTTTGCCCAGTTGGTGGAGCAGCACAAGGCATGGGTGTGGCTGGGCTCCATGCATGTGGTTGTAGCCTCCCAACTGGTAGTACAAAAAATAAAATAGTATAAATAGAGAAAAAAGGAAGCAAGCAACAGCAAAAATAAAATCATTAATAATTAAACAAGCAGCAGAAAATAAGGAAACAACAGCAACAAAAAATAATTTAAAAGGAAGAAAAAGGAAAGGAAAATAAAAACAAGGGAAGAGAAAAAGACAACAGAAAAAAGAAAGAAGAAAACCTTGATAACCTAAACTAGGGAAGAGAGGAAAAGAAAGGAGAATAGTAAAGGAAAAACTAAGAGAATAAGAAGAAAGAAAAAGAGAGTAAAGGAAAAAAGAAAAAGAAAAAAGGATGACAAAGAAATGTAAAGCAAGGGAAGGGAAATAAAAGAAAGTAAAAAAATAAACAAGCAAAGGAAGTAAAAGATGGGAGAGTGAAGGGCCCCAAAAGGAGAAAACGGTGGGGGTAGAAGGGGTGGGACACTTGATATGGGTCATTGTTCTCTGACAACTAAGGACTTCACAGAGGGGAGGAGGGGTCCATGGGACAAGGCATCTTGTCCTAGATGGAGTTTCTGCTGTCCTAGAAGCTATCTGTGGAGCACAGGGTGGCTTAGGTTAGGGTGCTTATTCCCAGAAAGAACTCTTTTGGGCTGTACAGAGTGGGTTGTTGGTGGGTGAGGGTGGGAGCTGGCCACCAGAATGGGTGGGGAATAAGGGAGAAGACTACACCAGCCACTGGTTGCTGTCCTCATGGAACTTGCAAAGTTCAAAATGGCCGAGCTCTGCCAGACCAGCCTACAGGTCACTTGTTCCTTCTGTCTCCTCACTGGTTGCTTTTGTTCAACTTCCTCTTTGAGTTGGTATTCAATCTACCTCTCCATCCTTTCCTCTGAAGCTCAGGATTCTAGGATTATCATCTGTTTCATCGGGTCTTACCTGTCTTTGTTGTAGAGGGTGGTGCAGTGTGTCTGCCTAGTGTGACATCTTGCTGGGAGCAAGCATTTTCAATGCCTGATCTGTAAGAAGTAGATTGCCAAGGCTTTCTTCAGAAGTGCCAGCGCAGCTGGGATTTGAACATTTGAACCTTGCTTCCTCAGAGTGTATAGGTGTTTCACTCTTTTGCATGGCTCACCTACACCCTCACTGCTTCTCCTTTATTCTCCTGATAGGGCATAGCAGGCTGTGTGTGGAAATTATAAAAAAGAAAAAAGGAGAAAAACTGCCAGAAAATGTTCCAGAGATTTGCTCTCTGGTGGAAAAATTTTATAAGATCCAGCCACTGCTGGTGTTTCCATAGACTGAGTGTTCTTTAAAAAAGCTCAGAGTTCTGTGAGGAAAGCTATATCCTCAAATACAAGTTAATACTGGTTTCCTGTGTGCTCCTGAATGACAAACTATGAAACTTCATAAGAATCTTTTCACATCTGACTTAAAACCAGGACTAACCATGCCTCTAGACACGGTGGGCCTGTCTACCTGGCTGCATTTTCTAAATTCAAATTCCCAACCTGGGCCAGTGTTTGTTTGTGGGAGCAACTGCACAGAATATTTGAAATCAGGACTGTTATTAAAAGCTGCACACATAAATATTTCATCTAGCTTCAGTGTCAAGTTCTAACCACTGTGTTTTCAAATGTGAGGCATATAGAGAACTTGTATTGGGCACCATTTTCACTTCAAACTTGTTCAGTCTGAGAAGGACTTTGAGGTGTCGTATTTTTTCTGTTCTGTTTAGACTCCAATCCTATGAGGAAAATGTGAAAGGGAGGCTCATTTCTTTCTTTAACCAACTCTGATTTCCTTCCACTGGCAAGAGGGAAAAAGTTCTGGATTAAAAAAAATACGTATAAATGTTTTGCTTTGCCTCAATGTTTTGACATTCTAGATTGGTAAAAGTGGCTTGTACTTCCTTATTTCTGGCTTCCTTCTCATGTGTTAGCCACAGGAAACCTAGACTCAAGTCTCCTTCCCATCGGGGCTGTGGGTGGAAAAAGCTAAAGATCTGGGAACACGGTGCTCTGGGTAGGGTTGATGTGGCAGCCGGCAGCTCCAGAGGCTGCTGGGAAGTGTGTTGTGGCAGTCTGTCTTAAGGCCCACAAATGTGCCTTTGAGTTTGGATGTAATTATTTCTGTCCTCCATCGCATCAGGAATTTCAACATGGGCTTGCTCCTCCCTTCTGCCACTGCCAGTTCCTCAGGCTCACTGTGTCCCTAAATGGGAGATGATGGGTCAATGGTGACTCAGAGCTGAGGTGAACAGAGAAGAATAGCATTTATCCAGTTCTTGCTCAGGGCCAGGTACTTTATGTTCTTATATTGTTAAATGCTCTTCAAAACCATCTTATGATGTATGCAATGTGTTACATTAAGGCCCAAGGCCAGGCAGCCAGTAAATGCCTAGAGGCAGGTCAACTCAAATCTGCCTGATTTCAGATCTGTGCTATTTTGACTGCTCTAGAGGCTCTGGTAGCATAGTGCTTACAAGTCGGTATGCTAACCTCAAGGTCAGCAGTTCAAAACTACCAGCCGTTCCATAGGAGAAAGATGAGGCTTTCTGCTCCTATAAAGATTTACAGCCTCAGAAACTGCAAGATCGCTAAGAGTCAGAACCATCTCCATGGCACCTAACCATCACCACCATATATTGTACCATTATGTTTCTCCAGTTGCTTCTGAGATGGTTCAAACAGTTAAGAGCTGGCAAACCCGCCAAGAGCACCATAGAAACCAAGCCTGATGATCTACTTCCAGAAAATCAGTCATTAAAACCCCTATATAGCACAATTCTACTTGGACACTGGGGTCACCATGGATCCAAGGCAACCTGATGGCAACTGCGTTTCTTTATGTGTGTGTGTGTGTGTTTTAAATTTATGTTTTTCTAGAACATGTCTTATGGATGATGGTGAATTCCTCTTAATTGGTGACTCTTATAATTTCTCCAGCTGGAATGTGGTAGACCTTCAAATGCCTGAAGGAGAAGTCTTAAGGAAGTAGATTCTGCTCCATCCTTCCCTGTTCCCTCACACACACACACACACACACACACACACACACACACACTCCTTCGGGGGAATAGAGCTGACTGTAAATCTTTTATGCAAACAGACTGGGTCAGCCTGACCAAACCCACAGCAGACATCACCGAAGGTGCTGCACATCTTTGCTGGGCATTTAAGAGCCAGCTCAGCATGCATTCACTGGTACCCATCAGGGCACAGTCTGGGCACCATTGGAGACATCCTCACAGTCAGTCCCATTTGATCTCTCTCTTTTTCTTCATGGAACCTCACCCATCCTGTGTTTAAAGTTTGGAAGGAAATCTCCTCAGCAGGACCAGACAAACCTAACTTTAACCAGCATGCTGACTCTCACGCAGGGCTTTTTTCTAAAAAAAAGTCCCTCACCACCAGCTGACAAAGGAGAAAAATTCCAAGTTTGAGTTACAGATGCGAGAGCTGAAAATGGATGGTACTGACACTTCAGCCTCACTTGGCAGTGACCATGAAAGACAATGGGCAGAACTTCAGGTACACTTAAGCCATCCACTTGATGTAAATGAGAAATGGAAGAGGGTTGGAATATGCACAAACTCCTGGGCAGTGGTGAATGGCCTAGTTGTCTGGTCAGGCCTGGAAGGAAAGAGGTTAGGAGATCAGGGATAATGGGGCAGGGGACAGAGACACGTGAATAGATACATTGCAATGGCACACAGTTTCAGAGTCTTCTAGAAAGATAATGAAGGGGCAAGATCGGGACTATTGGGTGAATGGAGTAAGGTTTCCCAAACATATTTTCGTGGACAGCTCTTGCTACCCTCAAAGAATGAGCAGGTGCATTGTCCTGGTTGGAAAAAAAAAATCTTTAACGTCATATAAGACGTTTCACCAAACAGAAAATTTCACTGTCAATGAAATACTGCATCTTAGAGCCCAAAGATTCCATCTCCGCACATCCTCTGGCCCTCCTAGAAATGTGCATTGACCGCACCTTTCTTGTTACCAGTCACTGGTTGCTGTTCTCATGGAATACTGTTTGTGAATGAGCTCTGCCTGACCAGCCGACAGGTCACCTGTTCCTTCTGTCTCCTCACTGGCTGCTTTTGTTCAACTTCCTCTCCGAGTTGGTATTCAATCTACCTCTCCATCCTTTCCTCTGAATCTCAGGGTTCGAGGATTATCTTCTGTTTCTGTTTCATCGGGTCTCACCTGTCTTTGTTGTAGAGGGTGGTGCAGTGTGTCTGCCTAGTGTGACATCTTGCTGGGAGCAAGCATTTTCAATGGCTGATTTATAAGAATTAGATTGCCAAGGCTTTCTTCAGAGGTGCCAGCCCAGCTGGAATTTGAACATTTGAACCTTGCTTCCTCAGAGTATATAGGTGTTTCATGCTTTTGCATGGCTTACCTACACCCTCACTGTCTCTCCTTTATTCTCCTAATAGGGTACAGTAGGCTGTGTGTGGGAATTAAAAAAAAAGAAATCAAAACCAGGAGAAAAACTGCCAGTAAATGTTCCAGAGATTTGCTCCCTACTGGCAGCGATGGGCTCAAATGTACCAACGATTGGGAGATTGGTGCAGGACTGGACAGGGGTTCATTCTCTTGTGTGTAGGGTCACTATGAGTTGATGTTGACTTGAATGTATATAACAACAACAACAACAACAAAGATTTACAGCCTCAGAGATTCTATACAGGATCATTATGAGTCAGAACTGACTCCAGGCCATATAACCACCACCACCATATGTATTATGCATCTATTAAACAAATTTACTAATTAAATGGAGTCCTGCTGTGGTACTATAGGATAAGCATTGGACAATAAGGTCTATTTGAATCATAATGTCAGTGGTTCAAACCTACCAGTTGTTCCCTGAAAACCCAGTGGTGCTGTGGGCTAATGCATCAGACTGCAAAGCCTTTTGAACTGCAAGGTTAGTGGTTCAAGCTCACCATCTGCTCCTCGGAAACCCTATACAGGGTTGCTATGGGTCGGAACCAACTCGACGGCACTTAACAACAATAACTAATTAAATACAAGCAAGACAACAAGGCCAATAACATTAAAGTAAAGAACATTTTTTTCTTTTATTAGGTGCTATTTTACTGAAACTAAATTGCCAATATTGGGCTTAAACGCTTATAGAGACACACCTTTAAACTTCACTTTTCTTTAATTAATTTGAGTTCTTGTGTTTACCATGGTCACTATGCTTCCATATTAACATAGCCTCACTTTAAGCAATAAATCCGTTATTGTAAAGGATCAACCAATTGAAAAACATACTGGAAGTTTAATAAAAAATAATACACAATGAAAAAGTCTTTGTTAAATATTTGCTGCACCATTTACTGTTGAATTGGAGACTGATAGAAATTCAGGATCCAATGAAAATTTCCATTTACAGGTGATATTACTCTGAGCTATGGCCTGGAGGACTCCCATCCATCTGTCCGTTTGTTGGACTGTGGTGACGTGTGTGTTGTTATGATGCTGCAAGGTATGACAATGGTATTTAAAATCCCATCAGGCTTCAGTAGGGCTTCCGGGCCAAGCCCGTTGGTCTACTTTTGGAAGCCTGCCAGTGAAAACTGTGTACCTCACATCAGAATACTGTCTGATATCGTCCGCAAGATGAGCGCCCCGACCCCTAGGGTGGCCACAATAGGCTGGACTGCAGAAGAACTACAACAGTAGACACCAAGAAGTATTCTGTTTACACAAGGCCGCCACAAGTCACAGCAACACCAACAACAATGGCTCTGAGGTGGGACTCCAGTCTCTCACCACTTTCTCTATTTGAAGGCAGCATCGATGGACTCAAGCGTGGCAACAGTAGTGTGGTTGGCCCAGGATCGGGCTGTGTTTTGTTCTGCTGTGCATAACGTTGCTATGGGTCGGTACCGACTCGATAGAACCTAACAACAACAACAACAAGTGAAAAAGGAGCCCTGGTTGTGCAGTGGGCTAAGCATTAGACTGCTAACCTCAGCATTGGTGGTTCAAACCCATTAGCATCTCTGAGGGAGAAGATGAGGCTCTCTGTTCCCGTAAAGATTTAGTCTCAAAAACACTAAGGAGGAGTTTTACTCTGTCCTCTGGTCGCACATAGTAGTTAGTAGTTGGGCTGCTAACCTCAAGGTTAGCAGTTCGAAATTACCAGTCGTTCTGTGGCAGAAAGATGAGGCTTTCTGCTCTGGTAAAGATTTACAGCCTTGGAAACCTATGCCGGGTCACTATGAGTCAGAACTGACTCCACAGCACACAACCACCACAGCATTGCTATGAGTCAAAATCAACTGGATGTCAGTAGGATGGGCTAATCAATGGTGGTGCAATGGTTAAATGCTCAGCTGCTAATCTCAAGGTCTGTAGTTTGAATCCACAAGCTGCTGCATGGGAGAATGATGTGACAGCCTGCTTCTGGAAAGATGACAGCGTTTGGGACAATTTTGCTGTGTCTTGTAGGATCAATGTGAGTAAAGCCTTGTAACACAACCTCACCTTTCTATGGTTCTGAGAATCTGCGTATGCCTCAGGGCCTAGTTCAAAGACTTCCTTTTCCAGCTAGAGCTAGCATCTCTGTCCCTACACCCCATAGCACGCTTCATCTACCTGTGTGTTCACTCTGCCTTGGACGCAGTTAGCAGTTGCTTTTCTGGTTCCCATCCCAGATGGAGAGTACTTTTTGGGCCAGAGACTATTCATCATCACTGTGCTCAGACTCTCAGAAACACTTACTCGCATAATAGAAGCCTCCTACTATAGACTAGTGTGGCACTGTGGGTTAATGCACTGGACTGTAAGGTCGGTTTGAACCACAAAGTCAGCGGTTCAAACTCACCAGCCACTCCTAGGAAACCCTATACAGGGTCACTATGAGTCAGAACTGACTCGACGACACTTCACAACAATAAGTATAGACTGGGGAGTCCTGGTGTGGCGCTGTGGGTTAATGCGTTGGATTGCAAAGCCATTTGAACTGCAAGATTGGCGGTTCAAGCTCACCAGCCACTACTTGGAAATCCTATACAGGGTCACTATGGGTCAGAACCAACTTGAAAGCACTTAACAACAACAACAACAACAGTATAGACTAGAGTCCTGGTGTGGCGCTGTGGGTTAATGTGCCAGACTGCAAAGCTGTTTGAACTGCAAGGTCGGTGGTTCAAGCTCACCAGCTGCTCCTCGGGAACCCTATACAGGGTCACTATGGGTCGGAATCGACTCGACGGCACTTAACAACAACAACAAGTATTGACTGGTTGTCACAAAGCTTTAAACCTTCAAAGATTAAGCAGATTTAGGCTTTATCTAATCCAATTAATCTCATCCAAATCCCTTACTTTATAGAGGAGGAAACTGAATCCCAGAGAAACTAAATGACTTGCCCAAGAAAATTCACACCATTAGATAGTGGCAGCAGCAGTAATTAACCCAAGTCCCTTGGTTCAGAGCTCAGCACGCTCTGCTCCATCAGGCGCATCCCTGCCTTGACTGCATCAAGGATCCCTAGAGAAGCCACTCAAAGTGGAGTCTGCTCAGATTTCAAAGAAGAGGCGCATTCAGTCAATCACCAGAAGTTTTTGGAAACTGATTGCATAGCCTGCTTTTGTCCAACTTTTTGTTTTCTCTGAATCAAACTCATCTGCAATTGCCAAAAATTTTGTCTTGGGTCATATTTAATGGAAACATATATAGAAGAGCCCCGTAGGTTTTGTGGACTCATGGTCTCAGAACGACTCCAGCAGGAAAGCAGCCATAAACAACCTGCAGACACATGAATGTGACCAAATTCCAAAACCACGTCATTATCTAAACCAGCCATCAGATTTGACTTGAGGGTCATCATTGGCCAACCCTTGCTCTAGTATGTGAATAGTAAAGTACGAAGATCACTTCACTATCAGCTCGGTACTCTGCCCATCTGCTGTTTGTACTTACAAACCAATTAGTTAATTTCATTAGTGTCTATATTGCTATGCTAAGGGATTTTAAATGTGGATTTTCATTTGCTCATTCAAACATATTGATTTTTTTTCAATGGTTACCATATGCTGAACATGCAACAGTAATGACCGGACAAGGAAGTTAACAATCCAGCACCAAACCAAACCAAACAAAACATCAACTTTCTCTATGCTCCAGAGACCTACCCTGGCATAACCAAATACACTTTACTTTCCCTTTTCCCTAGAGAGTAGTTATTTTTGCTATGTTAAGTTTTTCCTTAAGAAAAATTCCACATTAAACCTTGATTGGGGTCCATTTCTGTTAGTTATATCATAATTTGTGTTCAGGACATTTATGAAGCTCTCAGGGACTTGGGCTTTTGCCAAATGTTATGGATTGAACTGTGTTCTACAAACATGTGTGCTGGAAGCTTACTCCCATACCGGTGGATGCAATCCTGCTTGGGAGTAGAGTTTTCTTTGTTATATGAATGGAGTCATAGACTGCAAGGTGTGTTCCAAACCTAACCGTATCTGAGTTAGAAAAAGAACAGATTAAGTACAGAAGCAAGCAGAAACTGGGGAAGACAGATGCCAAAGAAGATCCTTTACAAACCAAGGGACCAAGGAATGTGCAGGCTAAGGAAAGAATCTTCAGGGATGAAACCTAGAACTGTGAGAAAATAAATTTCTGTTCTTTAAAGCCAACCACTTGTGGTATTTCTGTTACAACAACACTAAGTAACGGAGACTCCAAGGAAAACCAGAGTTACTCCATTCAGGAAGAGCCACAGCATTACTTCACCCCCCTACCTAGAAATGTGCCTTTCAAAGGGAAATATGATTTGGGGCTTGATCGTCCATTTTAAATGGTGTCTTTGAGACATTTACACATCCTTGGGGAATCTTTATCAATCCAGTCAGATTCATGAGGAGAGACAGGGAGATAAAACCAGACAGTCTTTCAAAAGTTCAGGATCTACGAGATATAAGACAGGTCAGTACAAGTGGGAACCTTCCAAGCAAGAAAGTGGAACTTACTTTATAAAGCTTGAAACCCATGGCAAAGCAATGAAAATACTGATTCTCCCAAAGCACTAAGGTTGGAGTGATATTCCAAACCAAGTAACTACATAAAAGAACTCAGTTTCAATTTTGACTAGTTAAGATACGGTTTACACCCTTGGAAACCCTGTACAGGGTCGCTATGGGTCGGAACCGACTCGACGGCACGTAACAACAACAACAACAAGATACGGTTTACAATTGCAAGCTGGGACAATCTTTCTGGAAAGAATTCTATAGCAAGAGGCATAAAGAAATTCATATTTTTAGGAATTTCTTTTAAGAAACTAAAGTGGTGCCACTAGATAATGTTTATTATCAATTTGAATCATTGACTAGGTTCAGCACTGGACGTTCAACCGATCTACTGCTCCTTGGAAACCCTATATAGGGTCCCTATAACCTGGAATTGACTCGACTACACTAAATGATAATCACAACAATATGTGATCAAAGGAACTCTGATAGCATAGTGGGTTACAAGTTGGGCTGCTAACCACCAGGTCAGCAGTTAGAACCCACCTTCCACTCCGTGGGAGAAACATGAGGCTTTCTGCTCCCGTAAAGATTTGCAAACTGAGAAACCTGTACAGGGTTACTATAAGTCAGAACTGACTCCATGTTACATAACCACCACCACCAATATGTGATAAAATATAGTTGTAAATGACTTAATTCAATTTTCCTTTGATACTATGAATGCTAACAACAAACTGTTGTAAAATCTTTCTACACCAAAATACAACATATATTCTAACTCATAGCGATCTTGTATAGGGTTTCTGAGGAGCAGCTGGTGGGTTTGAATTGCCGGCCCTGTGGTTTGCAGTCCAATGTTGATCCTACAGCACCACACCAGGAGTCCACAGCATTAATAGGAAGCCTTTTTCTATTTCTCTCTTTCTTTTCCTTACTGACTACTTCATCCTCAAAAAGTTACCGATATAGGTACACAAGTACTAATTACCACATTATGGTAGCATTTGATAAAATCCAAGGCTATTAAAAATAACGACAGCAACAAGAACAATAGCTTGTGTCGAGTTTGTAGTATGTACAACAAAACCACATCATCTGAATTGTCATGGTCAATGGGTTAACAATGACAGCTCTAACCAGAGCACATTGGAAGATTCAAAAAGTTAATTAGCACAGAGTTTTAGCCTTGTAGGTATCTTGATACATATAAGAGGGCTTACAAAAATGTTTTCTTATTATAACTCACTACAGGGCTATTTTTATAAAAAAAAAATAGCTTTCTACTGAAAATGCACAAAATCTTTATAGACAAGTCTTTTTGGTGTCACCCCCATTGACAGTGCCCTCCCCCCAGTGTGGTCCATTCCTTCCACACCCCTCTAATAACACCAGCAAAGAATAGATAAACAAAGGTATTCAGTGCTGTAATGAGGAAGCAATTTAAATATCAACAGTGGAGGAATATATAGTAAATCATTCTATATCAATATTATAAACCTGTTCAAAGAAAATAGTTACAAAAATACAGGTAGAAATATGTGGACATATGCTACATTTTAAGTGAAAAATAACAATAAACAAAATATCACACTCACTCTAGTTGTAGGTATATAAATATTATATGAAAAAGTCAAAACCAAACCTACAGTTGCTGAGTTGATGGAGACCCATAGTAACCCTATATAAGACCCAGTAGAATTGCCCTAGAGGGTTTCCAAAGCTGTGAATCTTTTCAGAAATAGACTGCAACATCTTTCTTCCAAGGAGAAGCTTGTGGCTTCGAAATACTGAACTTTTAGTTAGTAGTCAAATGCTTTAACCAACGTACCACCAGAGACATTAAACAGGATATACGAGAGGTAATATCAAAATACGAAACCAGTTTAAAAATTTTTTTCTTTTCTTGTTGCTGAGAAACATGCGTCAATCCAACCGCTTCTACTTCAGTGAGATCTTGAAGTTGTGCAATCTTTCTCACGCTCCTTTTCTGAGCTGCTTCTCGCTGCCCGATAAGGTTCCTATCTAATCTGGTGAGCTGTAGACTTGATTTATCAGGAGAAAATAAAATTATTCACTTTATTCAAAACATCCTAAGGATTCTGCTGAAAAGAGCCTAGCTGTCTGAGCCCCATAACTTCCTTCCTGGTGAGAGCTAACAGATGCAGAGCATTTACTGTGTGCTAAAAAGTCCTGAAGGAGCTCTGGGAGTGTAGTGGTGATGAATTGGGCTGCAAATCTCAAGGTCAGCAGTTCGAAACTACCAGCTGTTCCGCGGAAGAAAGATGAGCCTTTTTGCTCTCATAAAGATTTACAGCCTTGGAAACCCTGTACAGGGTCGCTATGAGTTGGAACCAACTCCAGGGCACATCACCACTAAGAAGTCCTAGCATGGCGCTGTGGGTTAATGCACTAGACCGGAAGGTCAGTTTGAACCACAAGGTCAGTGGTTGAAGTTCACCAGCTGCTCCTTGGAAACCCTATACAGAGTCACAATGGGTCAGAACAAACTGGATGACACTTCACAACAACAATAAGGTCCAGTCATCTTCCAACAGCCCATTATGACAGGCACCATTTTCTCACCAGACCTTAGATGAGGAAACAGGTATAAAGAGGAGAGGTCATTTATCTGTCGGTAGTTAAAGCTCACCAGCTGCTCCTTGGAAACTCTACACAGAGTCACTATGGGTTGGAACCGACTCGACAGCACTTAATAACAACAACAGAATAAAATGCTGTAGGATCAGCACTGGACTGCTAACCACAAAGTCGGTGGTTCAAATCCATCAGCTGCTCCTCAGAAACCCTACAAAGTGGTGCTATGTGTTGGAATCAACTCGGGGGCACTTAACAACAACAACAATTAGTGGTAGAGCTGGGATTTGATCCAGCTCTGACAACAGGAGGACTGCTGACTTGGAAACTCCTAGAACCTTTATGCTAATAGAGACAGCCTCACAGACTAATGAACTCTGGGGCTGGGGAGACGCTTGGTAATCAGACAGATCTGAGTTCAGAGTCTGGCTTTTTGCATCAGTTAAGATGCTTTTGACAGGAACCAGTACTAATCAAGGCATTAAAGGGTCCTAAACACCCTCTTTATATACATAAAAGAGTTTCTTAACTATCTGTAATGTAACTTCTTTTTGAATGTGACCATAATAGTAGTGATTGAGTGTAATTGAGGAGGATGACATTTGAGCAGAATGAGATGAGCTGGATTAGAAGCTTAGTGAATTCAGGGTGGGATAGTTAAGGCTTTGTGTCAATTTACCTGGGCCAGAATTCCAAGAGGTTTGGCACTTGAGATGTGCTTATCTCCATGGTGAAACCTAATACAATCATGGTTAACTCTATGATGATTGGCTGTTAGCAGGCATAGTTAACTCTATGATGATTGGTTGTGAGCAGCCAATCAATTAAAAGGGTGTTTCCTGAGGGTGTGGCCTGGTCCCAATATAATAAACATGCAGGAAAAGCTTGCTCTCTTGGGACTTGGAATTCTACAATTGTGAGCCATGTCCTTGATATGTTGTTGTTGTTGTTGTTGTTATATGCCGTGGGTTTCCAAGGCTATAAATCTTACAGGAACAGAAAGACTCATCTTTCTCTCGTGGAACAGCTGGTAGTTTCGAACTACTGACCCTGAGGTTAGCAGCCTAATTTGTAACCACTACGCTACCAGAACTCCTTTGTATAAATGTTTCTTTATACATATACATATGCAAGTTTTGCTGGTTTTGCTTCTTTAAAGAACCCAGTCTAAGACAGGGTACTAAGAGTTTTGCTATATACCACATTCTTTACAAATATAATATGTAGTGTATTGTACAACAAAGAAAATGAGTCTGTGAACTTAAGTTGTTTCAACAATCAATGTAAAATTCTGTTGATCTCCAACAACAAAAAATTGACTTCCACCAATTTTACTTTTAGTGACTTATACTTCAATTCTGAAGTATGTTTGCTGCTCATAGCCAATCATCACAGAGTTTATATGCCTGGTCCTGCGTGATCCTCGTAATTGTTATTATGTTTGAATCCATTGCAGCCACTATGTCAGTCCATCCCCTTAGAGGTCTTTCTCTTGTTCTCTGACCATCTACTTTACCAAGCATGACGTCCTTTTTTCAGTGACTGTTCCCACTTGCTAACATCTTGCTTCTATCTGTACTTCTTCCAAAACAGATTTATTTGTTCTTCTGGCATGTCCATGGTAGCTTCAATATTCTTCTCCAACTATCATAATTCAAATGTATTGATTCATATATAGTCTTCCTTATTCATTGTTTGTTTTTCACAGGCATATAAGGTGATTGAAAATACCATGGTTTGGATCAGGTCACTTTAGTCTTCAAAGTGAAATATTTGCTCCCTAACACTTAAAAGAGGTTTTGCCTAATGCAATAAGTTGCCTGCTTTCTAGACTGCTGCTTCCATGAGCGTTGATTGTGATGTAAAGAAAATGAAATTGTTGACAACTTCAAGTTTTCTCCTTCTATCGTGATGATGTTTGCTGGTCCAGTTGTTAAGGTTTTTGTTTTCTTTATGTTGAGATCTAATCCTTACTGAAAGCTGTGTTCTTTGATCTCCATCAGTAAGTGTTTCAAGTCCTCTTCCTTATCAGCAAGCAAGATGGTGTCAACTGCATAGTGTAGGCTGTTAATGAGTACTCTTTCAATTTTGAGTATTTTTTTGATGTTTGCTATACCATACTGATATTATATTACATTGTTATTCAGGATAGTATTATATTAGATGTATGCTAGATTGTATCTGTGTGTGTGCCAAACATATTTTGAAGTTAAAGTTATATTATTCCTTACAAAACTTAGGACATAACTCTGTATGTAAATGCTATCTAGTTAAAGATTGAATTCATTGCAGTGGTGGACTTATTCAAGTTGCCTTGCTTTTTCTCATTATCTGGAACTGAAATTCTCATTGGTTGTTTACTAGGACACACAGAAGAGCATACCCTTGCGTTTGTATCATGGTTAACAGCATTATCAGCCCTCCTGACTAGAGATGCCTGACCAGTATATCTACAAGAATTTTTTCTTAAAATGGATCAGACACATATTGTCTATTAATACAATCCATCCTTGTGTAGTATCTGCTCATGCTGCATCCAGTAGCACACTGGGTGAATGTAGCAAGAGTTAGACTGAACAGGCCACCTTTACCTCTTGTTTATTAGAAAGAAATATTAATGAGCTGGAATGTAAGGTCAATTTGAGTATGCTCCTAAGAGACCTGCCAAGATAAGGAATTTCAATTATACAGGAAGAGGCAGATAACAAAGGTGTTAAAGCCGTAGGAGCCTCATAGCTTAAACAAACTTGCACATGGGTGCCTTCATGATCCAGTGTGAGCTTTATTTTTAGCCACCACATTCTTATGCACTGGAATCTGGTCTCAATTCCATTCAGTGCCTTGCCAGTTTCTTTAGCTTTTTCTTGTGTCTGCTTGGCAACTATGGGTTTTTGCTTTGGACAACTGGTGTCTCAATTTTGTTGATGCCCTAAGTACATGATTACCTTGTGTATTGGGTAATCTGTCCCTGAGCAGAAAAGACATAGAAATCTGACTCAAACTGCTTTAGACACTAAGGAAATTTATTGCCTCATGAAATGAAGTCCAGAAGTTGGCCGACTGTGGGTTGGTGCATTTGGCAGCTCAGCAATGCTGTTGAGAACACAGTTTTTTCCTTATTGCCCTGTTGAAACTATTTTATCTGGGGATGGGATGTATTCCATCTTTTTCAGAGGAAGTAGGGAGACTTCCTCTGCTGGGACATGCTCTCAGGAGAGAGGAAGCTTTTCCTGGGAACATTCCAGCAGATGTCTCCTCTCCTTAGTGCACAAAAATGTGTCGCAGGAACATTCCTGAACTGATTCCTGGCTGGGGATCCTGGTAGCTCGATTACTTGGTATATTAGTGCAGTCTGAACTGATGTTAGGGTGTCAATCATGTTGTCCCTTTCTCTTGCTTTTTAGTTATCTAACTTGTGTGCATATCTACTTATTCATCTGCATGAGAGAACTTCTAAGGAGTCACTGGGAGAGGTTTCGAGGTGCCTGGTCAGTTGAGTTTTTCAGTTCCGTTGTACTGGTAGAGTCCCTGGGTAGTACAAATGGCTAACATGCTTGACTGCCAATAGGCAGGTAGTTAGCCTACCCATAACTGCCGCAGAGGAAAGGCCTAGAGATCTAGTGCTGAAAGATCAGCAACTGAAAATACTGTGGCACACAGTTGTTCTCTAACAAATGGATTGTCCTGAGTAGGACTAGGACAGTAGGTGGTGTACGGGTTGATTAAACTTAAGGTGCAATCTCAGTGTGCTTAATTTTTTTCTTTACTATCGCATATCCTTACAGTGATAGAGAGGTAGCTTGCTAAAAGTAAATAATGAAGTATCAATCCTCCTAAAAGATGTTTAGAAAAAAATATGTTGTTGCTAAGTGCTGTTGAGTTGGTACTGACTCATGGAGACCTTATGCACAACAGGATGAAATACTGCCTGGTCCTGTGCCAACCTCATTATTATTTCTATGCTTGAGCCCATTGCTGCTGCCACTGTATCAATCCTCCTAGTGGGGGTGGGGTGGGGGGGTGGTCTTCCTCTTTTTCGCCAACTCTCCACTGTACCAAACATGATGTCCTTTTCCAGGGATTGGTCTCGCCCTAGAAGGGATTGGTCTGAAGTATGAGAGTCTAAGTCTGGCCATCCTGGCTTCCAAGGAGCATTCGGCTGCACTGCTTCAAACACAGATTTGCTTATTCTTTTTGATGGTCCACGGTACTTCTAATATTCTCCTCTAAAACCATAACTTAAAAAAATATAAATACAAATATATTTCCTCCTGCTTTTCTTCCTGAGCCTTCATCCCAATTCTCTATTAATTATGCACTTTTGAATTGTTGATAATGAAAATACACAAGCTCATCATTTTAAGAAACTATGAAGTTCTATTATTAAAGCATTGAGAATTCAGGCTCAGAAATGGACAATTGTCATCCAAATCTAGCTAAATAGTCCCCAGTGCTCTCTAACCCTATTATTCTTTATTACTGGTATTTTCCCTGGGTTGTTTTAGTCTATCTATTAGTACCAGAATTTCCTTCTCTGCATGCTTTCTAATATTTTATTTACAGTAAATGAAAAGACAAGTGAGTTTTTACAAACTGTAAAACATATGCACCTAAACAAATGTGGCTTTTCTCTCTCTTCTCTCTACTTATAAAAGAGAGAGCACACACGTTCCCAGTGAAATGCGCCTGTCTCGACTGAATCCCCTGGGAAAACATCAGGAGCATTATCTGACTGTTTCACATACTAATATGTAGGCTGAGCTATCTTCGCATGCTCCATCTGGTCTCCCATCTCTGTACTGTTTGCGACAGAGAGGACACTCGGAGGTCAACCCAGACACTTGTGCCAAACAAGACCAGGAAAATTGATGTGCAGTGCTTGTTAGCATGAACACATAATGATTGGTCACCTCATCTGTCCTTCCCTTCTCCTTCTCTCCAGATTATGTGGATCAAGCCCATCTGAATTCCCTAGAGCAGCTACAACAGAAATACCGCAAGTGGGAGACTTCAATGAACAGAAATTTACTTTCGCACAGTTCTGAAGGCTAAGAGTCATAATCAGCGTCTTGGCTGTTTCACTCGGTCTTTGCTAGTCGTTTCTTGGTTCCTTGACTTAGTTTTCAGCCACACTGGCATCTGTTGTCTCCCTCTGTATCTATTCTAGTCTTATTGATAACTCAGAAATAATGAGGTGTAGGACTCACCCAAAACTGGAGGAGTGATTGCATTACATTACGGAGGTTGTTTACATAATGGAAGACACTACTACCTACCTATCTGTCAACTTGCTGTACTGAGGTGGCTTGTGTGTTGCTAAGATGCTAGAAACTATGCCATCGTGAAGTTAAATGTTGGACAAGTTTCAGTGGAACTTCTAGGCTAAGACTAGGGAGAAAGGTGATGTGCTCCCAAAATTCAGTCAATGAAAGCCCATGGATCACACAATATTGTCGGAGACTTTGACTTGCTTACTTTGGATGCATCATTATTGCTGATGATAAAGTACCATCAAGTTGGTTCCTACTCATAGCAACCCTGAAAAGGGTGTCTAAGGAGGAGCAGTTGGGTTTGAATCTCTGAAACTGTGGTTAGCAGTCCAGTGCTTATCCTGCAGCACCACACCAGGACCCATCAGGAGGAACCAGTTGATGGAAGACAACATCATGTTGTTTGCTGATGTGAAAAGCCAGTGAAGGCAAGTAATGAGAGGGAGTGGCACAATGGTCACAGCCATGGGACCAGGCAATGGGTTATGCTGTTAGACTCAGTTGCTATGAATTGAAGTCCACTTGATGACAACTAAGAACAATAGAATGTAATTACATTAGATTACATTACTGAAGGTAATCTGCTCTAGCCAACGCCTACTGATCTAATCAGGTGTAACTGCTCCAAACTATCAACTAGACTAGTGTTTGGCTAAATAACTGGACACCACAGCTTATCTCAAAATGAAACCATGCATGGAATTGGGCAAACCTGCTGCAAAAGACGTCTTTAAAATGCTGAAGAGCAAAGATGTCACTTTGAGGACTAAGGTGGAACAGGGTATTTTCAATTGCTTCATGTGCATGTAAAAGTTGGACAGTAAGTAAGTGTTGCTGGAGAAGAATTGATGTATTTGAATTATGGTGTTAGAGAAGAATACTGAAAAATATCATGGACTACCAGAAGAACAAACAGATCTATCTTGGAAGAAGTACAGCCACATACTTGGGATATGTTATCAGAAGCGACCAGTCCCTGGAAGAGGCTATCAAACGTGGTAAAGTAGTAGTAGTGTTGTTGTTGTTATGTAACGTGGAGTTGGTTCTGACTCATAGTGACCCTGTATAAGGCTTCCCGAGGCTGTAAATCTTTACGGGAGCAGAAAGCCTCATCTTTCTCCTGCGGAACGGCTGGTCGTTTCGAACTGCCGACCTTGAGGTTCTCAGCCTGATTCGTAACCACTACGCTACCAGAGCTCCTTAAAGTAGTAGTAGTTGCCGGTAAGTGCCATGAAGTCAATTCTGACTCATAGTGACCCTGTATAGGATTTCCAAGAAGCATCTGATGAGTTTGAATCGCCAATCTTGTTGTTCAAAACGACCTTGTGGTTGAATGCTTATCCTACAGTGCCTTACCAGGACTCCTGATAAAGTAGAGCGTCAATGAAAAACAGGAAAACCCTCAAGGAGATGGACTGGCATGGTGACTGCAAAAATGGACTCAAACATAACAACAACAATGCCTAGTCAAGTCGACATATAAAATTAATCATCACAAAACATGCCTCTGGATGTCAACCTATAGTTCCTGACAAATGAGTCAGTAGATTCATAGAAATCATTGGCACTTTTACAATATTTGAGCGTATGAGTATCAGCCCACTTGAAGTCAAAATACTGGTGTATTTGATCAGTATAGACGAATACAAAGAAAATATCAATCTGGCTATCTCTGTTTGGAATGCCTTGTTTTTGCTGTTAAGTGCCATCAAGTCGGTTACAACTCATAGGAACCCTGTATAGAGTTTCTGAGGACCCTATATAGATTTCCTGGTGGGTTCAAACCATTGACCTTGTGGCTCAAATTGACCTTGCATTCCAGCTCATTATCCTGCAACACCACACCAGGACTCCTTTATTAAGATTACAGCTAGAAAACCCAATGGGACAGTTCTGCTGTGTCACCTGAGGTTGGTATGAGTTGTTGTTGTTAAGTGCTGTCAAGTTGATTCCTACCCATAGCGACTCTATGTAAGGGTTTCCGAGAGCAGCTGGTGAGCTTGAACCTCCGACCTTGCAGTTCAAACGGCTTTGCAGTCTGGCGCATTAAACCTCAGCACCACACAATTAGGGGTGAATTCATTGCCTGAACAACATCAAAGGTAATATGAGTTCAACCTACATGAATGTGATGTTGTTGTTGTTAAGTGCCGTGGAGTCGGTTCTGACTCATAACGACCCTGCACAGGGTTTCCAAGGCTGTAAATCTTTACGGGAGCAGAACACCTCATCTTTCTCCCGCGGAACTGCTGGTAGTTTTGAACTGCTGACCTTGCGGTTCACAGCCCGATTCGTAACCACTACGCTACCAGAGCTCCTTACATGAATGTGATAGTAGAGTAATAAATCATTTCTGTGAACTTTATCATAAAACGCCAATGTAATAGTTAATGTTTTAAAAGGAAATATAACTCAGAATTCTTTTGCTCCAACACTTTATTCTTTACATTTTCAGGCAGCTTTGGCCATATGCCTGCATTTTCAAATAGTTGTAATCCGAATACATATGTTAATTATAAGTGGTAGTAGGTTGTTGCCATTCTTGTTTCTGGATTTGACACTCTAAATTTCGAGTATTTGCGTGGGATTACACAGATCACAGTCATTTGTAATTTTGACATGGCTGAGCTTCAAAGCTGGTATACAAGAAGGCAGAAACCACACACGAGTGAACAAGCGCCGCCCCTCATTGCTGGAACCACAATTTCAATATAGGTTTTGTGGTTCTGGAGTTGCTGGGTAATGTAAACAGTTATTGCCCTCAGCTGTTAATGGAAAGGCTGGAAATTTTAGTCTACTCGGAGACACCTTGGAAGAAAGGCCTAGAGATTTACAACAACAACAAAAAAAGCCCAGCTACTGAAAACTCTATAAACAGAGTTCTACTCAGATACATATGGGTTGATATGAGTCAGGGATGACTTAATGGCAACTTGTGTGTATGTGAGTATGCGATTCCAAATGGAGCAAGGTCAAAATGCAAGGAACTCTAGGAAGTGATAAAGAAGTTGCTTCCTTGTAGATTTAGGTCTATTGAGGTAAGCACATTAATGATGCAGTATGCGCTGTGGGCTAATACGCTAGACTGCAAAGCCATTTGAACTGCAAGGTTGGTGGTTTAAGCTCACCAGCTGCTCCTCGGAAATCCTATACAGGGTCGCTATGGGTTGGACCCAACTCGATGGCACATAACAACAACAACAACAATAATGCAATCTAGAATTTATTTTATTGGTAGAATTTATTTTAATAGTTTCATACACAACTCTTATTTATATAAATTCATTAAGAGTCCTAGGGATTATTTAACATTATGGGTTACTGCATTTTAAAAGGTGGTACAATGATATTCACCTATCTGGGAATTTGCAAAGGTACTCAGCCATATTATTCATGACTGTCAAAGATATGCTACATCTTACCGTTTCATATGACAGCTTACTTCCTGTAAAAATTTCCCATGATATTACATAATCCTCA
>NW_006408540.1:18536004-18547153 GCF_000296735.1 Chrysochloris asiatica | reverse complement strand
GGTAAGCAGTCTAGTGCTTATTCTACAGCACCACACTAGGACTCCTGGGGAAGAGAATGGAAATGGAAACATCACCTTCAGAAGTGTACAGACTTAGATGAGGGATGTATTGAGAAACGATAGCTTCACATGTTGATATTTTTGTTTAAGAAAGATTTCTATGATTTTGTGGTAATACTTTTCATCTTAGCTTTGTGTGTGTGTTTATTTTTATACATTGTTTTTCAAAAGATTGATTCAAATGTACAATACAATTAACAATGTACTAATGGTGTGGCACTGTGAGCTAATGCGTCATGATGCGATGCAAAGCCTTTTGAAATGCAAGGTTGGTGATTCAAGCTCACCAGCTGCTCCTTGGAAACCCTTACAGGGTTGCTATAGGGTCGGAATCCACTGGCACTTTTCAACAACAATGGTGTGGCATAGGAGTCCTAGTGTGGCGCTGTGGGTTAATGTCCCAGACTGCAGTCATCGGAACTTCAAGGTTGGTGGTTCAAGCTCACCAGCTGCTCCTTGGAAACTCTATAGAGGGCCACTATGGGTCGGAACTAACTCAATGGCACTTAACAACAACAACAATGGTCTGGGGTTGTGTGCTAATGTACTGGACTACAAAATCATGTGAGCCACAAGGTCAGAAATTCAAGCTCACCAGCCACTCCTCAGAAACCCTATCTATACAGGGTTGCTATGGGTCAGAATTAATTTGACAGCGCTTAACACAATGTCACGCTGTAGGATAAATACTGGACCACAAGGTCAGTTTGAACTGCAAGGTTGGTGGTTCAAACTCGCCAGCCACTCCTCAGAAACCCTACACAGGGTGACTGTGAGTCAAGACTGACTTGAGAGTAAGCACTTAACAACAAAAATGATGTAAACTAGATAGCATTACATATTATTCTTAATACTTTCAGCATTAAGTTGATATATGGTGGTGGTGATGAGCTATGGAGTGGGTTCCAACTCATAATGACCCTCATAGAGTTTCCGAGGCTGTAAATCTTTATGGGAGCAGAAAGTCTCATCTTTTTCCTGCGGAAAGATTGGTAGTTTCGAACTGCTGGCGCTGAGGTTATCAGCCCAACTTGTAACCACTCCGCTACCAGAGCTCCTTTAAGTTGAGACAGAATGGTGAAATATTGCTGTTTTATTTTCCAATGCTTTGATTTATGCCCAGGTTAAACATTATAAATATGTTTACAATTCAAATTAAAATTTAAATATGTTCATATCCTTTGCTAAGTTTCCTTTTGTAAGTAATCTTGGCCTTTGGAATCAGACATGGGTTTGAATTCCAATTCTTTCACTTACAGCTGTGTTATTTTAGACAAGATACTAAACCTCTCTGATCTCTGTTTCCTCATCCATTAAGGGGGTGATAACAGTGTGTTTTTCAGAGTTGGTAGGAAAATGAACTAGGAGAGAACATATGAAGAAGTACTCAGCTCACTGACCAGCCCAAAGTATGTCCCGGCCCCAAATTTCCATCTCTTCCTTCTTATCTTCTTGGATATTTGAATATGCCTTTTTATGTATCATAGTCATGAACTCCTTTAATGAGACCAATTTATTTTTAACCACAAGACTAGGATTTATACAACATAAAGTTTTATCCTTTAAAATCACTATTTTAAGGAAGTTGGAATACTTACCTTCATGTTTCGGAATTTTCTTTTTGTAATTGATTTTCAAGGTTCACAAAAAAATGATTTCGTTAGTTTTCAGTCACACTGACATCTAGATTGTTCTCTGCTTTACACTTTTAATGTTTCAATGATAAACTTGATATCTTCCTTTGAAATATTTTCTTAGGATAAATTCCTAGAGGTGGGCTTGCTGGGTAAGTTGGTTGGTTTTTATCCCAGTGTGACCCCCACCCCCCCACCCCCCAGTGGCTTTCCATCGCACTCAAGATAAGTTCTCCAGGCTGTCTGGGGAAACTGACCACCCCTGGCATCTCTCTGCATTTCCTCCCTGAAAACCCACTGTCATGGGGAGTGTCTTGCTGTTTTGTAAACTGATGTTTTTAATAGTTCCTCCTCTCACATTCACTCACCAATGTTCTTCATCCAGCAAACTCCTTCAAAATTTAGCTTCTGACGTTTCCCTAGGACTTTGGTGTGGTGCTGTAAGATCACCACTGAACGGCAAACTACAAGGTCAGCAGTTCAAACCCACCAGCTGCTTCTTGGAAACCCTACACAGGGTCATGATGAGTTGGAACTGACTCAATGGCACTTAACAACAAAGTTCCCTAAACCCCAGTGTCCTCTATTTCTCCCAGAGATCTCTGTGCCTGCTGCTACTGTATTTTCATTGTGCTATCCTATATTGGCAAGTTACTGGTTATTTTCCCCTCATATTCTTTAAGCCCCTTGTGGGTAGAAATCATGTTTTATTTACTTTTACAACTCCACTCATAGTACTTGGCATGTGGACACGCTCAATAAATATTTGCTGAATGAATGAATCAATACCTACATTACTCATCAGGCATAGATCCAGATGTCTCAAAAAGGAGAGAAACGTCACTTTTATAGGGAAAGTTTTTGTCGTTATTGGGATTGGTTGGATTTAAAGCAGCATTGGAGGGAGGTTTTCATCTTCTCGAGGCTGTGTAAATTGTGAAATTACAAGATGTGTGTACTCTTCTTACTCTGCAATGATTAGTCATGGTTCTGACCGATTTCCTAAAACCTCAAAGAATAGAGAATTGCTGAAGGCTACTGTGTTCCATAGTGTGTTATACATACACTGAAGACAAGCTGAAAATGGAAATCCCAAAATTACGATGACCTGTGGTTGCACTGGAGGAAGTCATTAGATGTGTACTTTGAAAGTGACATCTATTTAGATGATTAAGTTCTGGTGTAATTGTCTAAAAAGTAAGTACATGTTTTGGCATATCACTTAAGTGCTGAAAAAAAAAAATCTATGTGTAAGGGGTATAGGTACAGACAAGTCTTGGAAATTTAGGAGTAAGTAAACCAAGAGTTAGATCTCAAAAGCAGTGAATAAATGGAAAACAAGTTTTTTTTCCAGCACAGGAGGAACAAAAATTAAGACATGAGCTATGGGAATATCTCATGAGGAGGCAATTTGGGATTGAACAAACTCAGTTAAGGAAAGGTTGGTAGTTTATGGAAGAGCTGAAAGTTTACCCTAAGAATGCTTCTTGTGATCTGCACACTGCATTAGGGGATACTGGGTTTACAGTCTCATGTCTTATAAGTCTGTAACTTGGATGCATGTGCTCTACTAAGGGCTTATTGTTAGTTGCTGTCAAACTATCTCTGCTTCCAGGTAACCCCATAGACAACAGAATAAAACCTTCTTGCTTTTGTGCTATCTTCATAATTCTGGTCCACTGTGCATATTGAGCGAGCACAGTAGTATTTATCTTCTGGCACTATAGCCAACAACACTCTACCGTGGGGTTTTCACTCTTGCTGTGACAACTTTATAACTCAAGATGCCTTTGAGCTATGGTGTTGGAGGAGAATATTGAAAGTGCCATGGACTGCCAAAAGAACCAATAGATCCGTTTTGGAAGAAGTGCAGCCAGAGTGCTCCTTAGAGGCCAAGATGGCCAAACTTCGTCTCTCATACTTCGGACATATTGTCAAGAGGGAGCAGTTGCTGGAGAAGATATCATGTTTGGTAAGGTGGAGGGTCAGAGAAAAAGAGGAAGACTCCCGACGAGATGGATTGGCCAAGTGGCAGCATCGATGGACTCAAGCGTGGCAACAGCAGTGAGGTTGGCCCAGAACTGGGCAATGTTTCGTTCTGCTGTGCATAAGGTCACTATGGGTCGGTACTGACTCGATGGCACCTAACATCAACAACAACATGACACCTTAAGATAAACACTCGATGATAGTGAGGTCCCCCTTCTGTGATTGACCCTTCAGTAAGCCTACTTCTTGTAAATTTCAAATCATGGTCCTACCACCACACCACGAAATGACCAATCCCCATTTCATTTGTAATCAACCAATTCCCACAAGGTCCTTTAATTTAGTAAGTGGATTTACACACCCTTTTTGCATAGTATAGTAGAATAACCAGTCCCTTTAAGGTTGTGGCTCTGCCAATCATTTTGGCAGAATTATAACCCCATGTCCAGAAAGGCTATGGACAAAGAGAAACCCATTGCACTGCAGGGGTGAGCTATTCCCTTTGATATCCATGCCTTTCAGTGGCACTTTGCACCAATGCTTGTCATTTTGCCCATTTATGTTGGTTCCTGTGCCAACTGCTAGACTGCAAGTTTTCCCAGTTCAGGAACCATGTCTTATCCCACGTTGTCCTATAGCGTTTCAATGACAGTGGACAGCACATGGATAGCACGTAGACAGTGGGTACAGATAGAATGATGTTTAGAGAATGCTGCTGTTCCCCACATTGGGAAAGAACTTTAACTGTAAATCCTTTTCTGTTTGTTTTTGTTTCAGAGTTGGCTACAAAACATTTTTGGTTTATTATCAGATTATGGTGCTGCAAAGCCCTTCAAAATCTTTTTTTTTCTTGAACTTTAATATGTTATTGTGGTAAATAAATATGTAAGCAAACATTAGCCATTTCAGCATTCTTCACCTGTGCAATTCAGAGACCTTAACAGCATTTACTATGTTGTTCACCAATCGCCATTCCCTGTTTCTAGATGTTTTTCCAGAATTGTTGTTTTTGGTATTGGGAAGTGTGCTTTCTGAAGATTTACTTTTAAGTCACCCAGTGTCCAATTTGAATTCGTATTGAATTGGCACAGTTGGCATGCCTGTTCCTATAAACATCTGGCCCACAGCCAGCCTGCAATTCTGAGCCTGCCCTCGGGATTCTCTTTCGAGAATTATGTGTACGGGGGTTTACCACGTGCTCACCAGAAATGGAGAGTCAGAGGTGCATGTATGTTGCCTCAGGGAGCCTTCTTACTGTGGTCCTTTGGGATGTCCTGGTGATGTCTCTGCATTTCATATGCTGGAGGAGAAGACAGAAGAGGTTACGTTGGGATTCCAACAGGCTATACCAGAGTCATTGTTGTACACAAGCTTCAGATTGTGGAGTGTTTGATTTAGGGGTGGTGAGAGGCAGTGGTTCAAAAGAAACCATTTTTTTCTGGGAGAAGGGTAGCCTTTTCTTTACACATTCTTTTGGAAGAACACCCAGGACAGTGTGTGTTTCATAACCAGATGCAATCTGAGCTTTCTTGGGCAGGTTGTATTCATGACTTACCATGTGTATTTTAATCAAGTCTGATCTGCTCAAAAATGTTACAGTGCTGAACTCTCCATAACCCTAACCATCCAAAGTCCAAACCTGTCACTTACGCGATCAAAAAGAAATGAAATGATTCAGAAAAACCAGAGAATGTGGATTGTTTTTCTAGGCTTGGGGACCTGTCTGTAGTCAGGTTTCTTCCTGTCCAGAGAGAGACAAACAAAGAGGTCATCAACCACAGGTGACCAGGGTGCCCATTTGGGATGGGGAGATGTTTATGGGGATGGAAATGTGAACCCTGGAAAAATGCTGACCAGGCAACAGCTTTAAAATTAAATTTAAATTTAAAAATTATTAGTGCTAGCCTCTTCCCAAGCACTTGTTTCTGTTCTCCCTCAACCCCTGGGTCTAGCTCCTGCAGGATGCATCCAACCAATGGCCTGAGGGATCCAGGTGACACCACTCTGAAGTGCTGAAGGCAGACAGCATAAGAGTCTTCTCTCTTTTCCATTCTGGACAATGGCAGTCTCTTGTCCTTCTTCGGTGCCACGTCCCCTTCCTACCTTCAGCTTAACTGAGCTAAGACAGAAATTCTGCTTCTATCTATATTCTTGATTTGTCCAAATGAATTTTGTCTGGCTTGGCTAACTTGGATTCATTTGGATTTATGATCCTTATGAATAAAACATTCAAGGACCAAATGTTTTAGTGCACTAATTTGATGTCAGCTGTGTGGAAAACAGCAAAAGCACTCTCTCCCAGAGGAAGATCTGGGAACATCTGTGGTGAAGTGGCAGAAATCTTTAACTTGGCCTCAGAAGACTTTGTTCTAATACCAAATCTGTCACTAGCAAGAAACTTGACCAGTCAAATTATGTCCATCCTCTCGGTGTCTTTGTAAAACAGCGTGATAGATTATAGTGTTGTTCATAATTTTGGTGTCTGTCTCTGGGGAAGGATTATGCATCCTTGTTCAATGTTGCCAGGTATGACCATGTGGTTTTTGGTACCCCTCCCTCTTCTGCAGGATTATACACATCCCTGCCCTATTGACGTCAGTCTTGGCTGTGTGATTTGCTTTGTTTGGCTAAAGTGAGTAGGAGTAATTGTCTCACTTTTGTACAGACGCTGTAGGAACCATTAGGGGTTTCTGCCATCATTCTTTCTCTCTGTCCTTGGGTCCTGGAGTGAAGAAGACAAGGCACAGAGTTGTAGCTGGTGACATGAGTGTCGTTGCTGAGATTTGGGGGCCGTATGTTATTGTGTCCTGTTGTGGCTTTGTAGGTTAATGTGCTGTACTACAAAGTCTGTTTGAACCGTAAGGTCAGCTGTTCAAGCTCACCAGCGGCTCCTCGGAAACCCTGTGCAGGGTTGTTATGGGTTTCAACAGACTAATGGTACTTACTAACAACAATAGCATGTTATTGTAGCATCACATCATCTAAGCTGACTAAAATACAGAAAAACTGAGAATAATAAGATCTATGGGGTGGGTTTTTGTGAGAATTAAATCAGAGGTATATGGTATAAAGGTGTAAGGGCCACAAAGTTGCATAAGGCATGCAGCCTCCTCCCTAATAAGCAAATAGAAGAGACAGAGATTGCTGAAGATTATGTTCATTACAGAACCATGGCATTTGCAAGGGTATTTGTCGGGTCATTACAAATTTCCAAATCTGAAAGACCTCAAGCATGTTGATTTCCCCCAGGAAAAGCTGACAGAGAGTGAGTAAAGAACACAATAAAGAAAGCTTTATTGAGAACTGAGCACTGGGTACAATATGCGACCACTCAGCAGATGAGTAAATCACTCTTGCTTCCAAGATTTGTAGGTCCAAGTACTCTATTCACATCCACTGTCAGCGGGTGATGGGGCTTTCTTGCCTTTCATCTTTATGAAGGCAGATCACCAAGTCTTTCTTTTGCGGCACTGCGGAGTAGATTTGAACTACCAAGCGCAAGATGTTTCACTTGGTGATCTTTACTCAAACCCACCTTATGAAAATGTTTTATTTCAACCACATGTGGTTGCTTGTAAGTGCTCACAACCATAAATGTAAATTACCCATTTTTTATATAGTATATAGCATGACAAAACTTGTCACCTAGTATAGGTTGAAAAAATGTTTTAATAGTTGGATGTTTACAATGCCTAGGGTGTGTTAATGGTTTACAGGCTTGACTGCTAACTGAAAAGTTGGTCATTGGAATCCATCCAGAGGAATCTGAGAAGAAAGTTCTGGTGATCTGTTTCCAAAAAGTCAGCCGTTGAAAACCCCATGAAACACAGTTCTACTCTGGTATACGTGGGGTCATTGGTTCCACTGATATAATTGACCACTTTTGATCAATGGCTGGTCTTAAATGAAAGAATGTGCCTAACTGTCATAACATTCACATAGTTTCCAAAAGTTCTAACCAGAGATGGTTCAGTTGTAAGAAGCGCACTCACATGTTCAGTTTGGGGAAGGATGCTGAGGAATGCGGAGGATCTCAGCGATCTAGAGAGCTTGTTGTTGTTGTTGTTAAGTGCCGTCGAGTCAGTTCTGACCCATAGCGACCCTGTACAGGGTTTCCGAGGGTGTAAATCTTTACGAGAGTAGAAAGCCTCATCTTTCTCCCGCGGAGCGGCTGGTAGTTTCGAACTGCTGACCTTAAGATTCGCAGCCCGATTCGTAACCACTACGCTACCAGAGCTCCTTGTAGGCAGTATTATTTCCAGCTCTTATTTCTGTTTCTCACTGATAGTGTTCAGTTTCCTCCCCTTTAAGCTGTGTTCTCAGTTGCCCCTAACTTACTCTTGCCACTGAGTTCTCCTGGTGTCAGACTTGCTAATGTTGAATTGTGCTTTGGAGGTCTCAAAACCATTCCCATGGGTTGCTCTCCCTGGTTTAATCTGCTCTAGCGAAGGGTCGCGTGGTCCATAGGACTGCCCGGTCCATTCCGAGTAGGGCCTGGGCAGGTTCCTGATGAAGATGCTGTGGGTGAGGAAAAAATAAGCAGGAGTACTTTGTTTTCTTCTCCAGCAAATGCAACTATTGTAACTGCGGTAAACTCCAGAAGTGATTTTCTACATTATCATGAGGTTATGGATTACCAATTGGGCTGCTAACTGCAACGTCAGCAGTTCAAATCTACCAGTCGCTCTGTGGAAGAAAGATGAGGCTTTCTGTTCCCGTAAAGATTTACAGCCTCAGAAACCCTGTACAGGATTGTTAGGAGGCAGAATCAACTTGGTGGCATTACCAACATGGGTAGAGCATTCTAGTGTGGTGCTGTAAGGTAAGCACTGGATTAGTAACCACAAGGTTGGTGGTTCAACCCACTAGATACTCCTTGGAAACCGATTTAGAGGGGTGGGGAAACTTTCTTGTACCAAAATTGATACCATCATTCTCAGGCCATACAAAATTATCAGCTTAGAAATGAGCGTGCTGTTTTTGTCAAGGAATCCTGGTGTGATGCTGTGGGTTAATGCGCTGGGCTGTAAGGTTGGTTTGAGCTACAAGGTCAGTGGTTCAAGCTTACTAGCTGCTCCTTAGAAACTCCTTCAGGGTCACTATGAGTTGGAACCAACTCCATGGCACACAACAACAATAACAACAACAACAACAACAACGTATTTGGTTAAACATTTCATTAACTGGTGTGGATAAGCACTCAGCCTCAAGGCTGGTTTGAACTGCAAGGTCAGTGGTTCAAACTCATCATCTGCTCCTCAGAAACTCTATACAGGGTAGTTATGGGTAGGAACTGACTCCATGGCACTTAACAATGACAAAACAACAATGTGATTGCTGGAACTGAGGTTGCCATGACAGGGCCAGACCAAATGAATTTGTGGGTCTTATACAGCAAGGTCGATGGTTCAAGCTCACCAGGTGCAACTAGGAAACCCTATACAGAGTTGCTATGGGTCGGAACCGACTTGATGGCTCTTAGCAACAAACAACAACAAATACGGCCCGTGGGCTGGAGACCTGGGAAACTCTATACAGAGTCAGAACTGACTCGAAGGCACTTAACTACCACAACAACCATGAGGGTAGCAAGAGTCCCTGGGTGGCAAAAGAATTAGACACTTGATTAGTTTCTGAAAGGTGAGCAGTTCAAATCTACTCAGAGGCCTCAGAAAACAGATCTGGTGATCTGCTTCTGAAAGCTCACAGCTGGAAACCCTATGCAGCATTCTCCTCTGCACACATGGGATCTTTATGAGTTGGTATCAACTAACAACATTTTGTTGTTGTTGTTATGTGTTGTCCTGTTGATTCCAACCCATAGCGACCCTGTATAGGGTTTCCAAGGAGCAGCTGGTGAGCTTGCACTACCAACCTTGCAGTTCAAATGACTTTGCAGTGTGATGCATTAGCCTACAGCGCCATACCAGGACTCTCAAACATGGAGGCCTACATTTGTGAGCATCTTAAAGCCTGGTTTACTAAGTGGTTCCCCTCTTACCAAGGACACAAAAAGAATCATCATAAACAACAACACTTGGATCTTATGGCTGCAGATGCACTTTTAGGCATTTGGGGAACACTATGACCCTTTGGACTCCTGGTGTGGCATGATAGGATAAGCACCGGACTGCTAACCACCAGCTGCTCTTTGGAAACCCTATACAGGGTTACTATGAGTTGGAACCAATTCGACAGCAATTCATAGCAAAAACAATCTGGCCCTTTAAGAGGACTAGACCAGGAGCCAGTTGAATGAGGGTTTATTTTGGGTTCTGTGATCTACCAGATAATTACTTTGGACATATCACTTCCCCTTTCAGTCCTGTGTGTGTAAAATGGGGTTGACACCCTTGCTAGAATAAAATGAGATAGTGTTGTATACAATCCTTTGACAATTTCATTGTGATGACAATGTTAAGGTTGTTTTGGAATTCCAGAATATCATAACTATCACAGAAAACATCTAGTCCACCCCCTTAACTGGAGAGATAATGAAAGACACTCAAACAGATGTGATTATTGCTGTGGACATCAATAATGCTTCAATTCTAAGGTTCTTTCTGCACCCACCTTTCCACCCTCAGGAGGCGGTTGTTTTCTTAGCTGGGAGGGTCAGGATCTCCAGGCTGCCTCACCCCACCCTTTCCTTTTAAGGACTTTGTTTGTCTGGGCTACTTGTTGGGCCCCTGTAATGTTAGGTATGTGGTATCCTTCCTTTATGAGGCATCTGCTCTTCTGGGAGCCAGCTTGCCAAGAGCAGGCATGAGGCATGGCCAGGGCAGTGAACCCCTCCCCCAATTTGAGCATCCAGGGTCAATCTCTAAACTGCACCCTACCGCATTAATAATTTGAGCACCCAGGACATCTAAATTATATCCCCGCGTCTCCTAAACCCTGCTCCAATTTGAGCACCCAGGGCAAATCTCAAGACAATAAACCTTCCCCTCTTGACTGACTGCCTCAGTGGATTGCCTTTCATGTTTTGGGGGACTTTTAAGGTCACTTTGTGCCTCCTCTGGCTCCCCCTTGGACTTACGCCCTCTCCTCTGTGGGTCTGGGCAGGCTTCCAAGCTCTGAGGGAAAGGAGGGTGGTAAGCTATAGATCTAAGTGGGTGTCAGGAAAAATGCACCCACACAGTCATGCTGGCCCTGTGACCAGGTTTGGGGGAAGGTGCAGTTACGCATGCAGAGCCAAACCTGGGGTGCCCAGCAAACTGTTTTTGAGCAGACGCCATGGTGGTATTGAACTCAGAGTGTAGTGTTTTAACCCTTCTTGGCTCCCACTTCCCAGGTTAATTTCCTGCCATCTAAGGAGCTTTATTTTGCTCTGTAACAGCCTTCCTTTTACATCAGAGCTTGTGAACTTATGGAATCACCGCAGGAGCCAAGCCGGCTTGGGAGTGGAGTTCCATACTAGCTGTAGTTTTCACACTAGCTCAACAGAAGGCTCCTTATCTAAGATC
>NW_006408540.1:18515640-18535904 GCF_000296735.1 Chrysochloris asiatica | reverse complement strand
AGCTTGGAGGTTTGAGTGCAACCAGAGATGCTTGGGAAGAAAGGTCTGGTGATCTATTTCTGAGAAATCATCCCCTGACACTCTATGGAGCACAGTTCTACCCCTACACACATGATGGCAAATATAAGGTATAAAAGGGGCACACTAGGAAGAGGCTGCCATTGTGTTAGTTAAGTGCTGGGAGACGTTCTACCTTGGTTTTGACAGCTTTTTGGCCTGGTCACTGAGTGAGGACCTGTGACTTGGGTCTCCATCCCAGTTCTCCGTAGCCCCTCTCCCCATTACTCAAAAGACCCTGTCACTTTGGACTAACAGAGATAGAGTTAGGGCTTCCTATGCTAATTTCTTCATTCTTCCCTCTCAGCCTCCACCTTTCCAAACAGAGACCTGCCCGGCAGGACTCTTCATTTACATTTCCTTTATGTGTCTATCAGTGTTTGCTCAGTTGTTTGTCCTGTATGTGGTCAATCTCCTGAGTTTCTGGAAGCTCTGGACAGCTGGGCTGTGTCTCTGACTTAGTGCCTAGCAGATAGGAGGCTAATAAATGCTTTGTATAGTGGCAGATGTTGCAACATTTATCTCTCTCCAGGGGCTGTGCTTTGACTCAGTTAACATTTCAGACACCCATCCTGCAAATGCAAAGTAGTGAAGTTTGGAAACCCAAATGGTTCTTTACATTGGGATTCCTTTTCCTTGGTAGGCGCTGAAGTCTTCAGCTCAGAAAGAGTAGGGAAGCGCTTTGCCACTTACAACTTAGGTAGGAAATGTTAGATGGGAAGGAACCTTAGATGCCTGTGTGTGTGCCTGATGACACTAGATATATGCCGACTATGCCGTTCTTTTGTTTTTATAACCACTGTCTCTGGTTGGTGTAAATGGTTTGGCTATTAATAAAAAGGTTGGAGGTTTGAGTTCACCCAGAAGCTCCTTGAAAGAAAGGCCGCAAGATCTACTTTCAAAGAATCAGTTGTTGACAAGCCTATGTAGCACAGTTCTATACGGACATGCATAAGGTCACCATGAGTGGAAATTCACTCCACAGCAACTAGTTTTGTATCCCCAGTGCTCAGGGCAGTCCTTGAAATCGAGTAAACCCCAAAACCAAACACACTGCCATTTAGTTGATGCTGACTCATAGCAACAGGACAGAGTAGGACTGCTCCTAAAAGGGTTCTGAAACTATAGATCTGTATGGGAGCAGACAGACTCATCTTTCTCCTACAGAGCTGCTGGTGGATTTGAACCTTCAACCTTGCACTTAGCAGCCCAGCACTTAACCCATAGGTGATAGTTGGGTGAATGACTAAAGCTAACCCTACCCTCACACAACTCACAGAGGAGCAAACTGAACTCCACAGAAGTTGCAATCTGATCAAAGTTGTGATCTGTACTAGAAAAAGTACAACTTGGTCTCTTGCCTCCATGGTTGGTACTTCTTCCACTTGACTGACCAGTTAGGATTTGTTTGTCTAAGCATGGACCCCTGACTGCTTCAAAGGAGATGTGAGCATTGTCTGAAGACGCATGGGTCCTGAGGGTCAGGAAACTCCTCAGCACCTCACAACCCAGTGGGAAGAGTACCCTGGAGTGGTCCCCAGGACACCAACACCATTGTTGTGGAGATTAGAAAGCCTTGTTGAGTTGAGGGAGGGGGGAAGGTTTCCTCTAGATTTAAATATTCAGTGATACTTGGCCCGAGATAAAAGTTCCAAAGGTATGCCTTTTGGCTGTAACTTTCCCTTCAGGGTTTCTTCTAGAAAGTTCCTTGTTGGGGGAGGAGAGGGGGTGGAGAACTGGAGCTGGTCGGTTTAGCCTAGGGGGAGCCCTGGATACCTTGCAGGAAGATTTGCCTAAACAATTTACCCTCCCAGCATTTAAAAACAAAACAAGCAACGGCATTCCTAATAAAAAATGAGGTCAAAACAAAATTGTTCAGGAATTCACAGTCTTCCCAACTGTTGTTCTTTTCTATTTCTTCATGTCTCTCTCTTCACACACACACACACACACACACACACACACACACACACACACACCCCTCTCTATATTTTAGTTAATTCTTTCCTAAGTTTTCACCACCGGCAATCTTGTAGATTTCTGTTTTGCTGTTGCCAGCTGCCGTTGTGTAGGCCCTGGCCATGCTGACTCCAGGCACAAAGAAACTCAATGCTGTCTGGGCCTTCACTATCCCCACATTGGGTTGCAGGTTGGACTTTGGTGGTCCATACGGTTTTTTTTACTGGCTGGTTTTCAAAAGTAGACTGTGAGGCCTTTCTGCCTTGTCCATCTTAGGCTGGATGCTTCATTAATACCCGCTCAGCGTCATAGCAACACACATACTTCCACTGACAGATGGTGATGGCGGTCTGTGAGGTGCATTGGCCAGGAATCGAACCTGAGTCTCCAGCATGAAAGGTGAGCGTTCTCTGGTTGAGCCACACTGGCCTCCACACTGCTGTGCTGTTGTTGTTCAGTACCTTTGAGTTGGTTCTGACTCATAATGACTCATAGTGACCCTACATTGAGTTTTCAAGGAGCAGCTGGTGAGCTTGAACAGCCAACCTTGCAGTTCACATGACCTTGCAATTCAGTGCATTAACCCACAGTGCCACATCAGTAGCACAGGCAAATTCTGTGTAAATGGAGGCCATACCAAGTGTGGAAGTTCAACTGACGTGGATTCATCCCTGGACAGGCAGCAGGCTAATTTGGGAAATTACCTAGTGGCTCTGTGGGTTAGTGCGCTGCACTGCAAGGTTGGTGTGAACCGCAAGGTCAGCAGTTCAAGCTCACCAGCTGCTCCTTGGGACCCCTATAGTGCTGACTCAACAGCACTTAACAACAACAACCTCACAGGGAAGTACAGAGGGACAGATGATGCCACAGGAGCAGAAGGGACAGTGATGTCAGGAGTCCAGGAATGGTCATTAGAGTCTTGACAGGTGGTTGCTGTTCCTGTAATGGGCCCATCTCCTTCCCTACAACTGGCCTTCTGAGAATCTCCCTGGGTTTCCAGGGCCAGACCATTCCTCGGAAACCCTGTACAGGGTCACTGTGAGTCAAACGGACGCGATGGCAATGAACAGCAGCAGCAAAGTGCGGCGATAACAAAAAGACTACAAAGTGGGTGACTTATAACAAACAGGAATGTGTCCTCTCACAGGTGGGAGTCAAGAAGACTGAATCCAGGCTGCTGGCTCTAGGCGGAGGCTTTCTCTCTCTGTGGACTCTGGAGGAAGGCCCTTGTCTCTTCTGAGCGTCTGCTTCCTGCATTCTCCATGTGGTGTGGTTCCCCCCACCCACCACAGCTCTGCTGCTTTAATCTCCTATCTTGTGGAGTCCTGGTCCTGGTGTGGTGCTGTTGGTTATTGCGCCAGACTGCAAAATCCACTTTGAACGGGGAGGCCTGTGGTTCAAATTCACCAGCTGCTCCTTGGAAACCTTATACAGGGTCGCTATGGGTCGGAATCGACTCAACGGCATTTGACAACAGCCATAACAAATTTCTATCTTGTAAGAGATCGATTCAAGACATCCTGTATTCATCAAGAAGACAACGCCTTACCAAACAAGATTATAACTAACACCTCAAAAACCAAACCAAAACCAGTCCATTCCATAACAACCCTGTCTATATAGGGTTGCTGTGACTGTAAATCCTTATGGGACCTGAAAGCTTCATCTTTCTTCCATGGAGCAACTGGTGAGTTTGAACCACCAATCTTTGGCTAACAGCCAAACACCTAGTCCAAAGTGCCATCACGCCTCCTTAACAAAGGCACGTTGCTGTTGTTGTCAAGTGCTGTCCAGTAGGTTCTGACTCATAGTGACCCTGTATAGGGTTTCTGAGGAATAGCAGGTGGGTTTGAACTACAAACCTTTTGGTTAGCTGTCCAGTGCTGATCCTACAGTTAGGAATCCTAAGACATTGTTTGTTATTAAATGTTGTAGAGTTGGTTCTGACTTTTAGCGATCCTGTAAAAGGGTTTCTGAGGAGCTGCTGGTGAGTTTGAACCACCAACCTTGAGGTTCAAACTGGCTTTGTGGTCCAATGCATTATTCTGCAATGCTACCCCAGGACTCTAGGCAAAGAACTAAGGCATAGAGGTTAAGCTTTACAACACATATTTTTGAGAACAAAATTCAATCCATAACAAATTTAGGCTGTAAATTCTTGCCCTGGTCCAAATTAGGGGCTGTTGTTAGCTGTCCCTGAATTAACCTCCAATACAAGGAGACCCTCTGTACAATGGAACACACTGCTGCCCAGTCTCACGCCATTCCCATGACTAGACCACTGTGAGCCATAAGGTTTTCATGGCTGATTTTCAGAAGTAGATCATCAGGCTTTTCTTCCTAGTCTTCATCTGGATGCTCTGCTGGAATTTGTTTCAAACACAAGCGTCTCCTGACGACATTGGCCACCATTCAGTCATCAGGAGACGCTTGTCTCCTTTCTTTCCTCATTCCCCCTCCCTTGTGAACTGGTGAACACTTTCCTCCATTCCTTGCCAGGAATGGAGGAAAGTGTTCACCAGTTCACAAGGGAGGGGGAATGAGGAAAGAAGGGAGACAGTGTCAGCTTTCTACCACCAATAGGCCACACCCATGGAGAAATGCTAGAACCTTTTTAAGCAAGATACTTGGCAGTCCTGAAGTCAGAGTTCCAAAACTAGGGGAACAAAGATTGTTTTGACCAGCAAAGCTAGGTAATGCCAGGATTTCCAATTTAACACTTCTGTCCTGGTATGGTGCTGTAGGGTAAGCACTGGACTGCTAACCATAAGGTCAGATGCTCAAACTCACTATCTGCTTCTTGGAAACCCTATATATGAGTCGGAGACAACTTGATAATATTTAACAACAACGGACTCCTGGTGTGGCACTATGGGTTAATGCACTGGACTGCAAAGTTGGTTCAGATTCATCAGATGCTCCTTGGAAACCCTATACAGGGTCACTATGGTTCAGAACCGACTCGACAGCACTTAACAACAACAACAGCAATTGTTTTTCATTCCTTTCTATTTCCTCTACTACCTAGGGTGCTGGTGGAAATAATGTAAACATGTGTAATTGGAGTAAGCTCCTTAAAGTGTGATGTCAACACAGAGTTCTTTTACGTGTGTGTAGAAAGTAGACCTTCTCTGACTAGGAGTCCTTGTATCCATGGAGCCAAATAAGACAGGTTTATTTGAAATAGTAGCCATCGCAAAGGGCCTGAAGAGGGCTTATGTCTGGGGACATAGTCATATTCTCCTTGTCACATTTGTGGAGTCTCGGTTTCTACCTTATTCTTTTTATTTTGCCCTAAGGAGGCTCCCAGAGCTTACCCTAATGTGGGCTTCTCCACACCAGACCAGAATATGGTTTCAGGCACTGATGTACCGGTACATGTTGAACAATAAGACTTGTGTGGGAAAATACCCAGATTTGTAGCTTTTGCCAAATTGCAGGGTGTAAATCCTCTCCACAGTGGCCAATTTCAACTCGCCACATGACTGAGGGTGGAGATGGGCAGTAGTAGCCTATCATTATATGGGATTTCCACCACACACTTAAAATAGGCACAAATCATCTCCAGAGCAGACCAAAGAGTAGAGGAGAGTAAAATACTTAGGAAGTGATGAATTTTGAGTATGGATTATATTTAAGATAATGTCTTTAATGGTCAATTTTTTTAAAATTTAATTTTTAATAATAGCTCTGGTAACAACTGGCTTGTGAAATCTTAAAATGTTACAATTGGCTCTCGGGAGATGTGTGAGCTGGCTGCAGGGCCCCATTGGATTCATGGTAGCTCAGAGCATATGTTGGGCATTTCCACCTAATGTCACATGGTGACAGTAAACTAAATGACTATGAAAAGAAATTCCTCATTTCTACACGAACATCCCATTTCAATGTTCCTCAACTTCAAAATTCTACAGTTAGCTTCTTTTCTTCTTCCTTCTCAGTCTTCCTATTTGCTAACCAAGTTATTAATCAATTCTTCCCCTGCAACATGTTTCTCTTACAGTTCCAATTCTCAAACTTGGCTGCACATTGGAATCACCTGGAGAACGTCGAAGAAATGCTTCACATTTTTTTCTTAAAGTTCTGGGTTCCATTCTCATAGATTCTGAGCTCATTGGTCTGGTGGTAAAGCCTGGGCATCAAGATTCTTAAAACTCCCTAGGTGAATAGAATGCTACCAGGGCTGAGAATTCCTATCCTTTCCACTAAACAAATCTCTGATTTCAACAATGGAAAACATACTTTGAATTTCAACCAACTGGGTGTGAGTGCTGGCTTTACCATCTGTAAGACTGTGTTTCTTAAACTCTCTGAGATTCAATTCTGCCAACAGGAAAGTGGGAATAATAATGCCTACCCTTGGTGGTGCTATGGGTTAGGCATTGCTGAAAGTCAGTGGTTCAAACCAGCTGCCCTCAGGACAAAGATGAGGCTTTCTGCTTCCGTAAAGGTTTGCAGTCTTGGAAACCCTATACCAGTCGCTATGAGTCTGAATCAACTCAATGGCAGAGGGCGGGTGTGACATAAGATTCTATTAAAATGCGCTAGCTCAGTCCTGCCATATGTTGTGTTGTTGTTACCAAGGCAGCCCAGACTCATGGCAATAGAATGAAAACCTGCCTGGCCATGTGACACCCCTGTGATCCAAAGGGTTTTCATGGGTTGATGTTTAGAAGCAGATCGCCAGGTCTTTCTTCCTAGTCACTGTTAGTCTGGAGGCTGTTCAGCATCATAGAACTCAAGCCTCTACAGACAGGGTAGTGACTGGACTGGTCAGTACGCGAACCTTGCTTCACATGGAAGGTAAGATTGTACCTAGAACCACCAGTGTTAGCTTCCTACTTCTTATTTCTGTGGTTTTCTACTTGAACCCCGTGTCTCAGTTCTCCCCAGCCTATATAACTCAAACAGGACTGATAAAATAATCATCCTCAAAAGTGAGACCCCTGTTCTGAAACCTCACATGGCTCCCTACTAGCTGCAGCTGAACATGCGATCCACTCTGTCACTTAGTGCCCTGAAGGATCTCACCCCGGTGTCTCTTGTCAGCCTCAACTTCCACTAGGAAGAATTCTCCTACATCCCAGGACCCCGTCTCACACCTGCAAAATCACCTTGGTCTTGTCTTTGTCATTCCTTTCTCCTACTAAGACCCTCTTTGGAGTGCCTTCCACCCCATTCTTTAATAACCAGCCCCAGCCTCACAGCTTTCTGAAAGCCTTTTCTCCACCCATGGCCTGATGACGTCCCCTTTTGCCAGGCTGTATTAGTCTTTGCTCTTGGCATCTCTGATTTCAAACTTTTCTTCTTTAATGTCATTAAGTTACGTTCTGTATTCTAAGACTGACAGGGACTTTATTACAGCCAAGGCTATCTCTGGGATGCCATCAGTGAGGGTGGTGAACTGTGCTGAGTGATGAGTCAGACTTACACCTTTGACCTGCAGTCGCCCAGACAGGAAGGAACAGGAAGTCCTTCTGCAATTCCAGGTCCCATGGTCACTCTTTCAGGCTTGAGCCAGCTCTCAACTCAAGGCCTTCTTTTAGCACCTCCTCATCTCCTCTGTTATGGTGTTGGAGGAGAATATTGAAAGTGCCATGAGCTGCCAAAAGAACCAACAGATCTGTGTTGGAAGAAGTGCAGCCAGACTGTTCCTTGGAGGCCAAGATGGCCAAACTTCATCTCTCATATCTCAGACATATTGTCAGGAGGGACCAGTCACTGGAGGATATCATGTTTGGTAAGGTGGAGGGTCAGAGAAAAAGGGGAAGACCTCCAACGAGATGGATTGGCTAAGTGGCATCATCGATGGACTCAAGTGTGGCAACAGTAGTGAGGTTGTCCCAGGATTGGGCAGTGTTTTGTTTTGCTGTGCATAAGGTCGCTATGAGTCGGTACCGACTCAATGGCACCTAACAACAACCTCTCCTCTGTTCCTCAAATATGCCCCATCCCCCACCTCCCCACCGCCCTGTTGTGACTGCACCTCTCTCCTTCCTGGGCACGTGGCAGGAAAATACAGGAAATACAGGTCCCTCCTGCTGTCCCCTGGATGCTGCATAGGTGGAGCAAGGCCTCACAGCAACACTGGTATTCACATGTCCCCAAGGAACACATGTCGGATACACCCATAAAGCCAGAAACACAAAGCCAATTTGATAGTAATTGATTTAAACATTGCTCCTAAGTGAAGCAAGGTTGTATCATCTGCATATTGTAGGTTGTTAGTGAGTCTTCCTCCAATCATGATGTCATGTTTTTCTTCATAGAACCCAGCTTTTCAGATTATTTGCTCAACATACAGGTTGAATAAGTATGGTGAAAGAATACAACCTTGTCACACACCTTTCTTAATTTTAAACCTTTCAGTGTTCCCACGGTCTGTTGGAACAATTGTCTCTTCGTCCAGGTACAGATTCCTCATGAGCACAATTAAGTGTTCCGGAATACTCATACTTCGCAATGTTGTCCATAGCTTGTCATGATCCACACAATTGAAAGCCTTTGCATAGTCAATAAAGCACAGTTAAACATCTTTCTGATCTTCTCTGCTTTCAGCCAAGATCCACTGGACATTAGCAATGATACCCCTCGTTCCATGTGCTCTTCGGAATTCAACTTGAACCTCTGAAAGTTCTCTGTCAATGTATGCTTGCAGCCGTTTCTGTATTACCTTTAGTAAAATTTTACTCGCATGGGCTATCAAAGAGATTGTCCTGTGATTTCCGCATTCCACTGGGTCACCTCTCTTAGGAATGGGCACAAATACTGAAGAAGATCAAAGACTACAGACTTCGGTACGAATTGCATCTCACTGTGAAGAAAACAAAATTCTTCACCACTGGACCAATAAACAACATTCTTATCAATGGAAAAAAGATTGAAGTTGTCAAGGACTTCATTCTTCTTGGATTAGCTATCAACATTCATGGAAGCAGCAGTCAAGAAATCAAATGACATATTTCATTAGGCAGATCTGCTGCACAAAACCTTTTTAAAGTGTTGAAGAGCATAGATGTCAGCTTCAGGACTAAGGTGTGCCTGACCCAAGCCATGGTATTTTCAATAACCTCATACGCATGCCAGAACTGGGCAGTGAATAAGGAAGACTGTAGAATAATGGATGCTTTTGAATTACTGTGTTGGAGGAGAATATTGAAAGTGTCATGGGCTGCCAAAAGAACCAATAGATCTGTGTTGGAATTAGTGCAGCCAGAGTGCTCCTTGGAGGCCAGGATGGCTAAACCTCATCTCTCATACTTTGGACATATTGTCAGGAGGGACCAGTCAGTCAGAAGGATATCATGCTTGGTAAGGGTCAGAGAAAAAGAGGAAGACCCCCCAGTAAGATGAATTGGCAAAGTGGCAGCATCAATGGGCTCAAGCATGGCAACAATTGTGAGGTTGGCCCAGGACCAGGCAGTGTTTCGTTCCTGTTGTGCATAGGGCCTCTATGAGTTGGAACCAACTCTTTGGTACCTAACAACAACAACCTAAGTGAAGCAATGTCCTTTACCTTTGTTGTTAAGTACTGTGGCGTTGGTTCCGACTCAAAGTGCCCTTGCACAGAGTTTCTGAGGCTGCAAATCTTTATGGGAGCAGAAAGCCTCATTTTTCTCCCACGGAACAGATGGTAGTTTCGAACTTCCAACCTTGAGGTTAGCAACCCAATTCGTAACCAATACTCTACCAGAGCTCCTTGCCTTAGCTTTCGGGTATCCCAGCAAACATTCTGTATCCACAGGGTCCAATTTCTCAGTTTCTTGTGTTTTGAACTCTCGCATTCAATTTCCTGTCTGTTATGCAAACCATCAATGACTTAGCTGGGTAAGTTGGAAACCTCAGAACCATTCTTGATTCCCTTTCTGCCTTCCTCTCGACACCCAGATAAATATCAAGTGCTGTCGATCCACTTTTGAATTCTCTGTTCCGTTTTCACAAGCAGCTTAGTTCAGACTGTCACTATCTCAAACTTGGTGTGGGGTTCACTTTATGCAAAGAATTTGGCCTTTGTCCTTGGTTTTTGAGAGATGGTCTCTAAAATCTTGGAATTTTTTCAGTTGTTGAAGTGTTCCAGATCAGACTGGATAGATTATCCTACTGAGCTGTCTTTTGGAGGGTGGGGGAAAAAAGGATGGAAGGCTGGCCGGGTCAGATGTCAGATGACCTTAGGGGAGAGGGACATGATTCAATCAACCATGCCTACATAATGAAGTCCCCCAAAAGACTTTGGACACAGATGTTCCCAGGGCTTCCTGGTTGGCGGTAGAAACTGCTACAGATGGAAGAGTAATGCACCCCTTTTTGAAACATGGACACTTTGCATTGAAAATCTTTCCAGACTTTGCCCTATGTAATTCTTTATTTGTATCCTTTTTGTCACAATAATGCTGTAATCATATAAGTGTAGCACTTTTCAAGAATTCTGTGAGACATATGGGCAAAGCATTGCAACCAATGGAATAGTAGTAGAAACCAGTAGGTCAGAACTGAGGGGGTCCTGGGGACCCTGGAGCATCTGGCTGGCATTCTGAAGGGATAGTGAGGAAATTCCAAATTTGCAGCAAGCAGAACAGAAGTGAGGGCATCCTGGGAACTCCCAGGCTGGTGGCTGGTGTGTGAGGCCTTGTGCATGCTTGGTTGTCTGGAAGGCTGTGAGCTTTGACCTGACCCCAGGTGATTAGGGTCCGAGGATGATATATTGCAGGTGCAGTTGGCATCACACCACAAGTGGGACAGGAGGGAACTGGACTGGTAAGGGGATTTAGATCATTAGCACATTTGGTGTCAGAGAAGTGAGGTTAGGTTGATCCTTACACTTAGTCTATGGCACTAACTCTGACCTTCCCTCTCCATATCATACTGGACTTGCTGTCTGGTATGTCTTTCTAAAAGCAGATAAATTATATCCACGCTTAAAATTCTCTGCCGTTTTCCTGTCTCCCAAAGAGGCTATGGAAAAGCTCTATAGCATCAGCCAAAACAAGGCCAGGGAAGACTATGGAACAGACCATCAATTGCTCATATGCACGTTCAGGCTAAAGCTGAAGAAAATTTAAACAAGTTCATGAAAACCAAAACATGACCTTGAACCTCTCTCACTTAAACTTAGAGACCATCTCAAGGACATATTTGATGTAATAAACACTAATGGCCAAAGACCAGTAGAGTTGTGAGGTGACATCAAGAATATCCTACCGGAAGACAGCAAAGTCTTTAAAAAGACTAAAAGCAAAGAAAAAACCAAAATGGATGTCAGAAGAGAATCTAAAACTTGTTCTCCAGCATAGAGATGCTAAAGAAAATGGAAGAAAAGAGGAAGTAAAAGAGCTGAACAGAAATTTTCAAAAGGCAGCTCAAAAAGACTGAATCAAGTTTTTATAAAGAAATGTACAAAAACCATGAGTTAGAAAACCCAAAGGAAAGAACATGGTCAGCATTTTTCAAACTGAAAGAACTGAAGAAAAAATTCAAGCCTCAGTTTGAAATTTTGAAGGACTTCAAGGGCAAAATATTGAGCAATGCAAAAAGCAAAAGACAGAAAGAATATACAGAGTCACTGTACCAAAAATAAATGGTCAATGTTCAATCATTTCAAAAGGTAGCATATGATCAAGAATTGATGCTAGTGCATGAAGAAATCCAAGCTGCACTGAAGCTATTGGCAAAAAACCAACTCTCCAGGAATTGATGTAATACAAATTGAAATCTTTCAATAAATTGATGCAGCACTGGAGACACTCACACATCTATGTCAAGAAATTTAGAAGACAGCTAAATTTGGAAGAGATCCATTTTTTTGTGCCCATTCCAAAGAGAGGTGACACAACAGAATGTGGAAATCATCAAACAATATCATTAACATCACATGCAAGGAAAATTCTGTTGAAGAAAATTTTAAAATGGCTGCAACAGTACATTTACAGTGAGGTGCTAGAAATTTAATCGGGATTCAGAAGAGTATGTGGAACTAGGGATATTGTTGCTGATGTCAGATGGATGTTGGTTGAAAGCAGAGACTATTAGAAAGATGTTTACCTGTGGTTTATTGACTATATAAAGGTTTTGATTGTGTGGATCATGACAAACTATGGATAACGCTGTGAAGGATGGGTATTCCAGAATATTCGATTGTGCTAATGAGGAACCTGTACATAGATTAAGAGGCAGTAGTTAGAACAAGGGATACTGAATGGTTTTAAATCAGGACAAGTGTTCGATAGAGTTGTAATCGTTCACCATACTTATTCAGTCTGTATGCTGAACAAATAATCCAAGAAGTTGGATTATATGAAGAATAATGTGGCATCAGGAAGACTAATGTGGAGGAAGATTCATTAACAACCTATAAATATACAGATGACATAACCTTGTTTGCTAACAATGAAGAGGACTTAAAATACTTATGATGAAGATCAAAGACTTCAGTAGGTTCCAGATGCAACAGATTTCTCGGGCATGATTCTATGCCTTTGTGTCTAAGGCGTTCTCTACTTGCATTCCCACTTCTTTCTCACCTGAACATACCAGCTCACTTTTAAAGATAAAGTTCAGAGTTCATTTTCTATGTAACCTTTCTCGACTCTTTCTGCCAAAATTAGTTATTTCTGTGTTGTGTTTCCAGAGCCTCTGGTACAAATCTTTACTCAGCACTTGGCTTCCATTATTTTAATGATTTGTTTTCATGTCTGCCCTCTTTCACTTTAGCTTAGTCATCTCGGTATTCCCCTAGTAGCTCTGAGAGGGGTTCCGCGGAGTTTATGGAATAAATGAGTACATTTCCTGTCTCACATTGGACATGCTCTTTCTTGTCTTCGTACTGAGAGACATGTCAACAGATTAAGTAAAGAGAGCTTAGATAGACAACAATACTTACAAGTAGTTTAAATCTATGTCGTATGTCTAGAGAAAAATATTTCCTCTGGGATCCTACATGGAAAATCATATTGAAGTTAGTCAAGGCAGACAGGTAAAAAAGCTTCCCTCAGACAGGTTGTGTTTGGAAAGACCTTGTTGATTTGAACTTGAGTGTTAGTCACCCATCAAAGGCTGCCAGAAACCTCTCTGGGGCTGACCCAAGTCACAGAATGTGTGTGCATTTTTTTTCCTAAACTGTGCTTTGTTAAAATAACAATTCCCAGTTTGCCTCAGGTGTAGAGTTTAGGTTCATGGTTCACTGGATATTGCAGGAAAATACGAGTGAACATTCCAATCACCTTCTTCCCCCCCTCACAGTATGTGAGGAACAGGTTGTTTGCTCACATGGCCCAGACTTTATAGAGAACAGATTATTGATAATGGTCATTCTGTCTCCTGGTTCTCTTCCAAAAGGACCAGATTTAAGCTCTCGGTGGATTTGACTATCCACAAAATACTTTTTAGTAGGTTTAGTCCAGGGGAGAGGTGTGGGGAGATCTTTGAGGGGCCTGGTAGAAAGCAAGCCCGGGGTCTACAGTAAAACAGCAACAACAGAAAACAATTGTTAGCAAGTTGGCTCTAACTCATGGCTCTCTCAAGTGTCAGAGAAGAACTGTGGTTCATGGTTTTCAAGGCTTGACCTTTCAGAAGCAGATAACCAAGCCATTGTTCTGAGCGCCTATGGGGGGGCATTAGAACTGCTAACCTTTTGGTTGTTCGTTGAGTGATTAATCATTTATATCACCCGGGGGCTCTGGGTCACTCTGGAATCAGAAAACATGAAACTTTTCCAGGGGTCGTAGACCACCTAGTTCTCAAGAATTAATAAATGAATGAATGAAGAAACCTTTCCTCATAACTTCAAAAGAAGATTTGAAACCTAGACTCTGGATTTTGTGTTCTTTCCCCTTCTCATCAGTCTTCCCCATTTTCTTCTGCAGAGGTTCATTCTACTTGCCTTTGGAGCAGGCCTGGCTGATGGTTTTTCATGGACGTCTACTTCAGGATTGCACAAGAAGACAGACCATCAGTAACCATCATGCAGGTTTGAAGGCTGGGGGCTATTTAATGAATTCTGGTCAAAGCAGAATTTTAAAACACACTTTCAAAACAGGAAAAGGCCAAGGAATGATGACAGGGAATGAGTTCTAGGAGGGTTGTCATTCTTCATCAAGTGGACAGTGTTTTGGAGATGGTGTTGACAAGTAGGGAAATTGAGGAACTGGGAAGACACATTTGGTGACGCAGTGAGGTGGTGAAAGGGAGGAAGGTTTGGCAGCATTTAGCTTGGTTCTTGTTAGTGCTCCAGAAAGGGTGAGGAAAATGGATCAATCTCATGGAAAGAAGTTGCTCCAACTCCATGTCACTAAGCTAATGGCTAGGGGAGTCTCTGTGAATGAGGCCTGTGCTGGCTTGTGTTTGCTTGGGCAGACATTCATGGCATTTCTTCTGTCAAAATCCCCAGGAACTAGAGGCTAAATTAGAAATGTGACTTGCAATAAGGTTACATACATCAATGAACAGGAGTTGTATTGAATGGCAAAGAAAACGTTGGAGTGAACCGCTGTGGTTGGAGAGGAGGTACCCCACAGAGGAAGCACAGGCATTGCCTATCAACTCCAAGAGACTTCCTTCATCAAGCTTCCTGCCTCTTGAGGTGCTCAGGTACCACCGTGATTCTGGGACATGAACTGATTATACTCTGGGATGGAGTTGGAAGTTCGTAGAGGCTATATTCGTGGACACACAACTGTATCATCAGGTCAAATCAAATAGTCAAATAACAGAGCTCAGGAAGTCATATCCCTTATCTCACTTGATCCTCACTGGGTTCTTCTGGGAGCTAGACAAGATTATCGTACATTCATTGACTCAGTCAACAAGAAATTCCTCAGCATCATGTGCCAAGCTCTGTGCTAGGGTCTAAGAAGGAGTAAGATACTCTGGGTTCAATGTGCTCACATCCTCAGTAAGGGAGAAAGCCCGGGATATTAGCTATGACACCAGAGTTTAAAAATATCAAACCAGAGGTAGGTTCAAGATTCCATAGAACACAATGGAATGGTGTTTAATCCAGCCTGGGAGAGAAGTCCAATCGGACTTGAGTTGAATCTTGAAGGGTGAATAGAAGTGACTCCAATTACGAAATGTTGGGTTGGGTTCCAGGAAGTGAAAATAGCTCTGACATGAGTTCATATTGAGTCTCTAATTCTAATTCATTACTACATGATCTACTTACTCTCTCCTCTCCCCTTCCTAACCTGTACATTTCCACTCCATCAGTTAGAAACTTGACTTTCACCGTCTGTCATCCCCTTACTGCCATCAGTTTCAGTATGTATGCATAGCAGTATGAGAACTGTAACTCATACATACCCCTGTGGAAAACAACTTTACCCACCATAGTACACAGTGCTCATATGCAGTCCCTTCTGTGCATTTGGTCCTATAAACAGCACTCATTTCCAAAATTACTGAGGTCAGCATCTTACCCCAAACTCCCTTCACTGATGTTGCTTTATATATAGTTGGACTCTCCTGTCATTTCTGCATTCCTTCCTGGGGTCCTTCTACCTCTTTGTATTTTTTCCTACTTCTTTAATGATTTTTTTTAAAAAATTGCCTACCTTAAAGTTCACTCTTTGTGTTGTAAAGTTCTATGGGTTTTAACAAATATATGAGAAGACTTCAAAAAATTCATGAAAAAATGGAATGAAACATTTTTTCCCCATGAACTTTTTGAAGCCCCCTCATATATGAATATTCTCCATTACAGTGGCATACAGAATAGTTTCATTGTCTTTAAAATCCTGTGTGCTCTATCTACTCACCTCCCCTCTCATCCTCCAGCAACTTCTGATAATTTAACTGTCTCTAGATTTTAGTTTTGCCTATTCCAGAATATCGTACAAGCATATAATTGCAATGTAGTCTTCCATCTAGCAATTTCTGACATTTAAAATGGCTCCATGGCTTGATAACTTTCTTTTCATTTCTTTTTTTAATTGTTGAAGAATATCCAATTGGTATTGATGACTGCCCAAACCCAAACCCTTGGCCATCAATTCAGTTCTGCCTCAGAGTGTCTCTATAAGACAGAGTAGAACTGTCCCACAAGGTTTCCAAGGCTGTCTTCCTTAGAGAAGTAAACTGCCACGTCGCTTTCCTGTGGAGTTGTTGAGTGGGTTTGAACCGCCAGCCTTTTGGTCAGCAGCTGATCAATTAACCAATCCATCAACAGGGTTTAAGTTACAGTTGATTCGACAGCAGTGATTTGGGTTTTGATTTGGGTGGATGAGCATAGGCACCCCGATGGCACAGCTCTCATTCTCGCAGAAGCTAACTGAAACGTCAGCAATTGGAACACACCAGTAGCTCCACTTGAGAACACTGTGGCAGTCTGCTTCAGTAAAGACTCCAAACCAAAAATCCAAACCCACTGCCATCGAGTTGAGTCTAACTCACAGAGACCCTGTCTAGGCTTTCTGAGATTGTAAATCTTTATGGAAGCAGACAGCTTCGCCTTTCTCCAGCTGAGCCTCCTTCAGAATGACCAGTGGGTTTGAAGTGCCAACATTCCAGTCAGCAGTCCAACGCCTTCAGTAAAGGTTGCAGTCTTGGAAATGTGTAGAGCAGTTCTACTTTGTCCTATTGGGTTGTTATAAGTCAGAGCTGACTTGATGGTAACAGGGCTTTTGATATGGATGACTACCGTTTATCCATTTACCTATTAAAGGGTATCTTGTTTGCATCCAAGTTTGGCAATTATGAATAAAACTTCTATAAACACTAATTTTCAGATTTTTTTTGAGGACATAAAGTTTTCAAATCAATTGGGTAAGTATCTAGGAGTACAGTGGCTGGACTGTGTGGTAAATCTATATTTAGCTTTGTAAGAAACTCCCAAACTGTCTTCCAAAGTGGATGTATCTTTTTGCATCCTCACCAGCAATGATTGAACAGCTCTGCTCTTCTGTATTTTCACCAGCATTTGGTATTGCCAGTTTTCGAAATTATAATTTTTTAAAGTTTAGTCATTTTCATAGGGGGCAATGTTGGTTCAATGAAAGCATGATGGTTGTTGTTGTTAGGTGCCATCGAGTTGGTACCAACTCATAGCAACTCTATGCACAACAGAATAATGCATTGGCCAGTCCTGTGCCAACCTCACAATCCTTGGTACACCTGAGCCAATTATTGCTGCCACTATGCCAATTTATCTTGTTGGGGGCCTTCCTCTTTTTTTCTGATCCTTCACTTTACCAAACATGATATTCTTTTCCAGGGACTGTGTCCTCCTGATAATATGTCTGAAGTATGAGAGACCAAGTCTGACCATCCAAGCTTCCAAGGCGAATTCTGGTTGTATTTCTTCCAACAAAGATTGGTTTGTTCTTTTGGTAGTTCATAGAATTTTTAATCTCCTCCTCCAACATCATAACTCAAATACATCAATTCTTCGACAGTCTTCCTTATTCACTGTCCAACTTTCACATACATATAAGGTAGTAAATATTTTGATATGTCTGGGAAAAAAACAAATAGAATTCTAACAGGAAATCAATTTGGAGACAGAAAGGGGCATGTCATCAGGGACTTTGTACATCATAATACATTTTTATTTGATTCTGAGGTCATAGGCATATAAATATTTTTTTTCTTTTTAATCAACTATATTGAGCTAACTGCATTAATTTTATAACCAATCAACTTTACTCATTTTAAATGTGTAATTTGATGAGTTTTGACGAATGTATATAGCTATATAACTAAAACCCCAATCAAGATAGAGAACATTTCCATCACTCTAAAGGTTCCTTGGAGAGTCCTCGTAGTATAGAGGGTTATGTGTTGGGCTGCTAACTGCAAGTTTAGCAGTTCAAGTCCACCAGGTGTTTCCCAGGAGAAAGGCGAGGTTTTCTGTGTCCCTAATGATTTACACTTTGGAAACTCTACCCTATACAGGGTCTCTGTGAGTTGGAGGCGGCTCCACAGCATGCTACCACCGCCACCAAGCCTTTCTTGTACAATTTGTAGTCTACTCACCTCCAGAAACTGCTGATTTGCTTTCAGTCACACTAGGTTAACTCTGCCTAGGAGACAATTTTGTATAGATAAAACCATATAGATGAAATTATGTTCTCTTTTTTATCTGTCTTTTCTTGCTCAGCATAATGTTTTTGGTATGCATCCATGTAGTCGGTGTATCAGAATTTCAACCCCTTGGGTCCCAGCAGCTCGAGCAGACAGAGGAGTAGCAGCCAGACTGCCAAGCTTCACCTGCAGGAACCTGGCTCACACCCTCCATGTCCCCGAGATGCCCAAGAGGAAGGTCAGTAAGGCCTTAGGGCAGTGAGGGACGAGCCCAAGAGGAGATAGTGTAGGCTGTCAGCTACACCTTCTTCTGCAAAAATGGAAATGAAGCCAAAAAAGGCAGCAGGGACTTATAAATCTTCAGACAAAAATGTGCAAATGGGCTAACCAAGAAACTAAAGATTTAGTTTCTAAATCCATATCAAAAACATTATGCTGAGCAAGAAAAGACAGATAAAAAAGAGAACATGATTTCATCTATATGGTTTTATCTATACAAAATCTATGCGAGAAGAGTCCAACCTATGATGAAGCAGGAAAGAAAGTAATCCAGTCTAATTCATGCTCGTCTCCAACATTTACCTCTGGGCTCAGCATCTCCTTTCTTGTTCTATCCAAAGGAATATATTTTTTCAACTATTTTGTAAACACAAGTTTTTCGGTAGCTGCAGATTCATTGTTTAAGAAGGAGGAAATTCCACCTCATTCCATTTTAAAAGTTTTTTTTTTCTGAAGAGGTGAAATCATTTGCTATTTATTTTTTTAGTTCAGACAGAAAATAGTAGGATGCTGAATTGTGGGAGGCTTTTGTTGTTTTAAGGAGCCTGGTGGCACGGTGGGTTGGGTTGCTAACTGCAAGGTTGGGGTGCAAACTCACTAGCATCTCCTCAGGAGAAAGATGATACTATCTTCTCTAAAGATTTAGAGTCTCAGAAACCCTATAGAGGGTTACTATGAGTCAGCATTGACTTGATGGCAGTGGGCTTGGTTTTTTTTTTTTTTTTTTTTTTTTTTTTTGGGGTGTCAGTATAACATTCTGAGTGGGGGTTAATATCTGAGATTATAAAACATACTTAGTGGCGATCAGGATTCCCATCATGCAATATATTTTGAATACTTTAAAATACTGTTTCCTTATTGTTTTTTGGTAGAATTGTTTTTTGAAACTGTTCCTTCACAATTGTAAAGGTAGAAATTTTGTAACAAAAACAGGGGAGTAGATAATCTTACATTCCAGAAACAGAGGACCCTAGGACCATCAAGGGAGAAGAGCACAAGCAGAATGTGGTACCCTATCCAGAGAAGCAGCGACACCAGAGATAGAGGCAGAGATGGGGACATGGATACAGGGAGCAGTTGAGGACTCTAGACTCATGGAAAAAGAGGGACTGAGTGCTGGCAGCCAGGAGGCAGGCTTGCAGAATGTGCCCTTTGGTTGTTTAAATTATTATATATTCCTGACTGTTTTTGTGTATATCCCCCCACTTCACACCGCCCTCCGGTAAGAAAAGAAAGACAGACAGAAAGAAAAAAAAGCAGAGGGAATAAAAACAAATACTGTTGAATGATGATGCACAGAGAAGATTGTAATCATTGCAATGAAATGATGGTGTAAAGCTGACATTCTCCCATGTAAGCTATCACTCAGTTCACAATAAAAACAACAACTGTTCCGCCATCATGCCTCTCCCTGTCAGAACTGTGTGCATTCTATTACATCTTCGGTCCTAGTAGTCCAGTATGCCTAATGACTTTGTTATATATTGTGAAAGGTTAAAAATTGGAGAGTATAGTTTGTACACCATTAAATCATGAACTAGTGGCAATTATTGTGCCACTGGAGTCCTGGTGGGATGCTGTAGCATAAACACTGGACTGTTAACTATAGGTCGGCAGTTCAAACCCACCAGCTGCTCCTTGGAAATCTTATTTTGCGGGGTTACTATGAGTCAGAACAAACTTGAAGGCACTTAACAACAACAGAAATTTCATGTAACAGTTTATCAATAATGCAGATATTTGAAATTGGTATTCTCTTAAGGAAAATTTGCCACCAAATTTAATGCTGGAAAGTCACTGGAATTTAAAAAATAATTTTAACTGCATGGCTTTTTATAGTTTGGGTATGTACATTAAAAATTATGTAAAATTGTTCACAAAGTCTGTGTGGTGGTTGAGTGCTGGAGTCCAATCCGACTCATAGCAACCTTGTAGAAGGGTTTCCAAGGCTGCAAATC
>NW_006408540.1:18510509-18514281 GCF_000296735.1 Chrysochloris asiatica | reverse complement strand
AAATACAAGCTAAGTCTTGCCAACCTCACTATCAAGGAACAATATAATCAGAAATTCCCCCAAACAGATTTGTTTGTTTTTTGGTATGTTCAATATTCTTCCCCAACACCATAATTCAAATGCATCGATTCTTCTAAGATCCTCCTTGTTCATTGTTCAGCTTTCTCACGCATGTGAGGTGGACCTTAGTCCTCAAACTGACATCTTTCCTTTTTGACACTTTCAAGGTCCTTATCAGTAGACTTGCCTAGTGCAACATATTTGACTCCTTAGCTGTTGCTTCCAAGAGCATTCACTGTGGATTCAAGGAAAATGAAATCTTTGACAACTTCAGTCTTTTCTCTGTCATGATGCTGTTAGTCCAGTTGTAAGGATTTTTGTTTTCTTCTTACATTGAGGTTCAATCTATACTGAAGCTGTATTCTTAGATCTTCATTAGTAAGTCCAAGTCCTCTTTTCTTCCAGCAAACAAGGTTCTGTCATTTGAATATCACAGGTTGTTAATGATTCCTCCTCCAGTCTTGATGCCATGTTCTTCTTCATACAATCTAGTTTCTCAGATTATTTGCTCAAGACTGAGTAAGTATGGTGTGAGGATGCAACCCTGGCACACACCTTCCTGATTTTAAAATATTCAGTAATCCCTTGTTCTGTTCTAATGACTACCTCTTTGTCTATATACAAGTTCCACGTGAACCAATTAATAGCTCTGGAATTCTCAGTGTTTTCAGTGTTTTCCATAATTTAGGATCCTCAGAGTTGAATGCCTTTGCATAGTCAATAAAGCACAAGTAAACATCTCTCTGGTAGTTTATGCTTTCAGCCAAAGCCCAGCTGACATCAGCAATGATATATATCCCTCATTCCATGCCCTCTTCTGAATCTGGCTGGCATTTTTGGCAGTTCCCTGCCAATGTATTGCTGCAACTGTTTTAAAATTATCTTCAGCAATTTAATTTACATGTGATATTAATGATATTGTTCAAGGATTTCCACATTATGTTGCATCAACTTTCTTTGGAATGGGCACAAATCTAGATCTCTTCCAGTCAGGTGGTCAGGTAGTTGCCTTCCAAATGTTTCAGCATAGACAAGTGTGCACCTCCAGTGCTGCATCAGTTTGTAGGTACACTTCAATTTGTATTCCATCAATTCTTGGAGCCTTGTTTTGCACCAATATCTTCAGTGCACTTTGGACTTGTTCCTTTAATAGCATTGTTTCTGGATCACATGTTGTTAGGTACTGTGGAGTCGGTTCCGACTTATAGTGACCCTGTACAGGATTTCCAAGGCTGCAAATCTTTACGGGAGCAGAACGCCTCATCTTTCTCCTGCAGAACCACTGCTAGTTTTGAACTGCTGACCCTGAGGTTGGCAGCCCGACTCGTAACCACTACACTACATGACATCACTTAAAATGGTTGAAAATCAACTAATTCTTTTTTGGCACATTGGCTTTGTATATTCCTTCCTTCTTCTTTTGATGCTTTCTCCATCATTCAATATTTCCCCTATAGAATCTGTCAATATTGCAAATTGTTGTTAGGTACCATCGAGTCAGTTCTGACTCATAGCGACCTTATGCACAACAGAACAATTGTGTGCCATCCTCACAATTGTTGTGATGTTTAAGCCTATTGTTGCTTCCACTGTGCCAATCCATCTTCTTGGGGTTGGGGTGGGGGGCGGTTTCCTCTTCTTTGCCGACCCTTCACTTTACCAAGCATGATGCCCTTCTCCAGGGACTGGTCCCTTCTGATAAGATATCCAAAGTATGAGAGACGAAGTTTGGCCATCCTGGCTTCTAAGGAGCTTTCTGACTACTTCCTCAACACAGATTTGTTTCTTTTTCTGGCAGTCCATGGTATTTTCAATATTCTTCCCAACACCATAATTCAAATGCGAGAATTTTATAGTCTTCTTTATTCATTGTTCAACTATCACATGCATATATTGTTGTTGTTAAGTGCTGTCGACCCGTAACGCATAACGACCCTGTATAGGGTTTCTGAGGAGCAGCTGGTGAGCTTGAACCACCGACCTTGCAGTTCAAACGACTTTGCAGTCTGACGCATTAGCCCACAGCGCCACATCAGGACTCCTGGAAAATCCCATGGCTTGGGTCAGAAGCACCTTAGTCCTCAAACTGGTATCTTTGTTCTTGAACACTTTAAAGAGGTCTTGTAAAGCAGATTTGCCTAATGGAATAGGTTCTTTGATTTCTTCACTGCTGTTTTATGTGTGTTAATTATTGATCAAAGCAAAATGAAGTTTTTGACAAATTCAATTTTTCTCCATTTTTCAGGATGTTAGTTATTTGTCCAGATTTGGGGATTTTTGTTTTCTTTACATACTGAAGGCTGTGGTCTTTGATCTTCATCAGTAAGTATTTTAAGTCCTCTTTCTTTCAGTAAGCAGGGTTGCATTATTTGCATATCACAGATTGTTACTGAGTCTTCCTCCAATCCTGATGCCCCAGTTTCTCAGATTATTTATTCAACATACAAATTGATTACGTATGGTGGAAAGATACAACCAGATGCACACCCTTCCTGATTTTAAGCCATTCAGTATACCATTGTTTGAATTCCTGATCGGCACTGGACTGTGAACCACAAGGTCAGCAGTTCAAACCCACCTCCTCAGAAACTCTATACAAGGTCGTCATGGTCATAACTGACTCAGTGGCACTTAACAACAACAATCCCCTTGTTCTCTAACAACTGCTTCTTAATCTATGTACAGGTTCCTCATGAGCACAATTAAGTGTTCTGGAATACCCATTCTTCACAATGCTATCCATAGTTTGTCATGGTCTACACAGTCTAAAGTCTTTGCATAATCAATAAAACACAAGCAAACATCTTTCTGGTATTCTCTGCTTTCAGCCAAGATCTATCCTTTTCTGGATCTGGTTTGACTTTCTGGCAGTTCTTTGTCAGTGTATTGTTGCAACTGTTTTTTAATTATGTTCAGCAAAATCTTCCTTACATGTGATATTAATGATATTATTCGATGATGATTCGTGCATTCAATTGGGTCACTTCTCATTTGAATGTACACAAACATGGATCTCTTCCAATCCATTGGCTAGATAGCTATCTTCCCAAATTTATATTATATCTGACTGCTATTCATAATGTTTTCTCATTCTGGTAGTATATTTGACAATGTTCCACTTCTATTAGATTGATCAGATTTATTAGTGACTAGGTGTGGTGCTGTGGGTTAACGCACTGGACCTCAGGGTCAGTTTGAACCACAAGGTTGGCAGTTCAAGTGCACCAGCTGCTTCTCAGAAACCCTTTACAGGGTTTCTATGAGTCGGAACTGACTCGATGGACTTAACAACAACAACAATCATTCAGAAGTTGTCTGTCTTTCCTTCTTCATAGTCTGTTTTAGTCTGAAAACTCCACTGAAACCTGTCCACTTGCTGGTATTTAAAATCCTGATGGCATAGCTTCCGGCATCACAGCAACACACTAGGCACCACCATAGTACCACAAACTGGCAGATGAGCGGTTGATTGGAAGTACAGGCTTCAATTGTTTCTTCAGCTTGTGAAATCTGAGCAGGTTCTTCCTTTTTGGTTTTATAACTCCTGGTCTTTACACATTTCATTGTAATATTTCACTTTGTCTTATTCGGCTTCCCTTTGCAATTTTCTGTTCAGCTCTTTTACTTAATAATTTCTTACTTTTGCGTTATCTTCTCTATATTCAAGAGCAGATTTTAGAGTCTTTGTGACACTCATTTTGGTCTTTTCTTT
>NW_006408540.1:18508164-18510312 GCF_000296735.1 Chrysochloris asiatica | reverse complement strand
GGTCTGTTTCACAGTAGGCCTTTTTCCTTGTTTTAGTTGATAATTGAACTTCTCTATCATCTCTTCATGCAGATGTAGTCAGTTTGATTCCTGTGAATTCCATCTGGTGAGGTCCACATGTGTAGCTGCCATTTTTGTTGTTGAAAAGATGAATTTTCAGTGGGTAAAATGTTGGTCTTAGAAAATTCTATCATACAATCTTCAGCATTGTTTCTATCATCAAGGCCATATTTTCCATCTACTGATCCTTCCTCTGTTTCCATCTTTCACATTCCAATTTTCACTGTATCTTTAATAAATTTCAGACTGAAGAGTTTGGTAGAATTATTCAATTTTTTCATCTTTGGCTTTAGTGTTTGATGTGTAAATTTGAATAATAGTGGTATTGACTGATCTTCCTTGTACGTGTGCAGATATTATCCTATCACAGACAGTGTTGTACTCCAAGACAGATCCAAATGTTCTTTTTGACAGTGAATGTGACACCATTCCTCTTGAATGTGTTATTCCCAGCATAGTAAACCATATGATTATTCAATTCAAAATGGCTAATCCCAGTCCATTTCTGTTCACTAATGCCCAGAATATCGATATTTATGTGTATCATTTTACTTTTGATGACTTTCATTTTTCCTAGATCAATACTTTGTACATTCTACATTCTGATTATTAATGTATGCTTGCAATTGTTTCTTCTCATTTTGAGCTGCGCACCACCAGCTAATAAAGGTCTCGAAAGCTTTGCTCCATCCACATTGCTAAAGGTTGCTTCTTCTTTGAGGAGGCAGCTCTTCCCCAGTTGTATTTTAAATGCTTTGCAACTTATGGAGTTCATCTTCTGGCACAATTTCACCAGGTTGTCAGTGGTTATCCTTTCTATAGTAGTTTGTCTCTTCTTCTCCCCAGTTTGTCTTAGTCTGGAAGCTCTGCTGAAACCCACCCATTGTGGGTAATTCTGTTGGCATTTAAAATACCAGTGGCATAGCTTCCAGCATCATACAAGCCACTGCACTATGACAAACTGACAGACCAGTGGTCTCACTCCTGAGTTTTTAACCATTGAATGTTTTGGAGTAGGGCAACAATATGAACACATTTTGTTTTTAAAGATCTACCCTATATTCATGGAAGATGACAGATTCAACACTTGCATAGTCTTCTTAAATGTTCTCTTTATTTTTGAAAAAGAGTGCATTATGATTACATACTATACATGATTAAATTGCTTCCCTATTGTTGATAGTCAATGGTATTGTTGTTTTCAGTTGACATTGATTAGACTCCCACTCATGGCACCCTCATGGACAGCAGCAGGAAACATTGCCTGGTCCTGTGCCAATTTCAAGATTGGCTGGTATTGCTTCTACTGTGTATTTGGAGTACCTCCCAATTTAAAGGGCTCATCTTCCACCACTGTATTGGACAATGTTCTGCTGTGATACAGAGGGTTGCTACTGACTAATTTTCAGAAGTAGATCACATGACCGTCTTCTTAGTTTGTCTTAGCCTAGAAGTTCCACTGAAATATGTCTACTATGGGTGACCCTACTGGTATATGGAATAATGGTGCCCTATCTTCCAGCATCAAAACAACACACCAACTAATATATGGGTGTGACAAATGGATATTAAATATTTCAATATTAAAATCAAACTGAATAAACATCTTCATGTACATGAGGGTTTATTTCTATGGAATTGTTTCCTTAAGATTCTAAAGCTCTTAGAATTGGGACACAGTCAATGGGTATTAACATTATGCTTTTTCTTGCCTTGTACCATTGTGAATAGATTCCTGGTGTATTGCTGTAGAATCAGCACTGCACTGTGAATCACAAGCTTGGCAGTTCAAACCCACCAGCTGCTCCCTGGAAACCCTATACAGGATTGCTATGAGTTGGAACCTACTCAAGAGTGTTGCAGACCGTGTAGGCCTGGTCAGAAGTTCAAGGCCTTATAGGCCCGAGTGTTACAGGTCGCAGGCTCTGAGGAACAGATCTAGCCACTTGGCAGTTAATGGCAAATTGTTTTTCATCTTAGTGTTCATTTATATTTATTAATTCCAAACATGAGCCCTTAATGTCCACAGATAAATGTGATATTTTCCTAAAAGCCCAGACTGTAAAAGTTGCAAAGTCAAGCCTTTCT
>NW_006408540.1:18506306-18507932 GCF_000296735.1 Chrysochloris asiatica | reverse complement strand
TATAGATATGTTAATTGAGCCTGAGAAACCAAGTTGCGGGCTTGGGATTCGAACCAGTGAAGTATGATGTAAAGTTACTTGAATGTTTGGAAAATTGCTGATGTTAGCTGTACCTTGTCTTAGTCCCTCCCAGCTTGGTGTGAAGTTCCTCCCCTAAATAAAACAGGCCCAGGCCAGCCCAGGTGTGCATTACAGGTTGGAGGACATGCAGTAAAGACTTCAGGGCAGTGAGTTGCTGCCTGCAGAGGCCACAATGCCTGTAGTCCCAAGTCTGCCCACCAGTGATGCAACCACCCTGATTTCGGGGTGCCTCTTTGTCCCCCTACTTCTGTCTGTCTGTGTATTCTTTCGCTATCCCGCCGGATATCCCCTCCTCGTGAACCAAACACTCGTGAATCCAACACCTATGTCGAGGCCGGTCCCCGACACAAGATCACTTAACAACAACAACCATAATGAGTGCCTAATGGCTGTGCCAACCAACATTAGGGTTTATAGGAATTATTTTTCGTAGGAAAGAGAAGATCAGATATGTGAATTAACTAACACAGGAAGGAAAAACACCATGTGTTTTGAACCCTGGTTTTGTTCTATTTCTTGTTGCTGTTGTTGGTAAGTGCCATGGAGTTAGTTCCCACTCATAGCGACCCTCTACTGGGCTCTGGGGCTTCAAATCTGTGCAGAAGCAGAAAGTCCCATCTTTCCCCTGTGAAGCAGCTGCCAGGCTTGAACCACAGACCTTGTGGTTTGCAGTACAGTGCTTATCGTATAGAACCAGTACTTAGTCTGGTGTTTTTTTACTTCTCTGCTTTCTTCTGACAACAAAATTGCTTCCCCTTCTGTGATGGTTAAAGTTGTGTGTCAATTTGGCATGCCATGATTCTCAGTTGTTTGGTGACTAAAGTGTAACCATCCCTGATGCTGAGATCTGATGCAAGATAATCTTTGCCATGATGAGATATGCTAAGAACAGCCAATCAACTGGAAGATAGTTTTCTTGTGGGTGAGGCCTGCTTCAACTATGTATCGGGGTTTCAAAGAGTTTGTGGGGAAAAAAATAATGAAATGTTTATAGGAGCTTTTTGTAACTCCTGGTATGGACATTCTGGCAAAGTTCTCTTGCTTTTTGCTAGATCCTGCATCTGGCTGTCATCATCTGGCCTCCAGTTTTTTGGACTGAATTGGGCATTCTGCCATATTGCCTGCCGATCGTGGGATCCCTTAGCCTCCACAGCCTATGAGTCAATATCCTGTCTTCTTATCTGTTTATCTTGGATTTGTCTGCCTCCAAAGTCAGCAGCATCTGACCTGTTCTCGTGCGTTCATCAGCCCCCACAGCTGTGATTCAGGAGAAGCCTCCAACCTGACATCTGACCTCGGACTTGGATCTTGCTAGCCTTTACAATCACATCAGTCATTTCCTTGAGATAATTCTATCTGTGTATTTATACACAGAAGTCCTGGTGTGACACTGTGGGATAATGCACTGGACTGCAAAGTTGTATGAAGTGCAAGGTCGGTGGTTCAAGCTCACCAGCCACTTCTCAGAAACCCTATACAAGGTCGCCATGGGTTGGAACTGACTTGATGGCATTTAACAAGAACAACAACAACAATCTATACATA
>NW_006408540.1:18501047-18505769 GCF_000296735.1 Chrysochloris asiatica | reverse complement strand
GCATTCCTTTCATTGATTGGTTGCTCAAAACCAGAGTTAACTATGCCTATATTAGGTTTCATCACCAAGGGAATAAACACATCTCAACTGCTAAACCTCTGGAAAGCCTAGCCTAGTCGAGTTGACACAGAACCCTAACCATTACACGCCCTATAGGGTTATTTTTTACAGTGATCTTTATTGGAATAGATTAGCAGGTTTTTCTCCCACAGAGTCTCTGGTTGAGTTTGGTTAGCAGCTCAGTACAAATAAAAATGCTCATAGCTCTTGTTTGAAAGCATTTCTGGACTAATGACCTTCCCCAGATTTCTTCTCTGTCATGCTGGCATAGAGAAAAAGTCAGTGAGCAGAGTGAAAGACAGAAAGAAGTAAAGAAAGTATTAGAGATATAAGCTGGGTCAGAGATTGGATCATTTTGGCCCAACTTGCAAGACGGTGATGCGTTGTGCTGGTATTTTGCCGGGTCCACTTAGCGGGGTGGGGGGTGGGGATGCAGAGGCTGAGGAATTAAACTCATCTCAGTGGGGAATGACTACAGAGATTCAGTGGGAGCTTAAAAAGCCTTCAGTGGGGAGAATGATGGGTTGAAGCAAGAGCCAGGAAGTCTGAGGGAGGCATTTTAAATTGAATGTATTTGATTATGATTGATTTGCATTTCTTGAGTTCTTTCTTTGTGGATGGAAGAAAGGGAAAAGAAAAAAGCTTTGGGGGCTGGAGATCAAGAAGTTCCAAGAAACGTCTGGCACATATCTGTGCAGGTGAGGTAGGAGGCGGAATGTGGAGGTGGTGCTGTTTCATTTTAGAGTTTTCAGCTTGCTAGCTCTAGGCTTCTCCCCCTGTCTGCACTCATCTTCTTGATCTCCTCCCATAGAGAACTCCTGGGCCTCCAGATACCCAGCAAGCTTGTGGCATTGTCCCAGCCTTTTCCAGAAGTATGGTACTCAGACCTGCACCCTGAATTTGGGATCACAAACACAAATGCTGGTAGTGGCTGTCAGGTCACACAAATGAATGGAGAGAATAATTATAGGGAAGCAATGTGGGCCTTATAGATAAGTGGGCCGTCATGGATGGTTGATGGTAATGATGTTGATGAAATGGGAAGATTGCCTATGGGTCCAGGAGGAGTGAGAAAATAAATTTTTATTTGAAATATCACTATACATAAATATTGGAAAGCTAGTTAATGTTAACTGTTTTTTTCTTTTTTACAGTTTCCATTGGTCAAATAAAATATGAGTTTGGATTGGCTTCCACTGGAAGTCTCTATCTGTGCTTCTGTTCTAAGAAATGTCACTTTCTGTTTTTCCTTCTCTACCAAAACCTGCCTCTCGTTCCAGGATCTGCACCCTTCAGACCCTGGGAGGAAACTGGTGGGCTACTTAATTTCCATGGGTGATAATGGTTTAATAGTGACAAATTTGCCTTTGCCTTCAAAGCTGTGACCTGGAAGTTCTGAGGCTGATGGGAAAATTGACCGCAAGGTCAGTGTCAACCACAAGATTGGCAGTTCAACTTCACCAGCCACTCCTTGGAAACCCTACTTGCTATGAGTCAGAACTGATTTGATGGCATTTAACAATAATGACAGGCAATCATTAGCTGACTGGCTGTTGGGATTTCACTGACCATACAGATTATAGACAGTTTGTAGGCTTTGTGTGTAGGGTCAACCTCCTATTCAAGGGTTAGGGAACACAAAGTGACTGTTCAGGAATGGGCTGGGATGGTGAAGGGATTTCTGGGGTGTGGGGAAAATATCTACATGAAGATAGAGTTGGCTGACCCTGATGTCCACTCTGAGAAGCCCAGGTTTAGCACTAACACCCTACCTGCATTATCCAATATGGTGACACACTAACCACACACGTTCTCTGAATTTAAATTATTGAAATGAAATACCATAAAAAATTCAAGTTCTCAGTTGCATAGCTGCATTTCCAGTGTTCAGCAGTCACAATGAGCTGGTGGCCACCTTATTAGTGCAGATTTGGAACTTTCCCTAATGCCATTTACTCTACCTCTGTTCCCGGTTCTACTGCACAGTACTGCTGGACCACCAGCCTCATGAGGAACCAAGCTATACAACTGTCCAAGAGGGCCTGAAAATGGTTCAGGGTGGAGTGTGTATCTGGGAACAGTGAAAGAGAAACTGAAGGATGTATTAGAACTCAAATTCTAAGTGCTTGGATTGCAGTACACTATGGTTTACAGCGGGAACCCAAACTCTGTTGAGTCTTGATACAAATTCAGCCTCTACTGAATTAATTCTGACCATTAACTAGCAATGTGAAAAGCATTGCTTTCAGGCAGAGTATGTTTGAACATGGATTACTATGACACCCTAGCCAACCCAGGGAGGGGTAGACTTGCCCTCAGGAACTTGCGTGAGTATGGCCTTAAGAAAAATTGGAATACCAGCTCCACATGGCAACGGTCACACCCAAGCAAGGTGGTCAGAGGGCCCCAGAACCAATCCTGTAAACATGTAAAATCTGCAATAGTGAATGTATCCCAATTATAATCTCTTTTCTGATTCTGTAGTCCCACCTGAGAAAGTGATGAATTTAATCTACTGTCTACGATGTTTTGGTGAATTTCCTTTGTTTTCTATGTTCTTTAATTAGCAACATGTGGTCTTGACATTGAACACTTCGGACCCCATTATGGTCTCATGCTGGTAGTCTCCTTTGGATGATTTATCTTTGTTTTGTCTATATCTTGCTTAAGACTTAAGAGTTAATAAAATATTTCTAGAAAAATGGTGGGACTAGGCAGACATGCTACACAGATTCTCAACAAGAGATCAAACAAAACGAATGCTAATGATAGTATAGCAGTAAAACAAACCTGCAAGACTGAAAATGAGGATCCAGAGATATCAATTTATAATAAAGACAATTACAAAGTAAATGGAGGGAGAGGAAGTCAAGTAGATCTCAAGCTAGAACACACTGTTTTAAACTTGGGAAGAAATGAACACATGTGTAATTTGGGTACTGTAAATATCTATGAATGTGGTAAAACATGCAGGGACAGAGTTATGAAACCTTCTTAGACATAAATAAATGCCTTGAGGGAATGAGTCACTGGACCTGGTCGCTCAGGATCATAAACTAGGAAGCTTTAGTCTAAACTTGCTTATGAGCAATTGATGGTCTGTTCCTAAGGCTGTCCCCAGCCTTGTTTTGACTGATGCTATGGAGCTTTTCCACTGTTTCTTCCCACAGATGTAGTCAATTTGATTTCTGTGTATTCCATCTGGTAAAGTCCGCCTGTACAATCATGTTTTATGTTGTTTAGAAAAGGTATTTGCAATGAAGCAGTCATAGGTCTTGCAAAATTCTATCATGCATTCTCCAGTATCATTTCTACCACCAAGGCCATATTTTCCAACTTCTGATCCTTCTTTGTTTCCAACCTTTGTATTCCAATCACCAGTAATCAATTCATCTGATTGAATGTTTGATCAATTTCAGACTGAAGAAGTCAGTAGAAGTTTTCAGTTCCATCATCTCTGGCTTTAGTGGTTGGTGCATAAATTTGAATAATAGTGGCACTAACTGGCTTTCCTGTTGTTAAATGCCATCGAGTGGGTTCCAATTCATAGCTTATCACAGACAGCATTATATTTCAAGATGGATCTCGAACTGCTCTTTTTGATGATGAATGTGATGTCATTCCTCTTTAATTTGTCATTCCCAGAACAGTAAAGTACGTGATTGTCAGATTCAAAATGGCCAAATACCAGTCGATCTCAGCTCACCAGTGCCTAGGATATCAATGATTATGGATCCTATTTCATTTTTTACAATTTCAAATTTCCTAGATTCATATTTCATGTATTCTATGTTCCAATTATTAAAGGTTGTTTACAGCTGTTTCTCCTCATTTTGAGTTGTGTGCCATCAGCAAATGAAGGTTCCAAAGGCTTTTCTTCAGTCACATCATCATGGTCAGCTCTACTTTGAGGAGACAGCTTGTATTTTGAGTGCCTTCCATCCTAAGGGGCTCATCTTCAGGCACTATGTCTGGTAATATTCTGGCACTATTCATCATGTTTCAGTATTTAATATTCTGGTGCTGACAGTGTTCCACTGTTATTCATAAGGTTTTGAGTGGCTAAACATTTGGAAGTACTCTGCCTCTCCTTCTTCAGAGTCTGTCTTAGTCTGGAAGCTCAGCTGACACCTATCCATTCTGGGTGAACTTGCCTGCATTCCAAATAATGGTGGTAAAGCTTCAAGCATCGCAGATGAATTGGTAATGTTGAAAAGTAACGTGATCATATCTAATACCTGGCATGGACAACTTGAATGAATGGGCACACAGTGGGTAAAAGCCAATGGGCAGCTTTTGATGACTTTGGCTGCTTTAATGATTTCTAAATCAGTATCAAGTCTTGAGGTAACTGGAGATGGGAAGTGAGCTGGAGACTGGGAACAAATGTGGGACAGGATTAATTTGCAAGTAGTCACTGCAATATATACAAGGAGAGGCAGACTAGTCTATTTATGGAGCATCTACTGGATTGCTTGGAATCAGAAAACCAAAAGGAAAGAACATGCTCAGCATTTCACAAGCTGGGGGAACTGAAGAAAAAAATTCAAGCCTCGACTTTTGTTCCTGAAGGATTCTCTGGTCAAGTTATTGATTGGTGCAGAAAGCATCAAGAGAAGATGGAAGGAATACACAGAGTCACTGTACCAAAAGGAAATGGTT
>NW_006408540.1:18497122-18500158 GCF_000296735.1 Chrysochloris asiatica | reverse complement strand
TTGTCAAGGACTTCATTCTTCTTGGATCAACCATTAACACTCCTGGAAGCAGCAGTCAAGAAATCAAATGATGTATTGCATTAGGCAAATCTGCTGCCCAAGATCTTTTAAAATGTTGACGAGCAAAGATGTTAGCTTGCAGATTAAGGTGTGCCTGACCCAAGCTATGATATTTTCAATAACCTCATATGGATGCAAAAGCTTGACAGTGAATAAGAAGGACCATAGAAGAATTGATGCTTTTGAGTTATGGTGTTGGAGGAGAATATTGAAAGTACCATGGGCTGCCAAAGGAACCAACAGATCTGTGTTGGCCAGGATAACTAAACTTCATCTCTCATACTTTGGGCATATTGTCAGGAGGGACCAGTCACTGGAGAACAATTTCATTTTTGGTAAGGTGGAGGGTCAGAGAAAAAGAGGAAGACCCCCAGTAAGGTGGATTGGCAAAGTGGCAGCATCAATGGGATCAAGCGTGACAACAGTTGTATGGTTGGCCCAGGACCGGGCAGTGTATTGTTCTGTTGTGCTATGAGTCAGTACCAACTCAATGGCACCTACGAACAATAACTGTACTGCTAACCACAATGTTGGTGGTTCAAACCCACGAGCTGCTCCTCAGAAACATTATAGAGTGTTGCTATGTCTTGTAACCAATTCAATGGCACTTAACAACAACTGTCTTACAAAGTGTAATGGATTGATTTGTGTGCTCCACAAAATAAATGTCAGAGCAAAGTTGTCATTTTGAGAACTAAGATGATCCTGACCCAAGCCATGGTATTTTCAATAACCTCATATGCATGGGAAAGTTGGACCATGAATAAAGAAGACCATAGATGAATTGATGCACTTGCTTTATATGGTATTGGAGTAGAATATTTAAAATAGCATTGTCCTCCAAAAGAACAAATAAATCTGTTTTGGAAAAAATAGAGCCTTAAAGCCAGGATGACCAGATTTAGTCCCTCATACTTTGGACATATTATCAGGAGGGACCAGAACCTAGAATGGACAACATGCTTGGTGAAATGGAGGGTCAGCAAAGGAGAGGAAGATGCTCAATGAGATGGATTGACAGAGTGGCAGCAGCCTTGGGCTCAAACATAACAGTGAATGTGCAGATGATGCAGGATTGGGCAGTGTTGCATTCTGTTGTGCATAAGATTCCTATGAATTCGAAGCAACTCAGCGGCACCTAACAACAACAACAACAAAATGTGCATTAGGGACTCTGGTGGTGCAGCGGTTTTGTGCTCACCTGCAAATGGCAATGTTGGTGACCCAAGCAGCCATTCTATGGGAGAAAGATGTGTCTGTTGGCTTCTGTAAGATTATAGCTTTAGCCGCCCTCTGGGGCCGTTCTACTCTGTGCTAGATATAGGATTGTTAAGAATGGGTTATGAGTTTTAAGTTAGGTGTTTTAAGTTAAGTTAAGTACCTGTGGTTACTATTCCATTTAAGAATAGGGGTGTCTCTGTCGTGTTAATGAGACAATATTAGTGTGCAATGTTTTTTAAATCAATCTTCTTTGAGATTTAAAATTACAGATTAAGAAAGCAACAAGAAAGTAAAGATGGGGAAAGATAGATGTCAAATCATAAGATCATCAAAGATCTGAGAAACAGAAGGTGAGAGGAACCCAGAGCCTTCAGAGGAAGAAAGGCTTCCCTAGAGTCATTGGCCTGATTTCTTAAACTATGGAGTGCTGGTGTGGCACTATAAGATAAGCATTGGTCTACTAACTGCAATGTCAGCAGTTCAAACCCACTAGCTGCTTCTTGAACACCCTATACAGGGTTGCTATGAGTTGGAACCAACTTGACAGCATTTAACAACAACAACAACAACAAACAATGAGAAAATAAATCTCTCTTGGTTAAAGTGACCATTTGTGATATTTCTGTTAAAGTTGCAATAGATAAGACATAATGGTTCAGGATATTTATCTGTACCCTTTCCAAACATCTGCAAGGTAGGTGTATTCAACCCCATTTTACAAAAGAATGAGTTGTCCAAAGTCACATAGCTAGTCAATTTCAGATCCAAGATTCAAATAGAAAGTCAATATCATCTTTCCTATTATGCCAAATTACCCTGAAGCAGGTAGCAAGCATGTTTACTCTATGGAATTTTGCATTGTTCACCACTTTAATGCAAGAAGTTGCAAAGATTTCTAACTTTTAAATGAACTGCTGACCTGGCCAGTGCTCCTCTTGGTTTAGCTTTGTTGTGAGGCAATCCTGTTCCTATATAGTCTAATTTATACAAGGGCTTCACATTTATGACCAGATTCCTTGAACATACAGTAGGCATGAAGTAATTTTTATCTCCAGTTTGAAAAATGAAGAAACTATAGCTCAATTGAGTTTATGTGACTTGTCAGAGCTTAAAAGAGAGAATCATGTGGAATATGTATGGAAATGAGGACACTGAAGAAGGTAGAAGACTGGGGAAGTGAAATGATTCCATGGAATATAATAGTATGCATCTATTAATACAACTCTAACAATAGTTACGGAGCTATTTAATGTTCTTTTGTGCTTCTTCATCTTCCAATGCTTGAAATTTCTATTTATATCCCATAATGTAATAAAACAATGCCAAGAGAGTTTGGACAAAATAGCAAATGGGCATCAACCAGTTGCCATTCTGCTTAGAGTTTGGTGCATGAGAACTAAGTCACTGCTCTTTGTTACCCATGTTTCTACTTCACTGTTTTTCAGGCTTGCTACTTACAAACATCTCTATGTGATCACAGGGGTGTGAAGAGAGCATCAGAGAGAAGCATATAGAGGGAGCCATTCTGTCAGTGCCATGGACTGCCAAAAGAACCAACAGATCTGTTTTGAAAGAGGTGCAGCCAGAGTGTTCCTTGGAGGCCAAGATGGCTAATTTTCGTCTTTCATACTTTGGATATATTGTCAGGAGGGAACAGTCACTAGAGAAGGATATCATGCTGGGTAAGATGGAGGGTCAGAGAAAAAGAGGAGGACCCCCAACGAGATGGATCAGCTAGGTGGCATCATTGATGGC
>NW_006408540.1:18451610-18495366 GCF_000296735.1 Chrysochloris asiatica | reverse complement strand
AGCTTATATATGTATATATATAAAGAAAAGTTGATATCAAGGAAATGGCTTACAAACGTAGAGGTAGGATAGTCACAAATCCAGATCAGCTGAACCGAGATCGGCAGGTGAGCCCAGCAGGCAGACAGAAGTTCCAATGTTCCCAGTGGAAAAGAAGAGCAAGCTTTTCTTGAATGTCCATTTTATCAGGAGCAGACCACACCCTCAAGGACACTTCCTTTCAGTTGATTGATTGCTTATAGCCAAATCATCACAGAGTTAACTATATCTGTATTAGATCTCAACATGGAGATAGCCACATCTCAACAGCCAACACACTGGGATTCCTGGTCCAGTCAAGTTGACACAAAACCTAAAGTATTACAGATATAGTGTTCCTCAAAATGTACTATGTCGTTATTAAGTGCCATTAAGTCAGTTCCAATATATAGCAATACTATATAGGGCTTCTGAGGAGCAACTGGTGGGTTTAAACCACCAATGTGCAGTTAGCAGTCCAGTGTTTATCTTACAGAGCCACACCAGGACTCCAACAGATGGTCTATGAAACAATAATTCCATAAGCTACTCCATGATAAAAGGATTTCAGGGACCAAGATTTGGAGGATGTTGTATCCTTTGTTACCCATGTGAAAAATCATAATGAAAATCTTAAATGTTACAGAAAGCCCATCAGAAAAGAAGCTAATCTCTTTTTTGTTTAATATCCTGGTGTGGCATATTATTTTAAGCCATGGTTACCTACTGGCCTGGGATTTCCCATCCTATTATAGTCGTCCTCTTGGTGATTCCTTTGTACATTTTATCCTTCCCCCTTGTTAGGAATTGAATTTTGTCCTTCCAAAATATATTCGAGAATCCTGACTCTTATATAAGACTCTTATATATAATCTGATCTGGAAATAAGATTTTCTTTGTTGTATTAATGAGAGGTGCAGCATAGTGAATTACTTCGTATGAGTTTTCTAATCACAGCCTTTGTAACTCCCAGCAAATGACTCGGTAGAACTATGCAAATGAGGTGCTGCGGCCTACCAAGAGTATTGGATAGCTGGCTAATAATGTAAATAGGAGACATGGCACCCTTGTGGGGGTGGAGTCATACAAATAAGGTATATAGGACCCCTATGCAGGGATTGGTCAATTCTGGCATCTGTTAGGCATAAAGTGAGTCATCCCAGAGACATCACAATTATTACGAAAGACGAGCCAGGAGTGGAGCACATGTTTTGAACCTGACATCCCTGTGCTGAAGCTCCTCAGTCTAGGAGACAGAGGGCTGTGACACTGGAGATGGTGAGAATGGTGGTGGCAGAGGCAGCAGAGCCAAGAGACCAGCAGGAGATGGCACAGTGGATTTCCTGGTCCATGAGGTCAGAAAGCTGAGTGACTTTGGACTTGCTGGCAGAGTGGAGTACCTTGATGGATCTGTTTGCTGACCTAGGGAGTTAGAGCTGAGGGCCTTCAGGCTGAGCCTTACTGGCGGAGTGGGATGCTTCTGAGCACTTAATAGGCAGAATGAAAAGATCTTTGTAACACTTGCCCAATGAAGGCAGAGGCCAAGTGGGGATGAAAAAGGTTGAAGACCAGAGAGAGGCATGCCTGTTGGCACAGCTGAGAAGAGGCTTTTCTGATCGAAGAACTATATCCTGAGCATTCTGAACCTGAATTGTGACCTGTTGCTTCTTGAATAAATCTCACAAGAAAGTGGCCTGTGAGTTCTGTGTGGTCATTACAGTGAATTATCAGAACTAGCAGAGGAACACGGAGTGCCAGGAGAGAGAAGGTTGATGTCAGAACCACTAAAAACTTTCAAGGTAGGAGGCTTGCCTGACCTCTGCCTCATAGGACTCAACCTTGGCTATTGATTTTGATTCTTCTTCTCCTTTGTGAAGTTAGGTGGTCATGTTTACAAGGTCATATCATGTAGGGTGGGTCCTAAACCTAATCACCAGTGAGCAATATCAAGAGCAGCCTGGGCACAAGAGACCTTGTCATGTGACGATCAAGATACCTTGTCATGTGACGATCATCAGGAAAGGAAGGACCACCAAAACTACTGAAATAGAGACAAAGATTTTCTGCCAGAGCTGACAGAGAGAGCCTTCCCCTCGAGCTGGTGTCTTTAGTTTGGACTGTGAGAAAGTCTATTAATGTTTGTTACATGTGAACCGCAAGGTCACCAGTTCAAAACTACTAGCTGTTCCATGGGAGAAAGATAAGGCTTTCTGCTCCCGTAAAGATTTACAGCCTCAGAATCCCCGTACAGGGTCGTTAGGAGTCAGAACTGACTCCACTATACTTAACAACAACAACACTCTCTTGTGGTATTTCTGCTATAGCAGCACTAGGAGATGAAGGTGCCCCTCCAAACCCAACAGAGATGCAGTTGTGAAGTAATACCATCTGCTACTGTGAAGACTGGGCAGTCTTCCATGCATAGGGTCACTCTGGGTCAGAACCTACTCAATAGCACCTAACAGCAGCAACAGAGTAATGTCTACTGGTAGCTGACTTTTTTTAAACCACCTCATCTCTAAATAAATTGCAAAGAGGAATTGAAGACACAATGAAGTGCTCACCAACATACCAGGAAGAAGAATGAGGAGAAAGTCAGGTTTCATCCTTTCCTGGTGGTGTGCCATCAAGTTGGTTCTGTCTCATAGCGATCATGTACAGAGTTTCTGAGGCTGTAAATCTTTACAGGAGCAGAAAGCTTTATTTTATTCCCGAGGAACAGCTGGAAGATTTGAACTGTTGGCCTTTCAGTTAGTAGCCCAACATATAACCACTACACTACCAGGGCCAGGAAAGAGAGATGGTATGTCTGAAAGAATCCATTTTACTTTCTTCATTCATTATCTTAAAAAAAAAAAAAAAAAGTACAGTATGAACTTACAGAAGAGAGAGCTTGAGACAAGTAAATGAAACACTGAGGGGTGATGTTGAGAAATACCAGTACACATCCCACCAGCAGAAGGAAGACCTCCAAGAATCCAAGGGGAAAAGATGGGGAAACAATGCAGCAACATCAATACTCATGTCTGTAGAGGCAGAAAATACGTTTTGAAAATTAAATTTCAGACAGATATTGATGATTTGATACTGAGATACTTGACTGGAAATAGTTTTCAAAATTTTACTTTCTAACATTTATCTCCTTTCTTTCCAGGGAGCCAAATCGAGGAACTGCAGAATGAAATTTAAAAATATGCAGAAATCTATTCTAGAAAATATGTTGGAACCTAATAAAGATGGTTCTTTTCTTTTTAGTTCATTCAGATCAGACATAATGAAAGGCATTGCATCCACCTGGATATGTCAGGGGCCTCTCAGTGCACATGTTTTAGTTAGCAAAATGACAAAGCAGACCTTGCTTTCCCCAAACCTGATTGCTCTGAGAAATTCATTCTTGCACACACAAGAAGCACTTTCTCAAGGTACACACCTTTCCTACTGTGATTCCAACCAGATCAACTTCAAAATGGATCATGGAATCACTCCAAGCAAGAGGAGAAACTGTCATTTGAAGATTCCCTTTTTAAGAATGAGTGTGGAGTGGAAGTCTTAGGGACAAGGGTGGGCTTTTGCTGGGATAAAGTCTTTGAGAACCTTTCACACTGTGATCAGTGAAACAATCTCACTGGAAACAACACTCTTTTGACCAGGTGTACCCACTGAATTCTGGGATTGTTCAGTACAAGTGCTAATGAAAGCCAAGTCAAGGGAAGACAAGAGGATATTCCAGATGAGATTTGAAGTAAGCTCATGAATTAATAACGACTGTTTCCAGAAGCCAGGTGTTGTAGAAGACATCACTACATGCTTATCTTTAGGAAGACAGAAAATCTTCAAAGGACAGGAACACCAAAATTTTAAAGTATGATGTACACCAAAAAATGTTGTTTGAGAATGTGAAAATGTTACAAGGATATGGTTTGTTGAATGTTTGTAAACCTTCCCCCCCCCCCCCCCCCCATGGTTTGGTGGCTAGAGCAGGGTCTCAGCCTCCAGACACATGTGGTTTTGAATTCTGGCTCCTCCTTTTCCTCACCTTACACATATTACTTGTTAGGTGCTGTTGAGTTGGTTCTGACTCATAGCGACACTATGCACAACTGAAGAAAGCACTGCCTGTTCCTGCGCCATCCTTACAATCCTTGTTAAGCTTGGGCTCATTGTTGCTGCCTCTGTGCCAGTCCAGCTAGTTGTGGTCTTCCTCTTTTTCATGGACCCGCCATTTTACCTAGCATGATGTCCTTCTCCAGGGTGTGGTCCCTTCTGATAATACGTCTGAAGTATGACACAAAGCCATGCCATTCTGGCTTATACATTACTTAGCATCTCTAAATATTAGTGTATACATCTTTGAAATTGATAAGATGATAGTGCCTACTTCATAGGTCGTGGATTGATGGAACAAAGGAACAGATGGAACACAGTGTATGTCATATCAAATAATCACTGGCTGCTGGGTGGTATGAAAGGTTAAGCACTCAATCATTAGCTCATTGATTGGCGGCTCAAACCTAGCCAGGAGTGCCTCAGAAGACAGTCCTGGCAATCTTCTTCCTAACGATTATTGTCTTAAAAATTCTATGGAACAGTTCTACTCTGCACACATGGGATTGTCGTGAGTCAGAATTCACTCAACGACAACTGTCAGGTCTGTCTCTTCTTCCCCACCCTGCAGGACTTCCTCGATCATCTCTGCCTGGACTAATGGATAAGACTCTTAACTGACTTCCTGCTTCCTCCCAAGGTCCCAATCTTGACCCTTACATCCATCTTCTATTCTAAATTAGATGACATAGAAATAGGTCATCCTCAACATAAAACCAGCTGATGGCTTCTCAACACTATAGAGCAGAGTGAAACTCTTAGCTTAGCATTCTGGATTCTGCATGAACTGGCCTCTATCCTAACTTCCTCTTCTTTCTCTCTCTGTCTTTGTTGGTTTGTTCTAACATGCATTCTGTTATTTCAAGTTTCTGAGTTGCTACTCATAGTCTTCTATTTGGAATTCCTGTTCACAGTTTTTAATAGCTTTATTCAGATGTAATACATGTATCATATAACTCACTCATTTAAAGTGTACAACTCATTTTAGTAATTATAAATCACTGTTTAGTAAATAGAGTTGTACCACTATCACCATGTTAGATTTTAGAATATTTCCATCACCTCAAAAAGACAAACTCCCGTTAGCTATCATTCTTCTATTCTTTTGACATTCCACACAGTAAGAAACCATTAATTACATTTTGTCTCTAGATTTCCCTGTTCTGAATTTTCACATAAATGGTGTCATAAGATCTGTGGTCTTTTGTAGCTGGCTTCTTTCACTTAGCACAATGTTTTCATGTTATCCACATTGTGACGTCTATCAGGATGTTATTTCTTTGAGTTGTAGCCTTCTCAATGGCACCTAATAACATCAACCTGAGTCAGAACAAACTTGTTGGCACAAAACACCACTAACAATAATAGAGATAGATCACATTTTATTTATCCATTCAGCCATTGAAGGACATTTGAGTTGCTTCCACCCTTTGGCTATTGTGAATAATACTGTTAGGAACATTTACTTACAAATATATGGAGTCCTGATGTGACACTGTAGGATAAGCGCTGGACTGCTAACCATAAAGTCGGCGGTTCAAACCTACCAACTGCTTCTTGGAAAACTTATTTTTGTTCTTGTTAAGTACTATCAAACTGGTTCTGAATCACAGCAACCCTGTACAGGGTTTCTGAGGCATGGCTGTGGCCTTGAACCAGAAACCCTGTACAGAATTGCTATCAGAATTGATACAAATTTGATCACACTTAACAATGTATGTGTGCACATATGTTTTAATTTCTCTTGCTTTGTAACCCTAGATGTTAGATCCTCGGTCATATGACAACTCTTGAGTCCTTGTATGGCTCTGCAGGATAAGCACTTACCACAAGCTCGGTTTGAACCACAAGGTTGGCAGTCCAAACTCACCAGCCTGTCCTTGGAAACTCTATAGAGTCACTTTGAGTAGAAGTTACTCAACAACACTTAACAACAACAGACCATGGTAACTCTATGTTTAATCATTGGAAAAATTGCTAGACTACTTTACAAAGCAGTTACATCATTTTACTTTACCAGGAGATGTGTTTGAAGATTTTGATTTCTCACATTCTAACATTTGTTATCATCAAAATTTTTTGATTTGTAAAATTAAACCCTATTCTTACTCTGTTCTTTGTCAATATGTTTTGCACGATATGTTTTGTGCCATCAAGTCAATTCAGATCAGACACACCTAGCTGTTTTTTATTTATCTTTGAAGACTCAACTCAGCCTCCATCACCTCTTAAACTCTTCCTAGAAGCCCCAGAACAGGTTGAGTGCTTTTTTCTGTGCCCCTAAAGTATCCTCTGTATAACTCTCCCATGGCCTTGACTACATTATACTGAAATCCGTGTAATGGTCTGGCTACCCCAATAAAAACGTTCAGCCTTTAATGGCAGGAATTGTGCCCTGTTTTAACTTTCCTCTTGGGAAGCTAGTACAATGCTTGGAAAATAATAGATGTTCAGTAAATCTTTATCAAAATGCTCTCATTATTCCTCATTCTAATGATCAGGGGGCATGTTGCAGTAGGTGCCTAGTTGACACTTTCGGAATAGAGCTTGTTTTCTAGAGTGGAAGGTGGGCTGACCTTGTTCAGGAGTCTCACTGGTGAGAAGAGCATGAGGCCTGAAGACTTCTACAAATGGAGTACCTTTCATGACATGACAGCACTTCAAATCCACCAGCTGCTCCTTGAAAACCCTGTAGAGTTGCTATGAGTCAGAACTGACTCTACAGCACTTAACAACAACATTTTACCATAGTGCCTGATTCCTTTCACTTCCCCCTTCAAATCTGTACTCCCTGAATTTAACAGGATTCTACTACCCATTTTGAAATTTCTGTGCAATCTTTTTGGATCACTCCGTTGTTAGAATGGCCATTCTGTTTTTTTGTGTCTCATCTTAGATCCTAAATTACATTGTAGTACATTTAAGACACACACTTATTTACCTCTCTCCCATATTGAGAATGCAAACTCCTTGAGACCAGTATCTGTGGCTCATGTGCATTTGTTTGTTGAATGAATAGCTGACTGACTGAATGTACTTATATAAAGAAAACAACGTCTTGAGAGATTAGGAATGATGTTGAACCAGAGGAAGTAGTTTCATGTTGATGAGGACCTGTTTAGATGTCATCTAACTCATATGGCAGTGCAGGTTAATGTGCTGGACTGCGAGGTCAGTTTGAACCAAAATGTCCGCGGTTCAAGCTCACCACCTGCTCCTCAGAAACCCTATACAGGGTTACTATGGGTCGCTACTGATTCAATGGCATTTAACAACAACTGTAGAATAGAAGATGGATTTAAGGGGTCAAGGCAGGAAACAAGGAGTCTCTTAAGTCTTGTTCAGTAGTCCAGGCATGATCAATGATGACCTTCTGGGCTGGGAAGGGATAGAAGTGTGGGGAGGAGGAGATGGGTCTGAGGACTATTTGTTGTTGTTAGTTGCTATCATGTAGATTCTGACTCATGAGATCATCATGTGTGCAGAGCAGAACTGCTCCTTAGGGTTTTCAAGACTGTGACCTCTCAGAAACAAGTTACCAGACCTTTCTTTTGAGGCACTTCTGGGTGGATTTGAGCATCCAACCTTGGACTATGTCAACTTAAAAGGTTGGGAGCTGTCTAAGGCTGGGTTTTCTAGAAAAGCAAAATATATACACATACATAAAGAGAAGCTTATTATCAAGGAAATGGCTTGCAGTTGCAGAGTCCCAGGTCCCCGGGGAAGAGAGAGAGCCCTTTCTTTGTGTCCATTATGTTAGGAGCAGGCCACACTCCCAAGGAAGCATCCTTTCAACTGATTGGCTGCTCATAGCCAATCATCACAGAGTTGACTCTGCCTGTATCTGGTTTCATCACCATGGGGATAGCCTCAACTGCCAAACCACTGGGAATCCTGGCCCAGTCAAGTTGACACTGAACCTGAACTATTATAGGAGCCATGCAGATGGATCAAACCTCCTTTGAGTTGACATGATGACACCATTACCAACAGGGCATTTGGGGCAAGTAGGAGTGGGTGAGAAGAGAATGAGGGAAATAATTCCCAATATACACCAGCTGCTCCTTGGAAACCCTATATAGGGTCGCTATGGGTCGGAATCAACTCGACGGCACTTAACAACAACAACAACATACTCTGGAAAACACTCTTCGTTGGGGATGTATATGCCCCAGACCCTGTACCTGCCAATTCAGAATTCTTCCTGGCAGACCCTGAGAAACTCTAGGAGTCTGAGGGACCAAACATGTAGTTATTATATTTGTGTGTTGGAACTTGTCAGTTTGGTCTCCCATTCTACTGGAAATCCCAAACCAACTAAGATCTCAATTGTTATTTGCCTTTAATTCTGGTAACCCACACTGCTTCCTTACTTACAACAGGTGCCCAGAAGTTTGGCGAATGGCATACCATGCATACTCTTTGACACTGAAAATCTTTAAACATGGAATGACTTCAAATGACTTTGGCTGACATTTCCGTAAACAGTCTCAGTCAGATTGTATTCATTTAATTTTTAATTCTCACTCTGCCACCCTAGGGATGCCACAGTGTTTTACTGAATGTGCTTGTAAGAGTCACACATCCATGAAGGAGAGTGCTGAGTGAGCAAAGGAGAGCACCAGGCGATCTATCTACAGCCCTCCACTGGTGCTCCCCACAGAAGTCTTGTTTTTCATCCTGGCTTCTTGAGCTGGTTACAGCCAACTCCTCCACACTCACCTATCATATCCTCATCCTTAAGTTAGCTGGGAGCAAGCTAACTAATACAGCAGAGCTGAAACATTCTCATCCAACACAAATGTCCTAAACAAACCACCGATATTGAAGTAAGATAACCCAGAGGAGCACATAATTCCAAAAGGAGAAAGCAGAGCCTATAAGAAATACAGAGATGAAAACACATATTTCTGATCCATGTAAAACTATAGCCAGCATTTCTGAGCAGTTATGAGTCCAGATGATGTTTAGATGTTATCTCATTCAACTGCATATAACCCTACAGAATAAGCATTCTTAATCTCATTTTACAAATTGAAAACTGGACCTTGAAAGAAACCAAGTATTTTGGTTAAGTTTTCTCAGCTAGAAAGTAAGGGAGCCAGGCTACAAACCTAAGACTTTCTGGTTTTAATTTAATATTTATTCTGTGGTACCAACCATTTCCCATACTTAACAGGAAACCAATCTACATAGAATATCATGTCTACCAGGGTATAGTAAGAAAACTGAAACTGTATTAGTAATTTTAATGGAGAGAATTTAATAGAGGGCATTGGTTAGACAGAGTTTGAGGGACTGAAAAGGCAAGCCAGGACCCTTGAGGTAACACAGCTATGACCACCACCTCCACGGCTGAGGGAGCACAGACTGGGGAGTGGAGTCTTAGATCCTAGAAGCTTGGAGGAGAGGCCCTTCTGAGCAGGAACTCAGACTTCTAAGATGGAAGCATTGCCAGCTGGTGCTCGTGTCTCAGTGCAGGTGTGATGAGGCTGGTCTGGAATACTAAACAAAGCTACAAATTGTAACCAATTGAGGCCAGTATGATTTCCAGGATGATGGTCCAACAGTGGGGCAATGCTGACAGGGAAAGCAAGCAAACAGAAAAGAGCAACCCCTTCCACCCTCCTTGGGCCAGTCAAGCTCCTTTCCCTATACTTGTTGTTATTAAGTGCCGTTGATTTGGTTCTGACTTGTGGGTTTGAACCACTGACCTTGTGGTTCAAACTGAACTTATGGTTCAGTGTTTATCCTACAGCACCACACCAGGATTCCCCTATACTAGAACCAATTAAACAGTTGGCATCGAGTCAACTCCAACCCATTGTGACCTCATGTGTGTCAAAGTAATGTGCTCCTTAGGGTTTCCAATGGCTAATTTTTCAGAAGCAAATCACCAGGCTTTCCATCTGAGATGCCTTCAGGTGATATATTTGGAGTCCTGGTAGTGTAGTTGATTATGAACTGGGCTGCTATGTGCAAGGTCAGTAGTTCAAATTAATCTACCAGCCACTACACAGGAGAAAGATGAGGCTTTCTGCTCCCGTAAAGACTTACAGTTTTGGAAATCCCAAACAGGGTTTCTATGAGTCAGAATTCAGTTGGTGGCAGACTAGGTGAAAAACAAACAAGCAAACACGTATTAGATGTATAATTTAGAAATAAGGAAAATGGTGTCTTATATGCAGTAAATAGAACATTAAATTTCAGTAATATTCTCATATAAAAACCATAGTAAACCTTTAGTCCAATAAATCCAGAAAATACCGTGTAGATATATTCTGTTCTACACGATTCTGGATCAGCTGCAATCTGAAACTTTCAGCTTCTACACAAGAATCCTAGAAATCTTAATTCAGTCTTCGTTCAGAATATCACAGCGTTTTATAGTTCATCTTTTTGTTGAAATACTTTGGTCAAGCATTTCAGTAAGTCAGCAAAGTAAGAGCTGATGTACAAATGACTAAACTTAATATGACCACGATTAACTTGTAATAATAATACTCATAATACTTAAAAGGGAGAGACCGGATGAGAAGTAATTACGAAAGTACTGCATAGGAAAATGAAACGGAAAAAAACCAACAACAAAAAACTTTACATACACACAAAAAAATCTCTGAACATAATTGTTAATTTTGTTTTCAAAGAGCTTCAGATATATATATATATATAATAATGTTGTTGCATATATTATTGCTGATAGGTGTTATTGAGGCAGCTGTAGTTTATAGTGACTTTATGTATGACAGAAACGTTGTCCTGCCTATGTCCTCCTAACAATCACTGCTAAGTTTGAGACCATTGTTGAAGCCACTGGTCTCATCCATCTCATTGAAGTCTTCCTCTTTTCACTGACCCTCTACTTTACCAAGTATCATGTCCTTCTTCAGAGATTGTTTTCTCCTTACAGCGTGTCCAAAGTATGTGAGATGAAGTCTCTCCATCCTGCTTTCTAAGGAGCATTCTAGCTGTACTTCTTGCAACACAGATTTGTTCAGTATATAATTCAAATATATAAATTGTTCTTGGTAATAATAGACACGATTTATCAAGAATATGGAGTTCTGGTGTGTGGCTGTAGGATGAGCACTGGTCTGTTAACCAGAAGGTTGGCAGTTTGAGCCTAGCTGTGAATTCGTGGAAAAAAGATGAGGCTTTCTGCTCCCACGAAGATTTGCAGTCTTAGAAACCTTATACAGGGTTGCTATGAGTTGGAACTGACTCAATGGCACTTTAACAAGAGCAACAACAGACATTTGATAATTTTGGTTTATTTTTAATTGTTGTTGTTAAGTGCCATCGAGTTGATTCCAACTTATAGCACCATTGTATAGGGTTTCCAAGAAGCAGATGGTGGGTTTGAACTGCCAACCATGCAGTTATCAGTCCAGTGCTCATCCTACAGCCCTACACTAGGACTCCATATTCTTGATATATCCTGTCTATATACTATTACCAAAAAGAATTTATATATTTGAATTATATAATAAACAAATCTATGTTGGAAGAAGTACAGCTAGACTGCTCCTTAGTGTGTTCATTATTGTTACATAAATGATTGTACTATAAGAAATATGCAAGAAAAGACTACATTTAAAAGTTTTATTTAAAAGAGAATTTATTTTATATAGTTCAAGTTTTCCTGTTTGGCAAAAAGTTTGGTGGGTTAATTTATGAGAATTTTTAAAAACTTTATTGTTACATAGCAAACATTGAGTTTCTTTCTGTTAAGATTTTCCTTGGTTACAGGATTGAAGAGTTAATTTAGTCTTTGTGTAATCTGCTTTGAAGACAAGGAGTCAGTATCTCATTAGAATAAATTCCTGGTTCAAAACTTAGTCTTTGAAAAACACAGCTAAGGTTTTTAACCATTAAGCTAGTTGATTAAATAGCTTACATCTTGTTTCTTACTGACAGATAACCAACTCCTGACAACTTTGAAACTTTCATGAAAAGCCACAGAAGGTTTCTTTCTGTTTTATAAAGAGAAAAGTGCTAAAAAGTTTTATTTAATGTGTCATGAATTATATGGAATATGCTATCAAATCAAGACAAGTGCCTGATTTTCTTTGGGTTAAAATTTTGTGGTTTTTTTCTTATCTACCCCCCTCCCCACCATCCCCCAATATTAGTCAACAAGCACATATTGAAGAACCTTCAAAAATTTTGTGGAAAAAAAAAATCTCTTAATTCAATTTTTCGTGAACCTTTTGAAATGTCTCATACTACTATCAAATCCTAGTATGATGCAGTGGGATAAAGCACTGGACCGCAAGCTCAGTCTGAACTACAAGGTCAGCAGTTCAAACTCACCAAATGCACAGGGTCACTGTGCATTGGAACTGACTAGAAGTGAAGGCATTTAACAATAACATACTATTATGTCATAATTTTATTATAGCATACATTGTTAATTTGGTTGTAACTTTATTTCTTTTGAATTTAACATCCTCAAAGCCAATGGTTTTAGTTGGGAAATTCACATGATTTACTCATGAATTTTTATTACTATTCAGATATAAACACTGGACTGTGAACCAAAACGTCAGCAGTTCAAACCCCTAAGCTGCTCCTTGGAAACTCTGTACAGGGTGGCTATGAGTCAGAATTGATTCGACAGTTGATGGAGTCCTGGCGTGGCACTGTAGGATAAGCACTCAACCATAAAGGTGATTTGAACCACAAAATCAGCGGTTCAAACTCACCAGTTGCTCCTTGGAAACCCTCTATGGGGTTGCTATGAATCAGAACAGACTCAAAAGCACTTAACAACAACAATACTAATCAGATTCAACAATCTGTTCTTCTACAGTGCACTTTTCTTTTTTTTAACTTTTTATTGTGAATTCAAGGTTTACAGAGCAGATCATCAGGTTTCCCGTCCACAATTCATACACATTTCATTTCGTTTTTGTTTGTAGATTCATCGTTTCTCTTAACATTGTGTAGGATTTCATTGTGCATACATACAATAGTTTCTTTATACATTCATCCACTGAAAGGTATTCAGGTTGCTTTCATCTTTTTGCTATTGTGAGTAGAAGAGCATGGGTGTGCCTCCAAGGGGGTTTCAAAAAGTATGTGGAAATATTCCATTATCTTTTAAATCTATCATCTCACCAACTTTTAAAAGTCTCATCAGATATATATTTCTGTCATAGCTTAACTTCTCTGGAATATACATTTAGTAGTGGAACAGCTGGATCATGTGGCAGTAATAGTTCCCACTTTTGAAGGACTTGTCATACGATTTTCCACAGTGGCTGTACCATTTCACACTGCCACCAGCTGTAAAGGATCCAGTTTCTCCACATTCATTGTTTTCTGGTTTCTTTTAATGCTGAGGTGAGATGGTATCTTCTTGTTTTGATTTACATCTCTCCAGTGGATAATGATCATGAGCATTTATGTGTTGGTTGGCTGCCTGAATATCTTCTTTGGTGAAGTGTCTTCTTTGGTGTTTATTCATGTTCGCTACCCCTTTTGGAGGCCTGGTGTAGCGCTGTGGGTTAATGAGCTGGACTGCAAAGTTGGTTTAAATCACAAGGTCAGTGATTTAAGCTCACCAGCCGCTCCTTGGAAACCAGGGTTGCAACTGACTCAAAGGCATGTAACAACAACAACACCCCAACACCCCTTTATAAGGAGTCCTGGTGTGGTGCTGCTGGTTAATGTGCTAGACCGCAAGGTTGGTAAAGCTCACCATGCGCTCCTCAGAAACCCAATACAAGGTAGCTATGAGTTGGAACCTACTTAACAGCACTTAACAACAACAACAACCGACTTTTTAAATTGGTTTATTTGTTTTTACTTGTTGATATGTTGAAGTTTTCTTTTAGAGATTAGTCCCTTGTCTAGCTGATCATTGTCAGAAAGTTTTACAAGTCTGTTGGCCCTCTTCTTACTCTTTTATTGAAATCTTCAGGAACTCCCAGTTGCCTAGTTTGTCTTCTGTGTTTGGCCACTAAGTTTGTCTCTACTTTTCATTAGATGGTGTGTATAATTTCAGGTTTTACACTTAGGTCTTTGATCCATCTTGAGTTTGTTTTTGTATACGGTATGAGATATGGATCTTATGGTATTTTTCCTGCAAACAGGTTATCTCGTTTTGCCAGCATGGGGCTGTAGGATCAGCAATGGACTACTAACAAGATCTGCGGCTCAAATCCACCAGTTGCTCCTCAGAAACCCTGAATAGCATCATTATGAATTGGAAATGACTCTACAGCATCTAACAACCATCATATATGCTAAAAAGATAATCTCATCTCCATTTAAGGAGTTTTGACACTTGGTCAGTGATCAGTAGTCCATAGGTGGATGGATTTACTTCTGGGTTCTCAGTTCAATTCCCATTGGTCTATGTGTCTGTAGTTGTACCAGTACCACGTCCTTTTGACTACCAGACCTGTGTTGTAGATTTTGAAACTGGGATGTGTGAGGCCTCATAATTTGTTGTTTTTCTTTAATAGTGTTTCACTTATCCGGGTCTCTTTCCTTTTTTTCATCTCTTTAATGAATGATAATGGAGTCTGGATCCGGAATGCATTATATCTGAAGATTGCTTTTAGTAGTATTGGCATTTTCACAAATTTAAGTCTTCTTATCCACGAGCATGTCACATTCTTCTCGCTATGTAGGCTTCTTTAGGATTCTTGCAGCACTGTTTTGTTTTGTTTTTGTATAGATCTTTTGTACCTCTGGTGGGACTATTTCTAACTATTTCAGCACTGGATTGCAAACCACAGGTCAGCATTTCAAACCCACCAGCTGCTCCTCAGAAACCCAGGGTCACTATGAGTCAGAACACACTCGACAGGACATAACAACAACAACAACAACAACACTATTTTATCTTTTAGGTGGCTATTATAAATGATATTGTTTTCTGGATTTCCTTTTGTAATGTCTTTGCCTTGTTTTGATATTAAAGTTATGCTTACTGCATAAAATGAATTCAGGAGTTTTCCATTCTTTTCTATATTCTGGAATAGTTTGAGTAGAATTGATGTCAGCTTGTTTCTGAATGCTTAATAGAATTCTGAATGCAAGTAGAATTTTCCAGTGAAATTGTTTGGGCCAAGTTTTTTTTTTTTTAATTTGAAAAACTACAAACCTGGCATGAAGGACTGAAAAAACATGAGTATAGCATAAAATCCTCCTGTGCAAGTTTTTTGGGCTGTGATTTTGTCACTCCTTTCACCAAGATATAAGCTCTACTACTTCTTTTCTTTTCTCACATTTCATTTCTTTTTGTTGTCTTAACTCTTTGTTGTTGTTGTTGTTGTTGTTGTTGTTTTTGCTTTACAGAGCTTTAAGTCCTTGATTGCAACCCCTTCGATGTATCTTCATGTATCCATCTCTCTTCTTGTGTTTCCTATTTCCATGCCAGGACTTTTTATATTGTTGGGACTTTTTAATGACCTGCTTTTTAAAATGGGTCTGTTCACTGTTCACATTTTCTACCTCAGTTTGTATTTTCGTAGGTAGTGGTTTTCTAGAAATTTGTCCGTTTCTTCTGAGTTTTTTAATTTGTTGAAATACAATTCTTTAGAGTATTTTATTATTATCTTTTTAATTTTAGTGGTTCTGTTATCATGTTACCCATTTCATTGATTATTCATGTTATCTACATTTTCTTCTTTTGCTTTGTTGGATTTAGCAGTGGTTTGGTGATTTTACTAATCCTTTCAAAGAACCGACTTCTAATTTTGTTGATTCTTTCTGTTCTTTTATGTTACTTATTTCTGCTTATATTTTTATTATTTTATTCTGGTGACTATAGGTTTTGCTTTTTTCTTCTAATTGTTGGAGACTTGGGAGTAAGGTGCTGATTTTGGTTCTTTTTTCTTTTTTAATGTATTTGTTTATTTTAATAAATTTTCTCTGAGTGATGCTTTTTGAATGCATCTTCCCTAATGAGGAGTTTGTTTTGAGATTCCTGGGGCTTTTCTACCTGGTCATCATCTTACTGGGTTTCTTACACACAGAGAAGTAGACATGGCTTCCCAGTTCCTGGTTGTAGTCCCTGATGAGGTCTGGCTGAAGCACATGCCTCCATTGGCTTCAATTTACTTATGCCTCACTACTTCACTCAGACAACCTTGACTTGGTCTTTTCCTCCTTCCTAACCATGGCTCTTCTCCTTTTTCCAACTTGGAGATCATGTTTGGTTGGGGAGTTTCATACCCCAATGAAGCAAGGTTGCTGTAGTTCTCCAGCATCACATCCTTGTACAGTTTCCTCTTAACAGGATCCAGCTGCTCCCATTCCTTCTGGGTAAAGGCCATCGTCACATCTGTGACTGTTACTACTCTCGCAGTCTTGCTTCCAGATTCGGACAGAGCCATCTCTGCTGGACACAGGGCCTCTTTGCCCATTCCCGGACTCCGGTGGTTCACTGTTTCTGGCTTTGTCATGACCTGGTTACAACGAGGCTAACATGGTGATCGTGGGGGTCAAGGTCACAGCCAGTCTGGCAGCTGCGATGGCCACACCCCTAAGTAATCGTTTGTGGGTGCCACCATCTTGACAAAGGCGATGCCGTGCAATTCTGAGCGTGGCTATTGCTGTCTTCCAAAGGTTTTGATATGCTGTATTTCCCTTCTCCTTTGATTCAATGATTAAAAAAAAAAAAAAAAATTCCTAATACCTAGTAAATTTTAAGCAGGTGTTATTCAGTTTTCATATATTTTATTATTTTCTCTTGATCTTCCTATTGCTGATTTCTAATTTTATAGCACTTTTAGAAGATGGTTTGTAGTATTTCAAAGTTTTTAAAAAAAATTCTCTGGGGCTTCCTTTGTTAGGTGGAGTGTTCTGTGTATGTCTAATAGGTCAAGTTGGTTGATTGTGTTGTTTAGTTCTGTGCCTTTGTTAGTTTCTTTCCAATTGTTCTGTCCTAAAGTTTCTACTGGTGTGGCCCGTGGGATAAAGCACTGGAACGCAAGGTCAGTTTGAATCACAATGTTGGCAGTTCAAATTCACCAGGTGCTTCTTGGAAATTCTGTATAGGGTTGCTATGAGTCAGAACCGACTTGATGGCACTTAACAACTATTATTGTGGATTTGTCTATTTCTTGATATCTCTTAGAAACTTCAAGGTATTAGTTAAAATTAGTGCCCTACTGAGTCTGTTTAGCCCTTAATTTCCAAACAGTTGTGTAGAAACCTCAATTTGGAGAAATCTTAAAGTAGCCACATTTGAAAGAGCTTCAAAAACTTAATGGACAAATGGAATTAAAAGATAGTGGAAGTTTCCCACAAATGTTTAAAGCCCCCTTGTATTTCCTAGACTGTTCTTGTTAACATTCTGTCAAGAAGGTAGTACTTGTCCATATGTTGGGCAGGAGTTCCGGAAGGACACTGCATTGCCCCTACACATAGCATTTCCTATTTTCAAGAAGGTTTGAATTTGTTCAAAGTTTAGATTCACAGTGTCAACAAATCCTAATGGGGAAGTCCATGGGGTTTGGAAGGCAGTGTGGTGTCTACATACAATAAGCACTGGACTACGAATCACAAGGTCTGTGGTTTGAGCCCCCTAGTCGCTCCACAGGAAAAAGATGCAGCTTTTAAGGCTTGGAAACCCTATACAGGGTCTCTATGAGTCAGAACCAACTCCATGGCACTTAACAACAACAACATGGGGTTTGGACAGTGCATTTCTTAATCCAATATGTGCCTGAGAATTGTAAAGGCATTGTCTTGTGGCATTCACCCTGGGCAGAAGCCTCTCCTTATGCCAAGTACATAAATTTGGGGGGATCCTCCAAGAAAGCTTGAAAAGAACTTTGTTGGGGTTGGTGGTTGGTGGTGTTTCTTTAGTTGTCTGTGTTGGTTCAAAAAAAATCACTAAACCAGTGGCTACTGACTCAGTTCTGACTCATGGCAACCACTCAGGTGTTTTAAAAGAGAGCTGTGTTCCACAGGGTTTTCTGTGATTTTGGAGGGAGTTGAGATAGCTCTGGAGAACTTGAATCTTCAGTGCTTCACTTTACATCCAAGCACATTATTTATCTGCAGTACCCACGGACTCTGTAGATACAAGTAAACCCACAGAAATCTCAACTACTTACCTGTAGAGGGGACTGGAATCCTTCAAGAGTGGAGGGTTTTGTTCATCGGCACTCTTTTCCTGAATAGTTTTGTGAAGGATGGAGTTTATCATCTGGCAGGTAGCAGAAGGTCCAGAGAAGCAGATGAGAAATGAATGACAACTAGAAAGAGTTTTATTTTCCTGAAAAAAGTAGAGGCCATGGGAGCAATAGCTTGGAATTCTCTCAAGATGGGGAGCAGAAATTAGGCAATGTGCTCTAATCAGACGTCTGAAATAAGCTTACTTGTAGTAGAATTTTTATTGTTAGAGGTTCATGATAAAACAGGAAAGGCATGCACGAAGTGTGCTTCCTTCTAAGAGAGAAACTTCCTGTTCTGGAACTTTTTTATTGATCTTTTTGAGAAATATGTGGGAAGTCAGGAACATTTCCTTTTATGTTTTCAAGTGATTGCCTAGTTCTATGCTTGCCATCGTCTCTCCTGACTTTGTCCTTGAGTTGCCCCTTTGAAAATTTATTGCTTTGAGTTATGGAAGAAAATGAAAGTGGAAGCCAAATTTGCCTGGGAACCAAGAGGAGAGGAAATTTGTGCTATTTTTGAATTGGTCCTCTCTAGGAGTCCTGACGTGGTGCTGTAGGATAAGCACCCGATTGCAAGGTGGGTTTGAACCACAAATTTGGTGGTTCAAACTCCCTAGGAGCTCCTCAGAAATTCTATACAGGATCATTATGAGTCGGAAACAACTCCATGGCACTTAAAAAAGAAGCACTTGGGGTATGCTCTGCAGGATAAGCACTGGACTGTGATCCACAAGTTTGGCGGTTCAAGTCCACTAGTCACTCCATGGTAGAAAGATAAGACTTGCTGCTCCTATAGAGCATGAAATCTGAAGTCTTTTTGCTTGCGATTGGATCCAGCCTAGCAAAGCTTAATTCCATCTTGTGCCTAGGATTAAGTGTTCAGTTGTCAATTTTTGTTCTTGAGTACACCATGCATCTCTGACAGCTGAACTACCAGAGTTAGAAACAGTATATTTCAAAGTAAATTTTTGGGCCACTTCCTGGAGTCATTCCTAACAGAAACATTCCTGGACACACCCCTTAACTGTCACCTAGATGTCATATCCTGAGAGCCTCAGTTCTAATGTGGTGTTTATCCTTGCTTGTGTGTGTGTGTGTGTGCGTGTGTGTATGAAAGAATTAGGTTTGGCATTCAGTCTCTGGTTTCTGAAAACAGTCTGCGATTTTTGAGTAATCAAAGTACTTTTTGTCTTTTCTAAAACATCTAGGCAACACTTGTTACTGTTGGTCTAAGTGCCATCAAGTTGCTTCCAACTCAGCTCATAGTGACCCTCTATAGGCTTTCCAAGGTGTGGCTGGTGAATTTGAACTGCTAACCTGTCCAGTTCTTATCCTATCCCGGACTCCTACATTTAAACATGTGCAAATGAGTTGGGAATATCCAACTCATCACCTTACTAATGGGCTTCAAGAAGGGAGGGGGATATGATGAGGCCTTGAAACAAGCCACTGCATCCCATGGTTTTGTAGGGGGTGTTAAAAGATACCTTTCTGGATGATGCCAACTTCTCTCTGTCCCACCCCCTTCCTAGAGTGATCAGGTAGGAAAAACTCTACGTTGAGCTCTATATAGCTTGTCACTTAAGCTTGGAGCCCAAAAGAGCTAGGGGAAGGATTTTGGCCTTTTTGGCTGTGGTGATAGGTGGCACATACATAGTAGAAGCCTTTAGTCCACCTAACTAAATCCACCTGACTTGGGGGAGTCCACAGGAGGTAGGCCCTCTTTTTTTAAGTCCCTCATCTACAGTCAAAGTGGAGCATCATTTCTTGGGATAGCCTTTTGGAGTCATAGGGAGGACTTCCTGAGTCATAATGGATCCAAATTTGTTCTGGTGTGCCATCTGTTTCAAGAAACCATTTAAATTCTATTGGAATCCAGATTTTTGGGGTCCATGGAGTTGGGAAAACCTACCTAGGCCATTTACCCTTCAATATCCTTTGGAATCTTGAGGCTTTGTTCTTAGTGCCATCAAGTTTGTTCTGACTCATAGCAACCCTGTATAGGGTTTCTATGGCGTGTCTGGTGGGTTTGAACAGCCAACCTTGTGGCTAGCAGCCCAGTGCTTATCCATCAGCACCACACCTTAAAGGAATTGTTTTTCCTGGTCTCTTTGAAGTCAAACACTAGCCTAGTAAGCAGCTTAGCAGGGGCTGCATTGGACTTTTTTGGAGAATGAACCATGTGCAGCCAGGTTTGAGAAACAGGTACTCCTCAAGGGTCTGACTGGCATTCCATGGCATACAATGACACTGTGTGATAGTTAAAGTTTTGTTTCAACTTGACTGGGTCTGGATTGGCAGTTCAGACATAGTGATCCTCCATGATGCGATCTAATCTAATGTAATCACTCACCCCATGATGTGATTTCATGTGATTAGCCTTGATCTGGTGCTATGTTCCCGTGTGATGTGAATCATCACTTCAATGATGTTACTGAGGTCAGATACAATCTACAGGATTAGATTGTCTCTTGAGTCAGTTTCTGTGGAGATACAATATAAATGAAACAGACAAGCAGAGCTCAGGGACACCTACTACCACCAAGAAAGAGGAGCTGGGCATGGAGTAAATCCTTTGGAGTTGGGATCCCTGCACTGTGAAGCTCCTAGATCCAGTGAAAGATTGTTGCCAACACACATGGAGATCTCCAAAGGATGCTGGGCTTACAGATGCTGAGGGGAGAAAAGGAGTTTTCTCCAGAGCCTCAATTCTGGATTTGGACTTTAAACCTTCCAAACTGTGAGAGAATACATTTCTGTTTGTTAAAACCGCCCATTTGTGGTATTTCTGTTACAGCAGCATTGGAGAACTAAAACACGCTATTTTTACAAGGGACTGACACTGAAACCCTGCATAGGCTCTGATTTTAACTCTACTTCCAGGGGAACCAGCAAGACTACCTTCCCAGTACTCTCAGTTTAAAGCTGCTTGAGCTGAATCCTATCTACTCACAGTAAACATATTCTAATATACTAATTTCTGCTGTTTCTCTGTGCATTTAGGTTAACAGCATTTATCTTAATAAGTAACAAAAACTACTTTACAAATGGCAACTTTCTGGGAGCAGCTATTGTCTTCCAGGTCTGATCAAGACTTAATATTAACGGAGAAATCACTGTTAGTGACGGTGCCCTCTTTCTCACGACCTTCAGACTACTCAGAAATCTGGAACGACCTGTGTATGTCTCTCAGCGTGGGAGAGATTCACCTTCTTCTCTATGAAACACTTTGGAAGAACAGATAGGACCCATGAGAGCTTAGTGTCTTTGATCAGTAGAAACCCCATTGTTGTTGGATGTTGTCAATTCTCCTGACAGCCTGCTGTATGGTGGAATGAAATGCTGCTTAGTCCTGTGTCATCCACATGACTGGTTGAGGACCAGGCCTTTGTGATCCATATGGTTTTCGCTGGCTGGTTTTTGAAAGCAGATCTTCAGGTCTTTCTTCCTCGTGCATTTTAGTCTGGCCTTTTCACTGAGACCTGTTCCGTATCATAGCAATATGCACAGCGCCACTGACAGATGGGGTGGTCGCACATGAGAGTCATTGGCCAGCAATTAAGCTTGGATATCCCACATGGAAGGTGAGAATTCTACCAGAGAACCACCACTGCCCTCATTCAATAGAAGGCCAGCTGTGTTGATGGGGTCTTCTTCTGCAGGGCCACTGAGTGTGGAGGGAGGAGTTTCAGATCAGCAGGCTACAGATACTATCTGCCTGATTTTTGTGGGGTGGGTATGTGTATATGTTTGAGCACCTCTCCCCAGACAGCGATTTGGTGGCAGTACTCTGAGAGATCCTCATCAAAAGCATCTGTATATTTCAGAATGTCACTCACAGGAACAATGGCATCTGAAATGACAGCCTCCACCTACAATGTAAGTTAACTTTGTGTTGACTTTATCACTTACAAGAGAGACATCTTCCACAGAAGCGTTCATCAAACTCCTGAAAGGGAAACGAAGAGACTTCCAGAGCACACATGAATCTTTCCACATTGAGATACAGCTCCGGGCCTGCTGGGGTTGGGGAACTATAGAACCTGGCCCACTTGACTCTCTGCCACTAGAAGTTGATTCAAACACTATTATTTCCTCGTGTGTTTACCATTCCTGGAGGGTATTCTGGAGTAGAACCTCTTCCACTCTATTATCCTGCAGCTTTGTGTTCAGGCCCGAAGGCAGGAGGCGTGGGAAAACATGCAAAGGAGAAAAAAAAAAGTGCCAAACCCCAAAGGCAAGAGCTTCCCAGTTTAAAAGGCGATTGGGAAATCTAGAAAATTCAGCGGTTAGTATAATAAAACCAAAAGAACCAGTCAATTCAGTAATAAACACAACAAAATAAGGCAGAACAAGCCAATTGTGAAACAGCTCACTGACTGACAGAGATTTGTCATCTGGATTGCTTGGACTTCTTGGAGACACAGCCACTTGTGGGTCAGACAAGGTAATATCAGGTGGGGTGAGAAGCTTCCTTGGGGAGAATTTGCTGAGGAGGGAGTGGGTTATTCTCTATGCTTTTCTTTCTTGGAGTTCCTCCAAGATTTAGGAAGGGAACTCAGAGTGAAATTATCTTGTCCCTGAGCAAGAAAGTGCTAATTCTTCCAGGTTTCTCCAGATAGGAGTGGGTTTGTCTTTCCTTGAGCACAAAGGATAGTCAGGCCGGTTGGATACATAAAGAAAACTGCCAAGGTTGGTGGTTGGTCTAATAGAATGCTTCTTGAACTGGGATTTTCAGGGTGTTGACCTGAAATACTGTATTCTCATCTGCATGTTGAGCAAATAATCTGAAGAGGTGGATTATATGAAGAAGAAAGTGGTATCAGGATTGGAGGAAGACTTATTAATAACCTATAATATGCAGATGATACAAACTTGCTTGCTGAAAGTGAAGAAGACTTAAAATACAAACTAATGAAGATCAAAGACCACAGCCTTCGGTATGGATTGCACCTCAATGGTAAGAAAACAAAAATCCTCACCAGTAGACCAATAAATAACATCAAGATAAATGGAGAAAAGATTTAATTTTGCTTGGAACAACAGTCCTGGAAGCAGCAGTGAAGAAATCAAATGATGTATTGCTTTAAGCAAATCTGCGACACAAGACCTCTTTAAGTGTTCAAGAACAAAGATGTCAGTTTGAGAACTAAAATGTGCCTGACCCAAGCCATGGTATTATCAATAGCCTCATATGCATGTGGAAGTCAGACAATGAGTAAAGAAGACTGTGGAAGAACGGATGCACTTGAACTATGGTGTTGGAGAAGAGTCTTGAAAGTACCATGACTACCAGAAGAACAAACACATCTGTGTTGGAAGAAGTATAGCCAGAATGTTCCTTAGAAGCAGGTTGGTGAGATTTGGTCATTCATTCTTCAGACATATTAACAGGAAGGACCAATCCCTGGAGAAGGACATTATGCTTGGCAAAGTGGCAGGTCAGAGAAAAAGTAGAAGACCCCCACAAGATGGATGAACACAGTGACAGCAGCAATGGGCTCAAGCGTACCAGTAGTTGAGGGGATGACACAGGACCAGGTGATGCTTTGTTCTGTTGTGAATAGGGTTGCTATGGGTCAGAACCAACTCAAACTCAATGGCACATAGCAACAACAACAACTATTGGATGTCTCCAGGATCATGGTAACGTCAGACACAATGGAACGAAATGCTACCTAATCCTGCACCATCCCCGCGATCAATGGTAGTGATCCACATGATTTTCACTGATTGATTTGTTTACGTGGATCCGCAGGCATTCCTCCCTTTCCAGTAATCATCTGGAGGCTCCACTGAAATGTGTTCAACATCATAGGAACATGCCAACTTCCACTGACTGACAAATGGTCGCTGTGTAGGAGGTGCATTGCCTGGCAATCCCCAGTCTCTCTTAGTGATAGCCAGGATTCTACCACTGAGGGACAGTGCTTCGAACCAGTTCATTCTGCTTCTAACCCTTGCTAAGGATTTGCATTTCCACTCCAGATAAATGGAATCTGAATCTACATGTTAGATCACCAAATAATTCTTATATAGATCCTCAGGAGAGCTATAAGAATCCCCTGGGGATCTTGTTAAAATGTAGATTCTGATTCAGTACATCTGAGGTGGAAAGAAAAATTCTCAGCAGGATTCAAACTGGGATGAATTGGTTTGAAGCCCTGCCTTCTGGTCTTACAGTAGCCTGAACTTTGTAGTATAAATATAACTTAAGAGGTACACATTCAGTTTAATAGTTGTAATAACTGGCTGTTCCGCTCATCATGAGTATGGAGTATAATTCAGTGCCCACGTTTATGATCATATTCACTTCATGAAGGGTGAACGGCATCAGGAAGTTTTGCATGAATGGAGGTGTAGTACCAAATTAGACTGAGGGAAGTGCTGGGGGCCTTCAGTCATTCCATGGCTCCTGGTAGCCTTGGTATGCACCTCTTAGAAATGTCAGCATCCTATCAATGACAGCATCATGTTCATGCAGCAAATTAGTTTCAACCAAACAGCACTGCTGATGCCATGAATTAAATGTGGTGCTGTGGGCTAATGCGTTAGACTGTAAAGTCCTTTGAACTGCAAGGTTGGTGGTTCAAGCTAGCCAGCTGCTCCTTGGAAACCCTATACAGGTTGCTATTATGGGTCAGAATCCACTCGACAGCACTTAACAACAATTCACATTTTATTGGCCTTTTCAATTGTGTTTCCTTTTAATTTGTAAACTTGTGTTCCTTTGCTTTAAATGGAAATTATGCTTATTTATTGCTTAAGAGGATATGAAAAAACAAAAAACCATGTACCATTGGTGGCAGGAGTATAGATTGGTACAACCCATGAAGAAAATGTCTTTCAAAATATAAATTTACATAGTATTGAAAGATAAATTTGTAGATACATGCTTTTTTTAAGGTTCTTTACATTTTTTGTGTGTGGTGGTGGTGAAATATGTAAACGTAAGTTCCTATTTCATTCACTTTTATGTGGTAAATTACATTCACCAAGCTGTACAGCCATCAATAATGTTGCTAATTGTTTTGTCATCATTAGCAGAACATAATGTTCCGGAATCAGTGTGCTCCCTTTCTGCTACTCTTACAGTTTATGTAAGAGTCATAAATGTGAAGGGTTTATTCGTATGTTTATGTTGGTATATTTTTGTTGCATTATGATAGATTAAATTAATGCTAACACTGATGGTCCTTGATATCTTCTCTTTGGAAAGATCTTCATTTAGCATTCAGTGTGAGAAACTCAACAATCCTGGTGGATGGGTGGAGGGTCAACAGGCCCTATCTATATTTGATCATAGTAGAGAGAATCTTTAACTCAGGACTCTCTGAGGACAATGAAAGGATTTATTTACATTCAGGAATTCTAGCCATTGTCTTCAGTATAAATTCGTTTTAAAAAAATCAATAAATACAAATAATAGAAACTTCTTCTTTGTGTTCATGAAAGAGCTGGTGTGGGGACTTCTCAGCCTCTTCTCTGGGGCTGAGCTGATCTCGCCTACATTTCAAACCCTTCTTGATACACAGCTGGGCTAGGCTGGCTGCTGCTTTTGTTCAGGATGCTTTTTTTTAATGGATAAAAAGCCCCTAGACTTTCTATCAACAAAGGCTCAGATTTCACTTTAAATATAATTATAATTTAAGCAGTTTTTATGAGATTGGCTTCTCCAGACCCAAGGTTTGTGTTTACCTCTCCGCTTGCTGTCACAGCTCCCGTTCTCTCCCTCTAGGGCATCTCCTCTGCCCTCCGTCCTGCGCTCTCTGTTGAGATGCCAATTCTGGTGAGTTGCTGTTGAGCTGATTCCAGCTCGTGATGGTCTCATGAGAGTCAAAGTGAGCCGTGCTCCATAGGGTTTTCAATGGCTGAGTTTTCAGAAGTAGATTAATAGGTCTTCCTTCAAGGTGCCTCGTGGTGGACTCTTTAACCTTTGGGTTTGGTAGCTAAATATGTTGATTGCTATACTACACACAGACTCCAACCATGTGGTAGAAGGGGCCTTTTGAACTCTTTGGGAGGAAGTCATTTTCTGAGTGTGAGCCAACTTGAAAATGGATTCTCACTTAGGGTACAAACATGGACACCCAGGCACTTTCTTTGTAAAATCATTTCTGTTCCAGATGGCAGTGGGAGTTAGGGGTGATTTCTGATTAACATTCCATGGCTGGCATTTATATCGTCACACTATCCTTTCATCTGGCAAAAATGGATTGAACGGCTTTTATGTGACACCTTTTATGTGTCATCAATACCAAGATGTAGTTTTTTTGTCTTTCATGAGCTGTGGTCTCCTTGGAGATGATGTGAGCATATAAATAGCTGTAGGTTAGTGTGACACATATCACTGTCGTTGCTGTGAGCGGCTGTGGAGCTGACTTCCAGCTCATGGCACCTCGTGTATAATGGAAGAAGCTCTGCGTGGTCCAGCACCGTCCCCATGACAGGTTGAAGATCAGACTGTTGTGATCCAGGGGGTTTTCATTGATTGGTTTTAGGAAGCAAATCACCAGGCTTTTCTTCCATGGTGCCACTGAATGGATTTGAACTGCCAACTTTCTGTTAGCAACCAAGCATGTTAACTGTTTTCAACACCCAGGGACTCCACTATTTCATAAGCATGGCACAGTGTTCGTTTGCAAAAGGGCAGCCCTTGTCCATTTCTCATTTTGCAGTGCAGAAGAGCTGAATTCTAACAAGGTCTGCTTTGCCTCCACGTTTTGCTGGCATATCTTCAAGGGCTGCATCTGTCGGTCTGAGCAGCTGCCTGGGGCCTTTTTATGAAGCTGGCTCAAGGTTTTATAGACCCCGACATGTAATCATATAAAGACTGGCTGCCAATTTGGGCTGCAATCTACTGATTCTCACTCTTTGCTGCATGAAGATTTGATTTTAGATCACTTAGAAAATGACATGTCTAGCTTAAATCATCTTAGTCTTCAAAGTTAAAATAGAATGGAATATGCAGTAGTCGACCCATGCTATTTCAGTTAAAATACTTGTAACTTAATAGTACATGACTTTATTAGTTTAGTCAATGATTTTAGAAGGTGCATATGCCAGAGATCTTCTTCCTTCTTGCTCAACTCTCTAGCTATATGTGGGGTTGTGATACCTCTAACAAAGAATTTTTTTAAGAGCCTGTATGGAGTCCTGGTGTAGCATTGTAGGATAAGCACTCGACCACAAGGTCGGTTTGAACCGCAAGGTTGGCAGTTCGAATTCTCTAGCTTCTCCTTAGGAACCCTATACGGGGTCACTAGGAGTCAGAACTGACTCAATGGCACTTAACAACAACAGCATTTGTTTACCTTCTCTGTTTCTCTTGTTTTCTGTCTCTCTATCTCTCTCCCTCACACTTACATTTATTGAAATATGATTTCAATATCCCCTGACTATTTTGATTAGGAAGGGTTGGCCATGTGAATTGAGGTTGTTCTTCAATGATTTTAAACTTGTGCTAAGTGAGGCTGGGTCCTGGAGGAGACAGGGGCATATCACAGGACCCTATAGATCACAATGTTTTGATCCTATTGTGCATGGGGTTGCCAGGAGTTGAGGGCTAGCTCGAGGGCAGCTAATAATAACTTGAGTGGCAGCATGTTACGTGACCCATTTCAGAGTATCTGGGCTGTCACTTAGCTGGAAAGTCTGCTTTACCCGCTTGCTCATTTATTCATTCTTTAATACATTGACTCTATAGGACAACCTGCCCTGCTTGACCACGACATAACTGTAAGAGAAAAGCCCTCAAAGAAAACCACTGCTGAGTTGATTTGCATCCTTTATGACAGAGTAGAACTGTCCACGGGGTCCCCAGGCTGCCAGTCTTTCTAGAGGCAGACTGTCACTTCCTTCTCCCATATAATGTAAGACAACACTCCAAATTTACATGGTGTTCACAGGCTGTGCCCATTCTCTAGATAGCTAGGAGTCTATTAGAAAAAAGACACTAATAAGGACTGTGCTGTTGGTGTTTTTGAGTGCCGTCGGGTTGGTTCTGACTCATAATGACCCTGTATAGGGTTTCCAAGGACAATGAATTATGCCATAAGCTTTAGATCCTTCACATCAGAGTCTGAACACAGGCAAAGTGGTTTTCATTACTTATCAAGAATCAGACAGCATACAACAGGGAAAGTTCCATAATGAGTCGTGCCTCTTCCCAAGCTGTTTGGGCAGAGATGATGACTCTTCCTTCTACACCCCTCTTTATACCAGGGGTGAGGGACTTAAATAGGCCCTTACCAGTCTCTCCCTGATCTGGAGCTCCACTTTGTTGTTGTTAAGTGCCGTCGGTCGAGTCAGTTCCGACCCATAGTGACCCTATACAGGGTTTCCGAGGGTATAAATCTTTATGGGAGTAGAAAGCCTCATCTTTCTCCCGCGGAGCGGCTGGGAGTTTCGAACTGCTGACCTTACGGTTCGCAGCCCAATTCGTAACCACTACACTACCAGAGCTCCTGGAGCTCCACTTAGGTGGACAATAAGCTTATGCTGTGTGCTTTGCCTGCACCACAGTGAGGGGACTTGGGAAGCTTCCTCGTTCAGGTAGTTTATACCCCAGTCTAAGTGGTGTGGTGCTGTAGGGTAAGCACTGGATTGCAAAACCACATGGCTGGTGGTTCAAACTCACCAGCCTCAGAAATCTTGTATAGGGTCACTATGAGTCAAAAATGACTCAATGGCACGCAACAACAATAAGAAGTGATTGACTGAATCTTTTACCCTGCTAACAAACATCTCAGAAGCCCTGGTGGTGCAGTGGTTGAAGTATATGGCTGTGAACCAAAAGGTGGCCAGTTTCAACTTGCCAACCACACTTTGGGAGAAAGTTGTCTGCGTCCATAAAGATGATGGCCTTGGAAACTATGGAGCAGCTCTAGTCTGTCCTATAGGTTCCTATGAGTCAGAATCAACCCCAGGGCTGACGTTTTGATGTTTGATGTTTTGGTAACACATAACCTACTGCATCATGTCTCTTTGACTTCCCGCAGAAGGAGGATGGTTAGTCTAGAACTGTATCTGTTCATCAGGCCTGGAGGTGGTGGTGGTTTGTTCTGAGCCTAAAGATGTCAGCAAGGGGAGGGATGGAAAAAAACATGGTGGTCTGGCTTGCTCCTTGCAGGCTCCTTTCCAGGCCACAGTCAGACCTGGTTGAGTGCATGAACTCAGACCTGGTTCTGAGACTTCTGGCAAGTACAATCCAGTATAAATCGGGGCTGCTTTAAGGGATGCATACAATGTTCTTAACATTTTGTGTCTAGGGAAGATGTAAGTCAACTTCCAATTCCAATTGTGAAGAATAACCCAGTAGCGATGTGGGTTAAACATTGAGCTGCTACCCACGAGATTAGCACTTCAAATCCACCAGCTGATCCTCAGGAGAAACATGAGGCTGTCTGCCCTCAGAGTGACTTAGTCTCAAAAATGTCATATAGGGTCTCCATGACTTTGAATCAACTTGTCAGGCATTTGGAAAGCCCTCTCACCCTGCTGGTGTGGGGCCAAGGAAAAATAACTTGGGGTCCAAAGGATAATAAGGAGGGAGTAACTGAAGATTAGGCAAAGAGCATGCCATAACACACAAACAGCCAGATTGCTGGGGATCATGTGGTCTGAGTCCATATTTTGTTATGGCTGAGACAGTAAACGTGGTGTTGAATGTCAAGTAGAGGGTTGGAAATGTAACAAGCTACTTGTGCCCAAGAGTACTCTCCTGACCTCCTTGTGAAGTCCCTTACCTGTGATGTTGATATTGCCAACACTGTCATCACCGAACGACAGGGAGTTAAACCTTAAACCAAAGCTATCCCCTGTAGTCTTATTTGAACTGAAAAGTGGTGGTGGTAATGTGCCGTAGAGTTGGTTCCGACCCATAGTGACCCTGTATAGGGTTTCCGAAGCTGTAAATCTTTACAGGAGCAGAAAGCCTCATCTTTCTCCCACGGAACTACTGGTAGTTTCAAACTGCTGACTGTGTGAATTGCCGCCAGACTCATAACCACTATGCTACCAGAGCTCCTTGAGCCCAAAAGTTGTTGTGGTTGTTAAGTGCCGTGGAGTCGTTTCTGACTCATGTAACCCTGTACAGGGTTTCCGAGGCTATAAATCTTTACGGGAGCAGAGCGCCTCATCTTCTTCCTATAGAACAGCTGGTAGTTTTGAACTGCTGACCCTGAGGTTATTCATAACCACTACACTACCAGAGCCCACAAGTAGCTAATTTTAATTAGTAAAGTATGTCTGTTTTGAGCACTGTGCTCTTTTGAAGCATTATCTATGTGAGATCAAATTGACAAAGATGGCTCGAAAGGTTGAATGGGAGTGGTGAGTTTAAGATAATGGTGGAAATATAATAGTTTCAGATAATAGTTTGGAAAAGACAAGACTGGACATAAGAGAACTTGAAGAATGTAGTTAATGTCACTCAATTTTACATCTAAAAATGGTGAAATGGCCTGTCTTTGACTGTGTACTTTTGCCATAATAAAAAAATAAAATAAAACATAAAAAAGATAATGTGCTGAGGCTTTTCTCACAACTGGGATTGGAATTTGACATGCGTTCTCTCAAGAAACACTACGTTAAATAGTGGTTAGAGGTAGAGATGGCGGTGGAATAGATCATGGTTTTGAGTGCATTATTCATTTAAGCCGGCAAAGGATAGAAAAAATAAAGGAGGGCGCCCTCTTTCCTGCCGGGGTTGATTTGCAGCACAGAGCATTGCTCTCCTCCATCTAGCCTCTGTGCTGGACCCTGGGTTTGAGTTTGAACGTTTTGGTCACAGGAGGTTTTCCTCACACTGTGTCCATGACTCCATCGCTCCCTGAGGTTTATTATCTGACCCAAGTCCCCACACTGCTGTCCCCTGGAGGAACGTCTGGAACCAGTGTACGCTAGAGATGACTCATGGCTTCTGCCGACTCTCATGGGTTTGGTGTTAGTCCACGTGTCCAAAGTCCAAGCAGTGTTTGGAGGTGCCCTCTCACGGGTCACTAATGCTTCTTTTTCTTTTCTCTTCTCTAACCCTCCTTCCTCCCTTTCTTGTCTCTTGCCCTCCTAGGACTTTTCATTTCTAGCTCAATTAAATTAAATTCAGTAGGAGCACCCACTGTGAGACTATTACAGTGCTTACCCTCAAGGGCCTCCACTCTGCTTCAGGGATGGCTAAATCTGGCACAGATCTCCACACAGACAGGGCGGGTTCTGGTGGTCGGAGTCCAAAGAAGCACTGAGGGGGAGTCTCTTTGAGGTCTTTCTAAACATTTCTTTTATTGTTGTAATATGTATATATATATAATGTATTTACTAATTAAACATTTGCCATGTGTATAACTTAGGGACAGCTATTATATTAATCATGTTATACAATACTTACCAAAACCCCAAAAAATCTACAATGCCAAAATCCGTTGCTGCGGTGCTGCTGAGGGGATTCCAATACACTTGTGCAGAACTGCTCCCTAAGGTTGTCAAGGCTAGCGCCTTTTGGAAGCAGGTCTGCACTTCTTTCTTTGAGGCACTTCTGCTTGGGTTCAAAGTGTCAATGTTTTCGTTAGTAGATGAGCACTTGATCATTTTCACCCTTCTGAAATGTTGCCAAATTTTCCATCATCATAAACAGTCACTGGGGAGCGGGGTGGCTCTGTACAATCAACACTGGACTGGAAACCTCAAGGTTGGCGGCTCAAGCCCACCAATGCTTCCGCGGGAGAAAGAGAAAGCTTTCTGCTCCCGCAAAGATGTACAGCCTCGGAAACACTATAGAGGGTCGCTATGAGTCCAAACCAATTTAAAGGCACTTAACAAGAAACAGTAACTCACAGCTTCCTAATCAGCAACTCCCTTTATCCCTCCCTCCTGCCTCTGGAGACCCTAGCTATCTTGGGTGTGTGGAAGAGAGCTGAAGGACCAGCAGATATTAGTTAGACAAATGCAGGTGTGCGCCAAGCTCAAGGCAAAAATAGTTGCTGTGTTCTTGAGGCTATTGTGGGACCGGAAAAATGGCGGAGGCGGAGAGCAGAGGACCAGGGGCTGTGAGAGCTGCCCACCTCTGCATTCTCTCCCTGTGGCATCCAGGGTGGTACTTAGCACCTCCTGGAAGCACTCTGGGTGCTGAATCCTATACTACAGGAAGTCTGTGTTTTCCAAAAGTTTCCGTAGAGGAAAGAGTCCCAGGAGGGCCAAATAACTGATTCTGTGCTGGCAGGAAAAGGGAGTTAAATGCAGGCCAGCCCCAAAAATAGCTCCTGAAGGTTGACCTCCAGATGGAAATGAGATTACTGGTCTTTGTGGGTGTAACCCTCAGGAGGCCAGTAAAACCATGAGGACAGAGAATGATACCTTCTAGAGTGCTGGCGGCCAAACACTCCTGCTCAGGAAAAAAGTTCATAATATATATATTTATTTATTTATTTTTTTTTTTCAATGAGCCACATTTTCCAAAAAGTTAAAAATGCAAGCCATTTTGAGTGCCATAGGAAGAAAATTGCTTTATTAATAGAAGAGAACTGAAAAGACTGAATCCCTCTGTTCCTCTGTTACATGAAAGGTTGGAGGTCCGAGTCCCCCAAGGGATGCCTTAGAAGAGAGTCCTGGTGATCTGCTTCCAAAATATCAGCCCTGAAAGCCCCCGTGGAACACAGTTCTAGCCTGACACACATGGGGGTGCCGTAAGTAGGAGTCAGTTTGTGGCAACTGATAATCAAGAAGATTATTGACACAGTTGTTTCAAATGTTAATATCTGGACATGCTTTCTGATCAGTCTTCCTGAGCCAGGAGGAATTCAGCCGTTCCCATTAGGTTACCTATCACTGGCTGTGTGGTGCCCTATTAGGAAAATACACTCTGCCTCAGATAAAGGTGAGAATCCATGGATGGAGTAATGGTTATATGCTCCCTACTAACCCAAAGATTGGTAGTTTGAACCCACCCAGGGGCTCCTCAGAAGATCTAGTTCTGAAAGGTCTCCACCATGAGAACCCTATGAAGCACAGCTCTACTCTGATACACACAGGGCACTGTGAGTTGGAATGAACTTGATGACAACTGCTTTGATTTTCAGAGGGGCAGGTTTACAGTCTTGACCTCTAGCTTTTAGTAGAAGGCCTTGTTCTAGGATGCTATGGAACACTGAAGTGATTTTGCTTTTCTTCTCTTCTCCCTGTACTGTTTTGGGAACTCAGTTCAGGGAAATGACCAAGCACAGCCTTTCAGCCTGCCCTGAGCCCGCACTCCCAGGGCACCTCTGGGCATGCTCATCTGATTTCCTCACCTCCAGCCTCCAGGAAGCAGCAGCTGAGGGACTGAAACATACTCCACTCTCCAGAGAAGAAAGGGCTTCAGGAAGGAGGTTTAGATTGAGTAAACAGGAGAGAGGATTTCAGCCAGCTTCTCGGAAACCCCTACACCTGACGCTTGTAATCTGCTACTAAATTTGACCTTAGCATTTGCCTTCCTCAGGACACAATAGCAACCATGGCTCACATCTTGGGGTGAATCTAGATAAACAAGTTGGCTGCTGAGGATTTTTACAAGTTACTGGTCTAAAAGGAGATACAAGCATGACTCAGGACAATTTCAATTAAGGTGACAAGAATACAATACAAAACAAAAACTTGGCAGTGTGAATGTTCACTCCCTCTTTTCTTTCTTTTCTTTTTCTCCCTATATGGGTAGTTTTCATTACATTTAATAAATGGCTGGAGGTAAGCCAATTTCCTCCTTTCGGTTTTTCTGTTGTGTGTAAGTTGATTCCTGTACTTGGGTAAGATTGAGGAGTGTTGGGGTAAAATTCAGTACCAGTTTATTGAAGCCTTACTGGATATTACCATCCCCACCTCTTCCTGGAAAGGCAGAGTTAACACGCCCTCTCTATCCCCTTTTCTCTATTACAGTGCCAGTTGCTTAGAAGCATACTATTTGTGCTTTACTCTGTCTCCTCATCAGTCTTTGTGCTCCATTAGGGATCATTTTTCATTGACTTTTGTGTTTTCATTGTGAGCAGTGTGTGGCACGTTGTTGTTGTTAGTGCCGTCAGGTTAGTTCTGACTCATAATGACAACATGTACAACAGAACAAAATACTGCCTGATCCTGCGCCATCCTCACAAGTGTTGTCACACTTGAGTCAGTTGCTGTTGTCCCTATGCCAATCCATCTCATTGGGGGGTCTTCCTCTTTTTCAACTGATTCCCTACTTTACCAACCATGATGTTCTTCTCCAGGGATTGGTCCCTCCTGATAACGTGTTGGGAGTATGAGAAACAAAGTCTCACCATCCTGGCTTCTAAGGAGTATTCTGTCTGTACTTCTTCCAAAGCTAATTTGTTTGTTCTTCTGACAGTTCAAGTTACTTTTTATATTCTGCTCCAACTCCATAACTCAGGTGCATCAATTCTTCTCCTGCTTTCCTTATTCATTGTCCAACATTCACATGCATAGGAGGCAACTGAAAATACTATGGCTTGTGTCAGGCACACCTTAGTCCTCAAAGGACATCTTGGTTCTTCAACACTTTAGGAAACACTGGATCAATAGAGGGGTCTTGTGCAGCAGATTGGCCCTAGTACAATACATCATGTGATTTTTTTTGACTGCTGCTTCCATGAGTAGTGATTGTGGATTCAAGTGAAATGAAATCTTTGACAACTTCAATATTTTCTCTTTTCTCCATTTAGTATGATGTTATTTATTGGTCCAGTAGTACGGATTTTTGTTTTCTTTACATGGAGGTGTAAGCCATACTAAAGTCTGTGATCTTTATCAGTAAGTATTGTAAGTCCTCTATACTTCCAGCAAGCAAAGTTGTATCATCTGCATATTGTTGTTGTTGTTAAGTGCTGTTGAGTCGGTTACAACCCATAGTGACCCAGTATAGAGGTTCCAAGAAGCATCTGGTGAGCTTGAACTGCCGACCTTGCAGTTCAAATGGCTTTGCAGTCTGGCGCATTAACCCACAGTGCCACACCAGGACTCCATCATCTGCATATAGCAGGCTGTTAATGAGTCTTCCTCCAATCCTGATGCCATGTTCTTCTTCATGTAATCCATCTTCTCTGATTATTTGCTCAGCATACGGATTGAATAAGTATGATGAAATAATACAGCACTGGTGCACAATTTTCCTGAATTTAAACCATTCCACATCCCTCATTTTTTTTGAATGACTGCCTCTAGGTCTATGTACAGGTTCCTCATGAGCACAATCAATTCTTTGCAATTTTATCCATAGCTTGTCATGACTCACACAGTCAAAAACCTTTGTATAGTCAATGAAACAAGTCCTCTTCTGAATCTGACTGGATTTTCTGGCAATTCTCTGTCAGTCTATGGTTGCAACCATTTTTAAATAGTCTTTAGTAAAATTTTACTTGCATGTGATAAAAATGATATTGTTTGATGATTTCTATATTATGTTGGGCACAAATATGGATCTCTTCTGATCAGTTGGCCAGGTAGCTGTCTTCCAAATTTCTTGGCATAGATGAATGAGCACCTCCAGTGTTGCATCAGTTTATTGAAAGATTTCAATTTGTACTCCATCAATTCCTGGAGCCTTCTTTTTTGTCAACAACTTCAGTGCAGCTTGAATTTCAGAACTATAGGTTCTTGATCATATGCTACCTCTTGAAATGGTTGAACATCAACCATGTCTTTTGGGTACAGTGACTCTGTGTATACTCTCCATCTTTTGATGCTTTCTCCATCATTCAGTATTTTGCCTATGTCATTGTTGTTAAGTGCCATCGAGTTGGTTCCCACTCATAGTGACCTGTCTAGGGTTTCTGAGGAGTGGCTGGTGAGTTTGAACTGCTAACTTTTCTGCTCAAACCAGCCTTGCAGCCCAGTGCATTATTTTGAAGCCCCACACCAGGACTTCATTTTCCCCATAAAACCCTTCAGTATTTCAAGTTGAAGCTTGGATTATTTTGTTGCTCAGTTCTTTCAGCTTGAGAAATGCTTTAGGTTTTCTAACTCCAGGTCTTTGCACATTTCATTATTGTTTCTTATGGTTAATACATTATAGTACATTACTTGGTCTTCTTGAGCTGTCCTTTGAGATTTTCTGTTCATCTTTTTGACTTCCTCATTTTACTTCATTCATTTTAGCGTATCTACACTGGAAAGAAAGTTTCAGTCTTTCTTCTGACATCCATTTTGGTCTTTTCTTTCTTTCTTGTCTTCTTAATGACCCTTTTGCTTTCTTCCTGTGATGTTCTTGATGTCATCCCACAGCTCTTATGGTCTTTGGTCATTAGTGTCAAATGCATCAGAACTGTTCTTGAGATGATTTTTAAATTCATGTGGGATATGTTCAGTGTCAAATTTTGGCTCTTGTGGACTTGTTTGAATTGTCTTCAATTTCAGCCTGAACTTGCATATGAGCAATTGATGGTCTGTTCCATAGTCTTCCCCTGGCCTTGTTTTGACTGATGATATGGAGCTCTTCCACCATCTTTTCCCTATAGATGTAGTCAGTTTGATTCCTGTGTATACCATTTGGTGAGGTCCATGTACATAATCACCGTTTATGCTGTTTACAAAAGGTACTTGCAATGAATAAGTCATCAGTCTTGCAAAATTCTATCATGTGCTCTCCAGCATCATTTTTATCTCTGAGGTCGTACTTTCCAGCTACTGATCCTTTCTTTGTTTCCAACCTTCTAATTCCAATCACCAGTAATTGTCAATACATCTTGGTTTCATGTTTGATCAATTCCAATCTGAAGAAGTTGATAGACTTCTTTAAATTCATCATCATTAGCTTTAGTGGTCACACATAAATTTGAATAATACTTATATTAACTGATCTTCCTTGTAGGTGTATGGATATTATCTTATCACAGACATCATTGTACTTCAAGATAGATCTTGAAATAGTCTTTTTGATGTTGAAAGCTACACCATTACACCTGAATTTGTTGTTCCCAGCATAGTAAACCATATGATTGTCAGAGTCAAAAATGGCCGATACCAGTCCATTTCAGTTCACTAATGCCTGGGATATGGACCTTTCTGTGTTCCATTTCATTTTTTACAATTTCTAATTGTTCTAGATTAACTTTGTTGTTGTTCAGCCAATTCCGACCCATAGCAACTCTGTGTAGTAAATTTTCCAAGGAGCAGCTGGTGAGCTTGAACCACTGACCTTGCAGTTCAAATGGCTTCCCAGTCTGATGCATTAGCCCACAGCACCACACCAGGACAGCTCTGGTAGCATAGTGGTTACGAATTGGACTGCTAACCTTAGGGTCAGCAGTTCAAAACTACCAGCTCTTCCACGGGAGAAAGGTGAGGCTTTCTATTCCCATCAAGATTTACAGCCTTGGAAATCCTGTACAGGGTCTCTGTGAGTCTGAACCGACTCCATGGTACATAATCACCACCACCATATATATCCTAGATTCATAGGAGACACATTTCATAGTTAGCAGTGGCCCTAACTCTGAGGTATGATGTTTTTGATAGCCAAGTAACTACGAAATATAAATGAGTATAATCCTCCCTAAAGAGAACTAGGAAGTAGGGGACATTTTATCACCAAGGACCTGTCATCAGTTTTACCACTTGTCATCTATGAAATGGTCATGCTGATTTCCTTGTAAAGTTTGGGGAAGGTATCAAATGGTGTAAATAAATGTGGGAATACTTTTAATTTTTCATGTAAAATTATACACAAAAAATACACACATCAGTTTCTGCATTCATAATTGAGTTATGTTGATTACACTCTCCCAGTTTTCAAAGCTTTCTCCATATCCTTTTTCAAATCATTCTACTACATTAGCATAACCTCAATGTCCTCTAAACAAAAGTTCCCCTTTCCCCTCTTCCTTCTACCTCTGGTAACCACTAACCATCTTTGATTTCTGTGTATTTACTTATTTCATGTAAGTGACATCATGCAATATATATCCTTTTGCAACTGATTTATTTGGCTCAGCATGAGGTTTTCTAGCTTCATCCATATTGTGGCATACGTCAAGACTTCATTTCTCTTTATGTTGGCAAACTATTGCATTGTATGGACAGACCACATTTTGTTTTTCGAGTCTGGCACTGTGAGATAATGTGCTGGGCTGCAAGGTTGGTTTGAACCACAAGGTCAGTGGTTCAAACTCTCTAGGTGTTCCTAGGAAACCCAATACAGGGTTACTATGAGTCAGAACTGGCTCAATAGCACTTCACTACAACAATGACAATTCATTTACTGATGGACACTTGGGTTGTTTCCACCTTTTGCTTTTGTGAACAGCGCTGCAATGAACATTGGTGCACAGGTTTCTCTTTGCATTCCTGCCTTCACTTCTTCTGAGTATGTACCTGGTGGCAATGCTTTCTAAACTGTGATGACTTTATACAGCAGAAACACCAGCATCAATGGAGACAAGTCACTGTACTCAGCAATGGGAAGAGCCTGTTCGGCATGGTTCTCTCACGCTCTACCTGAACGACCTTGCCGCACAAGTTACTTAACCTGTTGTGGATTCTTAGTCTGTAAAAAAATTGCCAGTCCTATTTCCCAGGATTGTTGTGCGGATCAAAAGACACACCACCCCTGAGTATATGCTTTGAAAATTTTATTAAACTTTCTGAACTGGAGTCACGATAGTATTAGATAAAGAAGTGGTGAACTAGTCCAGAGACTCCTGCTTCTTGCCTATCTCTTCACCACAAATTCTGGGCATGTGTGCAGTGGGATAGGGACAAGGTTGCCCCAGACTCTTAAGTTCAGACACCCTGGCCCCTGTTCCTGCTGTGCAGTAACCCAAATGGACTGAATGCTTGGCAGATGGTAATGGTTATGAGACAGGGATGGGAGAGGGTAGTGTCAGATTACCTAATAAGCAAGGTAAGCAGGGGCTTCCTTGTGTTTACTTACTAATCTGTAGTGAATGAGCTCACAAGTTTTCGCCACACCAGAGACATATGGGTATGTCTGGTGTCTGTCTCCGTCAAACCCTACAGTGTATTCCTACTCAATCAATGCCTCTTTTCAAATTTACAATCCCAGACACAGGCAGAGTACCCAGTAAGCAAGGTAAGCATGCATTTACTTGTGCTTACTATAGCTCTGTGGGTTAATGTGCCAGACTGCAAAGCCGTTTGAACTGCAAGGTCAGTAGTTCAAGCTCACCAGCTGCTCCTCAGAAACCCTATACAGGGTCGTATGGGTCAGAACCAACTAGATGGCACTTCACAACAACAACAACAACAACTTATTAATCTGTGGAGTCCTGGTGTGGTACTGTAGGTTAATGCACTAGACTACAATGTCAGTTTGAACTGCAAGGTTGGTGGTTCAACTCACCAGCCACTCCTTGGAAACCCTATATAGGGTTGCTATGGGTCAGGACTGACTCAATGGCACACAATAACAATTTACTAATCTTTAGTATTGAAACGTATGTGGTATTGTTCACTACAGATCCATAAGTAAGCACAAATAAACCCATGCTTACCTTGTTTACTGGGTAGTCTGCCCCTGGGAGAGGGCAGTGGATGCTGCCACTGTTTCAGTCCTACTTCTAGGTGTACAAACCAACACACAGACTTTTGGTCTGTCTCGACCCAAACTGCACAGGGATAATGTTGCTCATTCTTGAATGAATGCTACCTGATATTAATAATAAGCAGGAAGGGTTCTTACCTGTGTACTGAAAACAGAATTTAACTAAGTAGAACTCTAATAAACAAGGCCCTCAACCAGCCAGAATTATGTTGCTACATTTTGTATTTACAAGAAACGATCAGCAAGCCAACACACAAAGCTAGAGTGTCAGGATAAGACACTAAGATGTTAATTTGGGCTTTGTGCTCCAACAGAAGAATGGAGTGAAATGAGAGTGTGTTGTGCTTTCATCATATTATCCCTACTTTCTTATGCCAAGAAGCTGTTGGTGGTGGTGCCGCTGAGTTGATTCAGACTCATCTCGACCCCATGTGACACAGCAGAATGTCCCCACAGGGTTCAGATCACCAGGTCTTGCTCCCGAGGAGCTATTTGTTGTTGTTGTTAGATGAACTGCTGGGTGGATTTAAACCACCAATCTTTGGTTAGCAGCTTAATCATGCGCCACAAGGTATTGCTGCACAGGAAGACATGTTACATTTCAGGTTCACTTGATTATAAGTTCTTAGTGAAAGAGAGAGGTGAGTGCCTCTGAGGTGAGCAAGTAGAAGCTTGGGGGATGTGTGTCCTCAGACTGGGGAGCTGGCTGACATTGGAGGGCCTGCTGAGTCATAGCACTGTCACCCCTGATCTGCCTGCACACTGATAGCAAGACCTTGAATGGACATGGTTGTGTACCGTTTCCAGAGGACTGAACCCCAGAAAATGGGGTTCCCGGTCTGAGAGGTGTCCCAGCAGTGACTGGATGAGAATACCAACAGAAGTTCAGGAGACCACGTTACATCTTGCTATGTCCAGTAAGTTAGGAAGCCCTAGTAAGTGCTGAGATTGAAATCTGGGATCATAACTCAAGAGTTGGATTTACTGGAACTAAATCAGTGTAATGTTTCCTGCAGATAAATATGAGTTTACAAAGTTTGCCTCACTCTACTGCCAGCATTGATGTTAGAAATGTAATTTCCAGTGCTTAGTCAGTGATTTGTCCAGTTTCCAGTATCTGTATTTTGGAATGGGGGACAGAACAAGAGGAGAGCCGGCAGTAAAGTTTCAGGACTGAGGGTGTGGGGTGTGGTGAAGACTATGGTTCACCTTAACCCGGGAGGACAGTGTTTCTCATTTCTTTCCCCACTGGGAATTCCTGAAAACTCCGGAGGTTGTGACAATGGTAAACCACTAATGATGTACTGTGCTAAGCATGTTTCACACTCAACTCATTTAATTTCCATAATAACCTTGGGAAATGAGCACTGTTATTAAACTTCCACTTTATAGGTTAAGAAACTGAGGTGCAGAGATTCTCAAGATCATATAGCTGAGTAAAGAGCAAAGCCAAGCATGAGCCAGGCTATCTGGCTTCCGAGTTCAGGCCCTTAGCAATGGCGTGAATCTGGCTGTCTGGCTTCGGGGTTCATATTCTGAACAATTACACTCTTTTGCCAACCCATCTTGAATCAATTTCTACGCTGGGTGTTGTTACTGGGCAGGGCTCAGGCAGAATTCTAAATCATTAAAAACCAAAAAACTCACTGCTATAGTGTTGAATCTGACTCACAGAGTAAGACTGTTCCTTAGGGGTTCTGAGATTATAAATCTTTATACAGGCAGACAGCCTCATCTTTTTTCTCTCTTTTTCCAAAGGTTTTGAACCTCCAACTTTGCAATTAGCAGTTCTACATTAACCCACTGCACCAACAAGGATCCAAGGAATGAACAAATATGCATATTTTGGACCAAGAAATAACATTGAGAGAAGTGGAGAAAAGACTTAAGTTGTCCAAGATTTCGTTTTGCTTGGATCAACCCTCAACACTCATGGAAGCAGCAGTCAAGAAATCAAACAATGTATTACATTGGGCAAATCTGCTGAAAAGATCTCTTTAAAGTATTCAAGAGCAAAGATGTCAGTCTGAGGACTAGGTGTGCCTGATCCTAGTCATGGTATTTTCAATAGCCTTTGACAAGGCAAGTGAAAGTTGGATAGTGAATAAGGAAGACCATAAAAAAGTTGATGCATTTGAGTTATGGTGTTGGAGGAGAATATTAAAAGTACCATGGGCTGCCAAACGAACAAACCAATCTGTGTTGGAAGAAGTCCAGCCAGAATGCTCCTTGGAAGCCAGGATGGCCAGACTTCATTTCTCATACTTCAGACACATTATTAAGAGAGACCAGTCCCTGGAAAGGGCATCATGCTTAGTAAAGTGGAAAGTCGGAGAAAAGTAGGAAGGCCCCCCAACAAGATGGATTGGTACAGTGGCAGCAGCAATGGGTTCAAACATAGCAACAATTGTGACGTTGGCGCAGGACTGGGCAGTGTTTTGTTCTGTTGTGCATAAGGTCGCTATGAGTTGGTACTGACTCAATGGCACCTAATAACAACAACAAGAAAAGAAAAACTATTTTTATATTTTAGGAAGAAGTATGCAAATCCTAAGACAAAAAGGGATTTCTGGAACCCTGGTGGCACTGTAAGGTAAGCACTAGACTGCTAACCCACCAGCTTGTAGGGAGACAGATGAGGTTTGCTGCTCCCGTAAAGATTCACAGTCTTAGAAACATTACACAGTATTAGAAACATTCCTACACTATGAATAGGAATCGACTTAATGGCAATGGGATTTTTAATTTTTTTTTTTTTTTTTAATATCCCATAGTTATTTCATCTCAGCAGTACAAAGCAATTCTCTTCCTAGCACCTTTTGGTTCATCTAGATTTTATTTCAACAAACAGCTTTCAGTAACTAAGGCATTCTTGAAGTGGATTCAAGCAAAGTCCTCTTGTACTGCTCTATAAACCACATCTAGTCTGCTTTGTGGGCCTTTTCACTGGAAACCCTGAAAATCTCAGTATGAAATAGTAAAACCACTCTCTTTGCTTTCCCTTAACAACACTGAATTCTAGCAGAGGGACTGTGGCAAACCTTTTCCTTTGGACCATTCCATTTAAATTAAATTTGACTAGGGATTTGGAAAGCATTATTACTTCCTTAGGGAATTCCTGTGTAGGTGGAAATAGAGGGTAGTATTTGTTTATAGGTAAATACCCCAAAGACATCAACAGGTGAGGCTTAGAGGATAAAACAGAAATTGCATTTTTGACAAGGCCTTTATTTTATATGTGGGTACTTTCCACACATCACTACTTTCTGGGTTTGAAGAGAACATTTCTCATTGTTCTCCCAACCTGTGGTTGAATGGAATCAGGGTCCTACAAAAGTGGAGACATTTAGACTCTATAGGTTTTAATTTTAACATCACTAAGAAAGAGCAACAACTAAGCAACTGGAAGCTCCCTTTGTTAGAAACCTTCAGATCATTCCATCCCTCTGTCCTCCACCACCTTGGGAGCTGCCACAGGAATGCCTGCCTCAATAAAAATATGTCCCAGCAGTGAGAAAATCATCTGGGTGGCTTCTTTTGACCTTTTTGTCCTCAGTATTTTGCTACTCCCTTTTGTTTCTGGATTAGCTTTTCCTTTATACCTGAGTTCTCTGCTGCAAAGTCATCATTATACCCATCCATCTACTCACCCACCCACCTATCTATTCATCCATCCAATCCACCCACACATCCATCCATCTGTCCATCCAGTTCATCTACCCATCCGTTTAATCTATTCATTCATCCAGTTCATCCACCCATCCATCCACCCATGCATCCATCACCCATCCAAGCCACCGACCCATCCATCCATGCATCCATGCATCCATCTATCCATCCATCCATCCATCCATCCATCCATCCATCCATCCATCTATTCAATTCATCTACCCATCTGTTTAATCTATTCATTCATCCAATTCATCCACCCATCCATCCCATGCATCCATCACCCATCCAATCCACCCACCCA
>NW_006408540.1:18446266-18451426 GCF_000296735.1 Chrysochloris asiatica | reverse complement strand
CTATCCAATCCACCCATCCAATTGTGCATCCTTCATTCTTTTACTCATGTCCTTATCCTGCCTTCTCTTTGAGATCCCTTCCTCATTGCCTCAGTCTCTCCTGTTCTGCTCTCCTCATGTGACCTGGGGACTCTCAGTGGCATCCCTTCCTTCACACACTGGGGCATATGGGGCATACTACTGATTGTGGTGCCAGTTTGAATGGTTTGCATTTTCTATCCAGCATTACTCCCCTGCAAGTTTTGAGCCCACAGGGCTGGAGTAGGGTGTCCTGGGGAAAGAAAAGAACAGGATTGTTCTCTTTCCCAAAGTCTCATCTTGCTCTTGTGAATTGGGGGGGGTGGTCACCCTCACATCACACCCTACCTTCTTTTATGGCTTGCTTTTTATGGTCAGCTGAATAACTTTGGCCCTTTATATATATATATATATTTTTTTTTTTTTTTAAGAGTTGGGAATCTTGATCAAACCCTTTCTTTTAACAGTCTTTCTTACAGTTTCTTGCCTTCAGGGTGGAGTCCAGTTTGAAATTCAGAGCACAGTAGTAGTGTCTCTTCTCCAGTTAGCATTTCCTTCCTGAGGCCTTAAGTCTCAGTATAAGCTCCAGTCCGGATAACAAACAGAGCTGTGAAATAAGGCCAGCACGTGACTTACTGAGAACTGGTGTGATAGTCCAAGCCTCACTGGACACATGTAAAACTGTGGCCCCCTGGAGTAGACTGATCCCATCTGCCAACGAGGACACTCATTCCTCCTTAGACTGGGTTCTGATGGGTGCAACAATTCTGAAGATCAAAACTTGAAGAAAAGTTTCTGGTTCTCTAGAGAAATGAAATCAGTGCCATATACAAGGGGGATTCAAAGTTCATGAAAAACATACTGAAGACAATGGAATGTTTTAATGAATTTTCTGAATTCTCTGTCATGTGTGTGTATGAATGGGCTCCAAAAATTTCACAGAAAAATTCCATTATCTTTTGATTCTAGTGTTCTGTGAACTTTTGAAGACCCCTTATGTGTGTGTGTGTATGTGTATATACAAAGAGAAGTTTTCTTTAAGGCCTTGGCTTGATTATGTTGTTGTTGTTGTTAAATGCCATGGAGTTGGTCCTGACTCATAGCTATGCTGTATAAGGTTTTTGAGGATAAAAATTTCTGCCAAAGCGAAAAAAGCCTCACCTTTATCCTGTGACTTGATTATAGGGAACTGATAAGTCCAAAATTTACATCAGGAAGCAGACTGGAGACTCCTGCAGACTTACATCCCACGATCAGATGGCAGGAAGAGTGCAGAGTGGAGAGAAAGACAGAGAGAGTGTGTGTGTTCCGCCAAACTATTTGTAGTCTAGAGGCAGAATACATCCTTTTCAACTGATTATTCAGTGTATAAATATTAGATTGCATTATGGAAAGTGATTACATTGCATGGCATTAGATTCTTTTATGAAATCACAACTACTTTAGTATTTGGCTAAATCACTGGGAACCACAGCTTAGCCAATTCGACACCTGCAATTAGTCATCACAGCTCTTGAGCTGGAAATCCTTATGTGTGGTCCTAATTCTGAGTGTACGGGGTGCCTCTGTATTGGACTCAGCTGCCCTGGGACAATTTGGCCCCATGTCCAGAAGTAGCAGCCCGGGCCGTGAACATCTGCAGGACAACAAGCTAACAAAACTTCTCCATTGGGTGTCCCTCATCTTTCTACTCCTTGGAGTTAGACTGGAATCAACTGTGAGCACGCTCTTAAACTTAGATAGGTGAACGATTGTTTCTCAAGGTCAAGGGACAAGGTCAGGCTACCTCAGAGGACAATTCAACCTTTGGACCTGTGTTTGTGGCCTTGACCTTCTTCTTCTGACATCCAGATCTCTTCTCAGCCATCTTTTGTCATCATCGTGATTACCGTGGAGTAGGTTCCAACTCATAGCAATCCTATACAGGGTTTCCAAGCCTGTCAATGAGGAATAGAAAACCTCATCTTTCTCCCATGGAACAGCTGGTAGTTTCGAACTGTTGCCCTTAAGGTTTGTAGCTGGATTCGTAACAATTACACTACCAGAGCTCCTTTAGAGGACGTAATCCAACCATGCCCATGGTTCCTCATCATTATGGCCAGGACCCAGGCATTCCATTGTCTTTCATACCTCTATGGTTTTGCACATTCCATCTTCTTAGAAACTCTGTCTACTCCTAATCCTTCACTCAACAGACCTTCACTGAATACCCACTAGAACAGGCTGGATACTGCTCTGGGTACCAGCACTGATGTAAGTCCCACTTGTCCTTCAGGTCTTTCTCTAACATACAACTCCATCTCTTGGGGGACTACCTTGATTACTCCCTCACCCCCTCCCATTGAAAGGAAGGGCACACTGCTATTGTAGCACTTTGCGAAGGGCATTGCGTTTGCCTTCTCAGCCGGTCTCCTACTGAGCTTGTTCATGTGGCAAAGCACAAGGCCTGCTTGTTCATCTTCGTCGTCATCACCAAGTACACTTTATGGTACATAATAGGCCCTCAGTGAAATGTGTTAAATGAGTGAATGATGATAATACTTCTTAAAATTACTGTCGTTGTTAAGTACCATTGAGTCTGTTCCTACTTGTAGTGACCCTGTATAGGATTACCGAGGAGCAACAGATGGGTTTGAACTACCAACCTAGCAGTTAGCAGTTCAGTGCTTATTCAATAACATCACAGCAGGAACCTGTTCTAAATTAGTTTCTGGTTAAATATTGGCTAAGGGTCCTGGTGACACAGTGGGTTAAGTGTTGGGCTGTTAACTGCACGGTCAGCAGTTCAAACCCATCAGCTGCCGGTTGGATGAAAGATGAGGCTGTCTGCTCCTGAAAAGATTTATGGTCTTTGCTCTGAAACCCTAAGGAGCAATTCCACTCTGTCCTAAGGGCCACTATCGGTCAGAATCGACTCGATGGCAGTGGGGTTGTTTTTTTGGGTTAAATATTGGCTAAGAAGATATTCCTGGGTCTTTGAAAATAAAACTGGAGCAATTTAGTGTGATTTTCATTTTAACCTGACCTTGAAGCGCTTGGCTGAGAAAACAGAAGATGAAAAACAAAATATTGGATTTAAGAAGTGGTAATTTTCTCAATGTTTAGAGTTTCAAAAGTTCTATGCAATTTTATTCATAGAGGAAAGGAAAAAAAAAAAAAAAACCAACAAAAACAGCATTGTGTGAGAAGGCCTGTGTTTTATCTCATCTCAGAGGCAACTGAGTGAATAATTGTTAGACAATGGAGAGCTATCAGAAACAAAGACTCAGAGTAAATTCTATGCCTCCCCTCCCCCCCCCAAAAAAAAATCACCCTGAAAACTGTGTGTAATAAAACATCAAGCAAGGATTTGGAAGGAATTGATCACAGTCAACAGACACAGAAACATTCAAGAGGGCAGTATCTGGAGGTCATTTAGTACCTCAAAAGATTAAAACAAACAACTCTCCAAGAGCAGAAGAGAGGGTAGGATTCGATACCAAAGTAAGAGGAAGCAGGTAGACTCCCTATAAGGTGACGCCTTGTCTTGATGGAAGCTGAATAGGAGATGGCGGAACAATGGGGATTTTGAGTGTTCAGTTCCATTGAGACACAGCTGTGGTATCTTTCTGATGTTTACAGCACAGGAGAAGTGTGTGTGGGAAGGGTGCTGGGATCTCCCTGCTCAGGGTCAGTGGGAACCAGAGCTAGCTCTTCTCTTTCTATTGTTCTCCAGCTGAGAGTATTCACCTCATCGCTCCATCAGAAGAAAATTTCAGGTCTGAGGTTCAGCATGGTTGTTTGCCTCCTAATTTTGGCATTCTATGAATCCGTCAGTCTGTTGTCATGGGGACAACCATTTAGACAATTCATCTGCACAGGGGCCTTGTTAAGTGGGCAGAACAGGACCCAAAGAAGCATCTACTTCAGGACACGAAAGACCCCCATTCCCACCTCAGGAAAAGTTTGTCATTCCCAAGTAGACGCTTCTCCCAGGTTTCTCAGAACCTGGGCGCCGACCTCATCCATGGGCTACTCACAGTCCATTTGGTGTTCTTTGATGTGTAACTTCAGCAGAGGTAGCTCTGACTTCCCAGATGGTGGCACCCCCCACATCTGGTCATGACATGCCCACAATAGACCACCATAATCACCCCAAGTTTCGAGCCTAGAATGTGATGGCGAGCTGCTTCTTTCTGTCTAGGGCATCAAATGTGAGATCTTGTCTGGTTGCTTGGCAGTCAAGCCATCCACAGTAGGTGTCTAGAGCACTGAACCCATGAGGTAGGGGCACTTCTGCAAGCCTGGAGCTAAGGAGAAAGGAAAGAGCCACTGGAGAAAATGTGGTTGTTGACATTTCTGTCCAGTTGCTTCCTACTCATGGTGGCCCCATGTGAACAAGTAGAACTATGCCCCATAAGGGCTTCAAGGCTGATGTTTTAGAACCAGAGCACCAGTCCTTTCTTCTAAAGTGCTTCTGGATGGGTTTGAAGTACCAACCTTTCGACTAGTAGTTGAACGCTTAACATTTGTGTCACCCAGGGACTCCTTTTGGGGGCAACAGGAAGCTTCAATGGGCCCAGTGCATAATATTCCATGTGAGCAATGTACAGTCATTCTCAAGACATGGAAACAGTGTATAACAAAGCAATAAGCAAGGATTTGGAAAAAACTGACGACATTCACCAGAGACAACAACCTCTAAAAGGACAGTATTTTGGGATCACTTAGTACCTCAAATGATATCAGGGACAAAGAGTATTTCATATCTCAGTAGCGACTTGTTTTATTATCCTGAAGTACAAATATTGGTCTTTAGAATGTTAGCAACAGTCATCAAGAAAAGCTAACTATTTATGCACACACATATAATTTTAAGGAGGTGAAATGTGCAGTCTATTTTAGAACTATCAATTACTAAAGTAAGAAAAGAAAAAAATCAGTTTTATGGAAAATTAAATTTTGTGAACTATCACTTTATATTCTGATGCTCGTACAATTAACAGTTGGTTAATATGTGTGTTAGGGTGTGTGATGGCTCTATAAGATGAGCACTGGATTATGAACCACGAGTCCACCAGCTGCTCTATGGGAGAAAGATGGGGCTTTTTGCTCTGATAGAGATTTATAACCTTGGAAACCCTATACAGGGTTGCTATGAGC
>NW_006408540.1:18427159-18442406 GCF_000296735.1 Chrysochloris asiatica | reverse complement strand
TGGTCCCTTCTGACAATATGTCCAAAGTATGAGAGATGAAATCTGCCCATTCTGGCTTCCAAGGAACATTCTAGCTTTACTTCTTCTAGCACAGAACTGTTTGTTCTTTTGGCAGGCTATGGTACTTTGAATATTCTCCTCCAACACTATAATAAATGCATCAATTCTTCTACAGTCTTCCTTATTCACTGTCCAAGTGTCACATGCATATGAAGTTATTGGAAATACCATGGCTTGAGTCAGTTACATCTTAGTCCTCAAACTGACATCTCTGCTGTATGCAAAATTCTATCATGTGACCTCCAGCATCATTTCTATCACCAGCGCCATATTTTCTAATGACTGATCCTTTTTCTTTGTTTCCAAACTTTGCATTCCAATTGTCAGTAATTATCAACACATCTTGATTGCATGTTTGATCAATTTCATACTGAAGAAGTTGGTTGAATTTTTCAATTTCATTATCACTGGCTTTAGTGGTTGGTGTATACATTTGAATAATAGTAGTATTAACTGGTCTTCTTTGTAGGCGTATGGATAGTACCCTATCACAGACAGTGTTGTACTTCAAGACAGATCTGGATATTTACTTTTTGATGATGAATGCTACACTATTCCTCTTCAATTTGCCACTCCTGGCATAGCAAACAATGTGATTGTCAGATTCAAAATGGCCCAATACCAGTCCATTTCAGCTCACTAATGCCTAGGATATTGATGTTTATGCGTTCCATTTCATTTTTGACAACTTCCAGTTTTCCTAGATTCACACTTTGTACATTCCATGTTCTGGTTATCAGTGGATATTTACAGCTGTCTCTCTTCATTTTGAGTTGTGCCCCATCAGCAGATGAAGGTCCTGAAGGTTTTACTCCATTTGTGTCATCACGATCAACTCTGCTTTGAGGAGGCAGAGTTGTCTCCTTCTGAAGGAGACAACTGAGGGACTTATCTTCCAGCACTATATCTGACAATATTCTGATGCTTTTCATGATGTTTCAATATTCAATACTCTAGGGCTGACAGTGTTCCACTGCTATTCATAAGGTTTTCAGTGACTAAATGTTCAGAAGTAGTCCATCTCTCCTTCTTCTTAATGTCTTCATCTGGAAGCTCAGCTGAAACCTGGCTGCTATGGGTGGCCTTGCTGGTATTTTACTGTTGGCGGTTTCCAGAATCACAGCAACACACAAAGCCACCACAGTACAACAAATTGATAGATGTGTAGTGGTGGAGGGATCTTAGCAATTGTCTATCATGGTGGTTTAAAATAATTATCATTTCTGCTATGGAGTCTTATGTAGAAGCCTGTCTGTATGTGAACACCCCTTTCTCTGCAAGCATGTGGGAAGGAACTTTACAAACTGTTGGTTTCAGGTTCAGGTCCTGTGAAGGGAATGAGGGCTTGTCCAGACAGAGGGAGGGACTTGATACCTAACTTCCAGAGCAACCACTTTGGGTACTGGCTCCCCATCTTCATCTATCCATATGAGAACTGATTGGGTTGAAGGCAGGGTTCTTGCTGGCTGCCTTTTCCAAAGTTTGTCAGGTATAATATTAATGCTTACAAAAATATAGTTTTAATTTACAGTGCCTTGACTAAAGTCAACATTACTTTATGAAGTTTATGTACAGTATCTCATTAAACCCTCACAACAACCCCTAAAGTTGTTGTTAGTTGAAAACTGGTGGGTCCTGACACATGGTAGCCCTATGGCCAATAGAATACAATGCTGCCCGAGCCAGTTACATCTTCAGGATCTGTTGCTTTGCTTGAGTCCATTGTGACCACTGTGTATGTTAAGTACCTTCCAACCTAAGGGGCTCATCTTCCAGCAACATGTCCAGCAAGTTTCCATTGTGATCCATAAAGTAGATCACCTGACCTTCTTTCTAGTCTGCCTTAATCTTGGAGCTCTGCTGAATCTTGTCCACCTTGGGTGACCCAGTTGGTATTTGAAATACCAGTGGCATAACATTCAGCATCATAGTGACATGTAAGCTGTCACAGCACAACCAACTGACAGAAGGGTGGTGGGATTCTAGGGAAAATACTCATATTTCCTCTCCATTTTACAGAAAGAGTGCAGAGATCTTGATTACACTAAGACCCACAGCTGGGGACTGAACACCAGCTGTCTTCTCCAGAGTCTTAATTAGTACTGCCTTTAGAAATGCAAGACACAATGAAGACAGGTACGGGTCACTCCTCTGTGAGCAGGGTGCTGGAACACACTGATTATCCTCCGCTCTGGGGATATCGCAGGAGGCTGGTTTTGTGCAAACATGCAAGTGTAATTGGCATACGGATGTTTCCTAAGCTTAGACTTGAGTCCTCTGCTTGGTTCAATGTCAAATAATGAAGTTGGAAGCCTGGTTCTGGTCATATCTCCACATTCCTGTTTTATAGTTGGACAGAGATTAAGGGTCTCTTGGTTGAGGGTCACAGAATTGAAGGGTTAGGGCTTATTAATCCAGCAGATATTCTTTGGCACCTTTGGCCAGGAACACATGAAGCAGGAAGCCATTTTCATATTAAACAGTAATTTCTGGTCTTTCCTCTGCTGCTGTTGTGCGTCATCAAGTGGATTCTGACTCACAGTGACCCTGTAGGACAGACTAGAGCAGCTCCTCAGGGTTTCCAAGGCTGTCATTTTCCCAAAGCATTTTATTACATCCTTCTCTTGTGGATTTGAACTGTTGACCTTTTGGCTAGTGCCTAACCTAGTGCTTCAACCACTGTCCCACTAAGTTACCTTTATGGGAAGAATTTTGCTATTGTTTAAGTACCATTGAGTTGATGTCAACTCATAGCGATCCTGTATAGGGTTTCTGAGGAGTAGCTGGTGGGTTTGAACTATTGACCTTTCGGTTAGCAGTGCAGTGCTTATCCTACCATGGGTCCATTATGCTATTATCTTTCCTACTTTTCTGGAGAAACAAACACACAAACGCCATCCAAGTGGCACTGAGGAGGCTGAAGGAATTGTGATGGGTCAAGAAAGAAGGCTGGGAAGTTATCCACAAAGATGAACCTGGTAGAGTTCATTTAATATTTATTGCAGTTTCAGGAGAAAGAAATTGCCCTTGCATCTGAGAGTGTGTGTCCTGTGGGAATCTTCGGGTTTCCATTCTCACCAGGGCTCCCCTGCCTTCCCTCAGCTCCCCCACATGCACGTGTCCTGCAGGCATTGGGGGCATTTTGAAGGGGTGCCCATTCATTCCGCAGGAAAGGAAGAGTGATATAAAAAGCGCCTTCAGTCTAAAGCACTCTTGCAAAGAGACTGGGAAATCCCAGACAGATAAATTGCCTGAATAAGACACTTTTCTTTCCTACGCCTCTTTAAAAACATCAGGGTTCTCTTGAACAGACCCCTAGCTTGTTCTTCCCTATGATTTTTTGAGAAACAAACAACCACTTTGGTTTTGCCCCCTGGACACAAGTGATTTTAAAATAACCAGTGTTAGGACCAAACACTGGGTTAGCGATGGCTCAGGTCCCTATTTCTGGTGTGAGTCCTGGAGGAAAATGACACTATTCAGGGCCATGGCTACGTAACGTGGCATCTTCCTGTGACTCTGTTAGTACAAACACTCATCCATTCACCCCCTGGCTGCCTGGCCACCCGGAACAATGTGACTGACACATAAATTGTGACAGGCAAGTGACAGGTGGGCTCACTGAGCTTGGGGCCCTGCCAATCCTCCCAACTTGGAGGGAGCAGCTCTCCAATAAACACTGTCTGAATTCATTGAATCTGAGCTAGGAGGCACGTTTTTAGCAAAAGTAGTTATGGCAGGCAGCGTGGCATGTTTATGCAGTAATTCTAACTCACGTCAAGCCCTTGCACTATTGCTGTGTGTTTGTTCACTTTTTATCTCTCATTCTCTCTCCCTTTGCTGCTCAGTTTCTTTTTCTGGGTTAACTCTCATTTCTTCCCGTTCTCTTTGGGATGTTTACATCTTGAATGGAGGTTGTACTGAATGACTGCAGGTAACTCATAGCTCACTTGTTAAATAAACATGTACGGTTCTGTGTGTATGTGTGCTAGCCTCTTTGTAGTGAATATGGGAATTCAGGATAGATGGGGCATCCTGCATTCATGTATGGCAGGCAGCAACTGGGACCTGTGAATGCAAAAATGATTCAAACAAACGCTCTGTCTTCAAAGAGCTTATCAATGGTGTGAATATTGAAAGGGAGAGAGAAACGTTATGTAAACAACTCTCCTTAGACACACAAGGTAGAATGAGCTAGATATGCATGTTATGAGAGTGCAGAGGATGACAAGGGCATCTGGGACCCTGGTGTGGCACTGTAGGATAAGCACTGGACTACTAACCAAAAGGTCGGTGGTTCAAACCAGCCAGCCACTCCTCAGAAACTCTATACAGGGCTACTACGAGTCAGAACCAACTTGACGACACTTCGCCCCAAAAACAAGGCAACTAGGATCTAGATAGACGTCATGGATGGAACTCTGCCCCTCAAAATATGAGGGAGCTGCAAAAAGTATGTGGACAATTCCAATACCTTTTATTAATTCCATTTGTCCTTAAACTTTTTGAAGCCGCCCCCCTTGTATATACAGGTGGTCTCCAGGTTCCTAACAAGATTGTTTCTAAGAGTGTCTTCAATTCCAATTTGTAGGTATGTCATAACAGGGATGTTGTTGTATATGGCTCTTATGTAGTTTTACTTTAGTGCAGAAAAAGGTTTGAAGGCTTTTTAATCATTTAAAAGCTGATCATGCAACAAGCGAAGGTAATTGTGGTGAAGAATTTTCGGAGTCCTGCTGTGGCACTGTAGGATAAGCACAAGACTGTTAACCGCAAGGTTGGCGGTTCAAATCTACCAGCTGCTTCTTGGAAACCCTGTGCCGGGTCACTGTAAGTAGGAACCAACTCAAGGGCACTTTACAACCAAGGTTAGTTCAGTCATCTCAAAGTGAGGACAAACTTACATAACATTAAAGGACAAGTGTGCTGGTGTGGTGCTGTAGGGTAAGCAATGGACTACAAGGTTGGCTTGAACTGCAAGATTGCTGGTTCAATCTCACCAGCAGCTCCTCAGAAACCCTATACGGGGACATTAGGAATCAGAACTGACTCGACAACACTTAATGCTGAAGACTTTTCTGTAAGATGACGTTTGTAACACTGGGACTTACCAAACTAAAATCTTGGCTCTATATCGTGGATGTTGTCTTGTTTGGAAATAGAGGTTTTCTTTGGTTATATTCATGAGGGGATACCAGTGTAGGGAAATCCTAAACTCATTAATTTTGAGTTCTAGAAAGATCAGAAGAGACCCACACAGAGGAATATAGATGCCAAGGGAAGCCAAAAGTCTCCAACATCAGATTGTTGTTGTTGTTGTTGTTGTTAAGTACCGTCGAGTCAGTTTTGACCCATAGTGACCCTGTACAGGGTTTCCGAGGGTGTAAATCTTTACGGGAGTAGAAAGCCTCATCTTTCTCCTGCGAAGCGGCTGGTAGTTTCGAACTGCTGACCTTAAGGTTTGCAGACCGATTCGTAACCACTACGCTACCAGAGCTCCTTTTAGCAGATACCAAAAACTAAGGAGGAATCAGCACAGCCAAGACCCTGGTTTGGACTTCTGGTCTCCAGAACTACAAGGAAATGAATTTCTGCTCTTGAAATCCACCCACTTGTGGTATTTCTATTGTGGTAGCTCTCCGTAACTAACACAACAGACTAAGTTTAGCTTTTTTCTTTCAAGGGTTGCCTTCTGTTTCCATTAGAATTGATTTTGACTGCAAATAAGTGAATACTTGACTAAGCATTATGAATGAATTAACTCATAATTACATCTAGTATTTATTTACTTAAGATGTCTGGAGCTTAGTGGTCCCAGAGTTTGTTCTGTGATTTGATGATTCCATCTTGTTTTCATCCTCCTTTGCATTCTTAGTTGTTTGTGCCGTTTTGTTCTCATGCTTGTTGTTGTTGTTAAGTGCCGTTGAGTCGGTACCGACCCATAGCGACCCTGTACAGGGTTTCCGAGGGTGTAAATCCTTATGGGAGTAGAAAGCCTCATCTTTCTCCCGCGGAGCGGCTGGTGGTCTTAAAATGACTGCCGCAGTTCTAGACATCACATGAACCTCTTCAGTTTAGAAGTAGGACCAAGGGCAAAAGACCTTCTCCTCATTAAGTACTAGAATTTTATTTTTCAAGAAACAAATATCTTTCCTAAAGGTCCCCTGAGATGCTTTCTTCTATCTCATGGCCTGACAGAGTGACTAGTAGCCACATGGGATAGAACATGAATATCTAGACAACAGGAATGACAGGGGTTGGAGTCCTTTCCAGGGAAGGATACATTTTCACCCTAACAAATTTGAGATTCTGTGAGCAAAGGGAAAAGGGATTGAAAATGACAGTTGACAACACCTTCCTGTTGTATGTGTGAGAAAGAGGATACTTGTCTCTTGCCTGCTACTGAATTGTCTGTCATAGCAGCTTCTCTTCTCATCAGTACCCTTTCCTGCCATTTGCTTTGTGGCTGGATCCCACCAGAACTTTTCAACCATATTTCTTTGAAACAATACTGATTCTTCCATACAGGTCTCTTCAGATCAGGCAGAGTGAGGTTCAAATCACATCCCAGGTGCACCACTCAATGACATTGGGTTGTCAGGCATGTTACTGAACCTGGACACTCCATAAATATGCACATACATATTAATCTTCTTGTAAGGAGTAAACCATGAAGGTAAAGTACCTAACACTGTGCCTAGCCCTGAAGAATGCTCTATAAGAGTGGTTTTCTTCTTTCCCACATTTTCTTGTTCATCATCACTGACAGTTACTGAGTGTCGTTTACTGTATGCCAGGCACAGTTTTAGGTGCTTCATACACAAGAACTCATCTAATCCTGACAACAGCCCATTGAGATGGTACTATACGATCTTCTTTAACAGACAAGAAAAATGAGCAAGTTCAAAGTATATTTACCCCATTTCCAGAAATAGTGAGAGAGAAAAAATGAAGATGGGACCCAGGCCCGTCCACTTGCTAATGGAGCTGTAATTTATGCCGACCCCTCTGCCCCAACACAGTTATTTCTCTCCTGGAAATGGGTTCATGCCCTGCCAGGACAAAGATTCTCTTTAGATCATAGCCATTAGACAATAGGCAGGCCAAGCGACCATGTTGTGTGGTCCTCTAGTTTGCAGAATGGTTGTTCTTATAGCTCCTCAAAGAATATGAGGGCTGGGATCAGTCTGAGGAGATGGCCCAGCAGGAGGGGCAGATCACAAAAGGAATGAGTGGGGAGTAAGTGCACCTCAGGCCCTACCTCAGTGGAGGATTCCTTGCAGTTCTCATCATTAGATTAGCCAGTCCTTCAGTGGGGCTACGGAGTCTCGGTGTGGTTCTGCGGGTCAATGTGCTGGACTGCAAAGTTGGTTTGAACCTCAAAGTTGGCAGTTCAAGCTCACCAGCTGCTCCTTATCAATGCTATATAGGGTCACTATGGGTCAGAAGTGACTTGACTCGATGGCACTTAACTACTACCTACTACTCAGTGATACTACAGCATCCAGCTCCTTATGTGAGGCAATGGCTTTCCAAGAAGTAGGAATTGTAAGCCTCTTGCTTCCAGCAGGGTTGTTTGATTACTTGCTAGGTGGGGACCACTGAAATATCAAAAAGATCAGTCTCAGAATCCAGCAGATTTGGCATGAAATCATTTTTTATATTAATATTTTATTGTGCTTAAGGTGAATGTTCATTCTGTAAATTTGGCTCAATTTAATAGTTTTTCTTCAGATTACTCAGTGCCGTTGGTTACATTTTCCACAATGTATCTTAATTCTCATTCATTTTGTTCTGGTTGTATCATGTTCAGCACTCTAGTTTCCTTGCCCTTTACCATCTCCTCCTTTTTTCAGAGTAATTTTGACCATTTAAATGATTTTTATTAAAGACTCTCAGTACTCCCCTATGATATTATTTATGCTACGAAGTCATTTTTATACTCTCTCTAGAATACAGCTTCCCTAGTAGAAATAAGACAGAACAGGACTTCATGGGAGGAAATAGTGACTTTTCTTTAGCTTCACAAAAGCCTGTGTTGAAAGTAGCCCCGAAGCATCACAGAGCAAAATGTTGTCCGGTCCTTCAGCATCCCTATGGCAGGCTGGGGCTTGGACTGTTGTGACCTACAGGGTTTTCATTGGCTGATTTTTGGAAGTAGGTTGCCAGACCTTTCTTCCTACTCAATCTTAGTCTGGAATCTGTGCTGAAACTTGTTCAGCATTATAGCAACATGCAAGCATCCACTGACGGATGGCTACATTTAGGTGCATTGACTGGGAATTGAACCTGAGTTTCCCTGATGAAAGATGAGGATTTTACCACAGAGCCACCACTGCCTCCACTCAGAAAAGGTTGTGCAGAATGATCCCAACAGATGCTAGAGCATCAAACTGTCAGGTGCTCACAGCCTAAAGTACCTTTTGGTCTGAGATTCCCAGAAAACCAAAGAAGAGGGAGAACCAAAATGGAAAACTGAATCCCTGTTCTGCTGTTCTCAGTTTAAGAAACTTGCATTTGATTTTGGATGGTGATATTTCTTCCCTAAAGGAAGCGTGGAACCAAACAACAATGCCTGCAACAATAGACTTTCCATTAAAAGAAACAGATGAATCACAGAACATGTTGGAAGGTATTTTATGAGGAGATAATGTTCTTTATTTTTTAAAAAATGTGGGATTATACCAGAGTTTATAAGAGAGGGTGTTGGGGACCGCAATCACTGAGATGCTGAGGCCCTGTGTCATGGATGAAAGTCCTACACGATGGCCCCACTCAGGATGGCTAGCCAGGGACCCTGAGGACCAAAGGAAGTGACCTCCGGATGTCCCGGGTTCATTGGCTTTTACAAACTCACTGCTGGGTTTCCTCTGTATAATTTTCTTTGGTCTTATTCTTCATTCTATGTTTTGAACTCCAGTAATTGTAGCTTCTGAGAAAATGGTTTCTTATGTGCCTCTCTTAATGTTTCCACTGTGTTGGCAGTGCGTAAGGTTCTGGGAACAAATGTCTCTGAGGAACAAACTCTGGCCACCTGGCAAGCATGTCCAAACTGTGCTTTATCAAATTATTCAGTTATGTTTGGTATTAACTTAATACATGAGTTCTTAGTATCCATGTACAACATTAATATAAAAAACCCCTTCTAAGGCTGAGGCTGTAAAAGTTCCGAAGGCAAGTTTGCAAGGGGGCTCTGAAGACAGTCTGCCCAAGGAATTCACTCAAAGTAGATTGGCGAATTCTAGGGTATTGTTCAAGGAATAATAGTGACAGCCTTCTCAGATCGTCCCCAGGTGCAAACCATTAACCTAGGCGTCCTTCTTCCTCCTGCAAGCCTAGGCCAGGTAGCTGAAACAGCTGGACTCCTCCCAGACCTTTTGAATCCTTTCACCTTTTCCCATTCGAGAATAAGTGCTATAGGTATGTTAATTAGCCTGGAGAAACCTCGAGTTGCTGCCTTAGGATTTGAACCTAAAAAGTAATTTATAACAATTTGCTTGAATTTCTGGAAAATTAAGGATGTTAGATTATTAAGACAATTTGCGATGTATGTTTTAGAATTTGTTCCTGTAAATCATTGTGTCCTATTTTGAACGATTAATCACATTTCATTTCTGTACCCTGTCTTAATAATCCCCTTCTTCCTTTGTGTAAAGTCCCTCCCTGAATTAAAAAGGGGGCGCAGACTGAACCTTGTATGCATTACGGTTTGAAGGGCGGTGCATTACTGCCTACAGGACTGTGCTTTACTGCCTACAGGGCCATGATGCCTGTAGTCCAGGGTCTGCCCGCCAGTCTTGCATCCACTCTAGTTTCGGGGTGTCCCTTTGTCTCTCTCGTGTCTTTTTGTGTGTTCTTTCTCTATCTCTGTCGCCGCCAGATCTCCCTACTTCGTGAACCAAGCTCCCCTGTCGAGGCAGGACTCCGACAGGAAGGAAGCCATGATGGCTCAGTGGTAGAATTCTTGTTTTCCGTGAAGGACACCCTGGTTTGACTCCTAGTCAATGACCCTCATGTGGAGTCAAAACCCATCTGCCAGCGGGGGCTTGGATGGTGGTGCTGAGCTATGGTGCTGAACTGGTTGCAGTAGAGTCTCCAGACTAAAATTGACTGGGAAGAAACCTTATAGCTCTCAACGGTCCAATCCACTGTGCATGAGGTCCCAGCTAACAAACTATGAGGTGGGACGGAGGGTGGGATGGGGGGGGGGTGCTCTGAGGAGACAAACTGCTCAGCACATCCCCTGACTACCTGTTACTGGTTGTTCTGTTGCCTTTAGATTTTATTTATCAGTAATATAAAATTAAGTACCACAAAGACCCATGCTCCTCACTTAGTAAAGGGAGAGCACCTGCAATAGTGGACACAAAAGTTAATTCAGACAGCTGAGAGGCCTGTAGGCCCGTCTTGAAATTCAGTCAACATACCATAGAGTTCTGGTATGGTGCTGTGGGTTAATACACTGGACTGCAAGGTCCATTTGAACGGCAAGGTAGGTGATTCAAGCTCACCAGCTGCTCCTCTGAAACCCTACACAGGGTGTTTATGACTCAATGGTGCTTGATGACTATGATTCCTTACAATGAATGGCATGTACCGAATGCCAGGCATAGAATCACTTGCTTCCTTAGGTGTATGTATCTTAGCATTACTAAACCCTGGAGAATACAGGTTTAGCATCTTAAAAGTGATTTCTTGTTATTTATGTCATACAATCCTCATAGTAACCTTGGAATGGAAGGTTAGGACAAGGGAAGGGAAACCTGAACTAGACCAGCTAGCTGATATCTGACAAGGAAGTGGTGAGACAGCCTTGATTCCTTGCCTTGGAATGCAAATCCCACCGGCTATGCTGCCTTCCCTCTAGCAACTGTGCTTTCTCCCTAGGCCTCCCTCATAATTGTGTTGGGCAGCATCAGGAAGGTGCTGTCCAGCACAAATGATGAAGACACAAATGTATTTAGTCACCTTGCTACTGCCCTATGAGTTGCCATTAGATTCAGCTGGGCTTAGGGGATACTTCATGAGGAAGTTTGGAGTATGTCAATATTCTAGAAGTATAGGATGCAGACTACAGAAGGGATTCCAGAGATTCCTCAAACTAGTTCTCACAGATGAGGAAAATGAGAATCAGAGAGGTTAACAGGTAGACCCAGGGCAACACAGCTAAAGGAGAGCAAACAAGTGGGTTCAGGTCTCAGTCCACTGAGCTTGTTTCTCTTCCTCATCATCTACCATTTGGATTTCTTTCTGCTGTCTCAAATGTATGCACAAGCTTTTAGAGTCAGCAAGAGCCAAGTTTACATTCTACCTCTTTTACTTGGTTTTGATTATAAGATAGCTGTGCACCGCAAGGGGTGTGTTCAAAGCAGAAAGAAGGGGAAATGGCAGGGTCAGACCAGTGAAAGGTGTCTTATTTCCTCAAGAAAATCCCACAAAACCTACATTCTTTGCCTTTGAGTTAATTCCAATTCACAGTGACTCCATGTGATACACACAGACTAGAACTCTCCACAGTGTTTTCACAGCTTTGCCTGGTGGATTTGAACTGCCGACCTCTAGGTTAGTGATTCAGTTTGAACCATTTGTGCCACCCAAGGATAATTTCTTCTGGATGCTGAACTCAGGCGGTTTCTGTGTATGCTTCACAGGAAAGTGAAGTTTTCCTGGGAACTGGAGCATTTATAGTTGGAGGCCGCAAAAAAAGGAAGGGGGTGGGACATGGGTTAAGGTGGTGTGTTAACAGTGTCTGCCTCAGATCCAGCTCTGAATTTTAGGTGGAATGAGAGGCAGTCTCTGGGACAGTCTCAAGTGTGAAGCAGGTAACCCATCAAAGCAGCATAGCAGCTAAACGCAATTCTCTGAAATTCTTAAAATCCTGGTAGGATTCTCTCTTCTACACGACCATCCTATCTTCATTGCCCAGGGCAATATGTGCAATAACAGTCATAAACTTTCTCTAACTCTGGTGTGGTACTGTAAGATCAGCACTGGACCACAAGGTCGGCAGTTCAAACCCACCAGCTGCTCTTTGAAAACCCTGTGCAGGGTTGCTATGAGTCGGAACTGATTCAATGGCACTTAACAACAAGTACAACTTAAAGCTTTTGTGAAAGATGAGATGAGGCCGTAATTACATGGCGTTGGTGAAGAATACTGAATATACTATTTGCTGTTAGAAGAACAAAGGAATCAGTCTTAGGAGAAATGAAAGCTAACGATTCCTAAGACTTCAACTCACTTATTTTGACTACATAGCTAATATCAAGAAGATGGCTCTCTAGAATAGATGTTTGGTAAAACATCATGCTTGGGCCTATGATGGAACCCCTCAATGAGATGAATTGATACACCGAAGGACTCAAACATAGCGAGGCTCCTGAAGATGGTGCAGTGCTGGACATCATTTCATTCTGCTCTGTGGAAGGTCACCGTGAGGCAAAACTGATTCCCACAGCAAGTACAATAACAAAGAACCAGGTAAAACTGCTTCATGTCTTCATTTCATACTAGGTAGTACTTGTAAGTTTGGCTCCATGGTGTCTTCACCTTTGAACGAGGCTTACTGTCTGACTCTCTGCTCAAGCACGCAGCCCCCCTCTAGACTGCTTTTGTTCCCTTTAGGAACCACTTTCCTCACAGTGCATTTCGTCTCTCCCCACTTGACCCAGGGTGGAGCTCAGATCTTCCTTCTATTTCCAGCAGACTTCCCAAAGTTCAGTCCTTTATGTGCATCTTACTAAGAAGTGGGTCTAGGGCCAATTGATTTATATCAAAGCAAAAGAAAATTCAATGGAAGGGGAAAAAGAGAAAAATGGTTGCACCATTGTTTTGGCAATGGCTTGGTTAGAATTATTTCTTTTAAGTGAGTTTTTCCCTCTGGGGCAAACTGAATCTGTTTTGTAAAGATTCTGTCTGGGCTCTTGTTTGTGTAATACTGAGTTCCTGGAGTAGGGTGCGTGCTTAATTAGTCAAATAAGAGCAGGAAACAAGCATTCACGTATTTGAGAACTTTTGAGAAAGTTTAGAGAAGAGGAAGTAGAATGCCTCTTTTGCTTAACTAGGATGAAAAAAGGCATTTTCTTCTCTTAGCTTTCACTTTCTCATGTGCAAGTTGTTCTTATGTTAACTTGTGGGGAGAATAGATTTCAGTTTGAAATTCTGTTCATCCCCATGAGGGATTTTTCAGTGATAGTTTGCTGACAAAAAAAACCCCATAAAACAAATAAATACGTGTATATATACATATTTTGCTGCTGTAAAATGTTGTGGAGTCTATTTCAACTCACAGTGACCCTGTATATGGTTTCCGAAGCTTTAATTCTCTTGTGGGAGCAGACTAGTTCATCTTTTTCCCACGGAGCAGTTGATGGGCTCCAACAACTTACCTTGTGGTTCTCAGTCCAGTGCTTACCCTACAAAGCCACCACATTCCCGTATATAGATATACAAATACACACATATCTGTTATACATACAACATTGCTACTGTTGTTAACTGTCATCAAGTCGTTTTCAACTCATAGTGACCCTGTATAGAGTTTTGAGGAGTGACTAGAGGGTTTGAACTGCTAATCTTATGGTTAACAGTCCAGTGCTTATCCTATAGAGCCATACCTATTTATATGCATACATACACAGACATAGGAAGTCCTGGTGTGGAGACCTATATATATATATATATTAACCCACAACGCCACACCAGGACTCTCTCTCTATATGGATTAATGGGTTATTGTGCTTGACGGCAAGGGCGGTTTGAACTACAAGGTTGGCAGTTCAAGCTCACCAGTCGCTCCTTGGAAACCCTATACTGGGTTGCTGTGGGTTGGTACCAACTCGACGGCACTTAACAACAACAGCTATATATATATGTGTGTGTGTGTGTGTGTGTGTACAGCCAGAACCTGTGTTTAAGGTGGTGGAAACTTATCAGAGAAGGAAAAACTCAAATATTTCCACTAATAGAGTGATAGAAACGAGGTAAGAATACACCCTGTTAAAGGTGGAGTCCCAGAAAATACAATAGTCCCAGAAAAAACAAGACAGTTATATATATTATTTATAGCAGCTCTGGTAGCACAGAGACATATTGGTGTAGCACTGTAGGATCAGCACTGGCCTGCGAACCACACAGTCAGCAGTTTAAACCCACCAGCTGTTCCTCAGAAAACCTAACAGGGTTGCTATGAGTAGGAACTGTATATCAACAACAACTGATGGTACAGTGGTTAACCGCTTGGCTGCTTCAAATTGAAAAGTTAGGTTCAAACCCACTGGTAGCTCTGTGGGAGAAAAACTTGGTGATCTCATCCTGCAAAGATTATACTTTATAAAAAGCCCTATGAGGTGTTCTATTCTGTCTCTAAGATTACTGTGAGTTGGAAGGCCAGGGGACTTCAAAAAGTTCAAGGAAAAAATGGGATTAAAAGATAATGGAATTTTTTCATGAACTTTTGAAGCTCCCTTTTTAATATAATCAGTTAACCAGTTGTCATTGAGTTGACTGTGACTCACGGCGACTATATGTGTCAGAGGAGAACTGTGCTCCATAGAGCTTTCAACAGCTTAGTTTCGGCAAGAGTGCTGGTGTGGCACTGTGAGATAAAGCACTGAACTGCAAGGTCGCTTTGAACCACAAGGTTGGTGAGTCAAACTTACCAGCTGCTCCTTGAAAACCCTATACAGGGTGGCTTGAGTCAGAACTGACTCGACGGCACTTAACATCTTTCTTCTGAAGACTTGAATTTCTAACCTTTGGCGTTAGCAGCTGAGCATACTAACCATTTATACCAACCAGGAATTACACACACACACTCAGAGCCCTACTCACTAAGCAGGGTTCTTCGCAACCTGCTGCATTCCTGTGGTAGGCTTGATGAAGCTAGTTCCAGGATCTTGACCAAACACAAGAGTGCTAGATGTTTTTTTCCTCTCTGTACGGCAACTCCTTATAGCCACTGCACTTTCTGTGAAGAGTGGGATTCTCATTACACAGATTCCTCTATGCCTTAAAGACTCTCTGGTGGGCATTTTCAGGCAGCTTGTATAGGAAGCACTACCTAACCATGTTGTTTATTGGTCCAGTTGTGAGGATTTTTGTTTTCTTTACACTGAGATGTAATCCATACTGAAGGCTGTGGTCTTTGATCTTCATCAGTAAATGTTTTAAGTCCGCTTCACTTTCA
>NW_006408540.1:18398830-18425739 GCF_000296735.1 Chrysochloris asiatica | reverse complement strand
ATACTTCAGACATATTGTCAGGAAGGACCAGTCACTGGAGAAGGATATCATGCTTGGTAAGGTGGAGGGTCAGAGAAAAAAAGGAAGACCCCCCCCCAACAAGATGAATTGGCCAAGTGGCAGCATCAGTGGACTCAAGTGTGGCAACAGTAGTGAGATTGGCCCAGGATTGGGCAGTGTTTCGTTCTGCTGTGTATAGAGTCGCTATGAGTCGGTACGGACTCGATGGCACCTAACGACAACAACACCACCAAACCATGGCTTCAGGAATCGACTCAGATGTCAGAAGCAGCAACATTAAGATTGAGCATGGATATCACTCTATTGCTAAGAGCATATAGCAGATGTCTAACTAAAAGAAACCCCCTGTTATAGTCCAGTAGTTGTGGGCTAGTTCCTTATAGAATTATCAGTGCCTGACTGGTAGATTTCAGTTGTTATTTATCTGGAGGAGCTAAGTAGTTGTATTATTGTTTCCTTTGTCTGAGCTGTTATGTGAGATTTCTTCTCAGAGGAACCAGAAGTGAAAGCAATTGTCTAGGTTTGATTTCTCCTCATCTTACAGGTAGGGAGTAGAGGGTCACAAAGAGAAATCCAGTTGAACCCTGAAGAGAGAGGGAAAATACCACCCCACTACTTATTGTGAAAATTCAAATTGATTTTTAGGACGTTGCTTTGTACGATCTTCTTGAAGGATATTTTAAACAGCTGCTTTATTCAAACAACTAGACAGGTCAGTTCATGTGTACCTCCATGTGTATCAATTTACCCACAAATATCTTAGCCAGTGGATGATAGGAGACTGAGTTTTTCATGAAGTTCTTCCTTTAACAGGAAAAACTGTAGCCCCTTCCCAACCCCATTTTATTGATGAAGAAACTGAACTTTAAGAAATTGTTTGTTTATATAGAAAACTAGATCTGAGAGAACCTTTTGATTCATGTGGAGATTTGACTGTTTCCCCTACCACTCTCTGACTGCCTCTGCATCTGGGTTGAGGGGTACTGGATGGAGCTGCCAGTCTGAGCTCTCACTGGTGTTTCATTGGGTGGCCTAGGCCTAACTGTTAAAGCATCAGAATAGATATCCATGCGGTCCTATCTTTCCAGACTCACTTAAACGTATTATGTTCCAATCACACAGCTCCTGGGTGTGGTATTTCTTTGCCTTTATATATTCCTTCTATCTGCACCTCCACCCTTATTTTTAACTTTAGGATAACCCCTACTCACTCTTCAAGACCCTTCTCAGGAACTGCCCCTTCAGGAGCCCTTACCTGACTCCCCAGCCCTTTATAGTATCACTATCATGGCCCCCCAAGCACACTGAAAGTTGTCCACCTTTGATCAGGCGTCCCCATCCCTCTCTGACCTTGAGGGTAGCTACCTGGGTTGCTTCATATCTGTAGACTTGCACCTCAACAACACCTGACAATGTATGTCTCTTTAATTAGTTCATTCTTCCATCAATTCATCCTGCCACTCTCCAAGCTGGCAATGACACCGCTCACAGAAACAAACCCATATATGAGTTCACTTCCATTACACCTAACCACTTGTGGGAGTTGCTGGCGGCCTGTGGAAACAAGCTCTCAGCTGCTGAGAGTGTAAGAGAGCTGAGCAGCCCCCGCCCCCCGCCAGCATTTTAGGTTTGGATTCTAATCTTCTTTTTCTTTTTACTAGCAACCTGCACCAGCCACTTTTCACCCACCATCTCATTCAATCTCCACAACAGTACAAGGATGGAGGTGCTGAGATCCCTACTTTACATCCGAGGAAACTGAGGGAAAAGATTCAGCATTTGGATGAAGTGGATTTGCGTCTTGGTCAGCTGAAGACTGAAAGTGGTGCTCTGATCTTTGAGTTATGTTGCCCTTTAATACAGCGACCACAACATGCTTTCAAGAGTCGAGGGCGTAGACTTTTTGTCTCCTCTTGGCTTAGAGTAAGATGGCTAAATGTGGTCAGGCCTGGAGACCTCAACTGGTGTGGATGGTTGGGTGGTCTGTATGGCAGGGCCACCTGGAAGCAGGGGATCTGCAGTGTGTACAACCAGGTGTGTCAGTGCTGAAGACCAAGTATAGTGGGCTTCACACACAGGCACACGCAACAAAACACACACCCACAAACTAAAACACACACTAAGAAACTTCCAGACACACAGACACCCACGCAGCTCACATCCATAGGCATACACACACATACAGAATACCCTGCTCAGACATGATCACACTCAAACACACACAGACATATAGTTCCACTCAGACACCCCAATCTCTCACACATGTATTCTGAAACACCCACATACACACAAACTATGACACACCCACATACACTAAGACACACTCTCATACAAAGACACCCGCACAACTCACACCCATTGGCACACACACTGAAACACACACAGACATACACACAGAGACACCCTCACTCAGGCACACAGAAACAGACGCACACTCACACCCTCATACACACAGACACCCACTTGAGTCCAGCCCTCAAAACAATGTCAGCTGCTTGTTTGAGACCAGTCAACACAGGCCCCTGAGTCTTTCGCAACGGATGTCAAGGGGGAAAGTCCTGTGCAGAGCTTGGCAAGAGGCTGCACAGCTGACTTCAAAGCAGCACCAGTCCTAACAAGCCCCGGGGAGCTAATTGCCCTGTGTTTCCTCAGAGTTCTGGGCAGTGTTTGAGGCTGAAGATGGGGAGTAAGGAGCAATGGTAGGGGGAGGGTTCCAGTTGTTCTAGGACTGTTCTGGTCAGTGGTCAGACCTGACATTTGTCTGGGTTATGCAGTACTGGAGGGCTTTGCTGCTTTCTGCAGACCAAAGAGTTGCCAGAAAATGTTTAAGAACAAAGAGGCAGTAAACACACGCTGAACCCTTTAACCAACTGGCAGCGTCCCAAACCAAAATGAGAAATGAATTGCTGGGGTAAGAATGTTTGTGTGTATAAGTCCCTGGGAAAGAAAGCCCCTGTTTTCCATGGGGGTATTAAATTTAGGTCATGTAAACTTGTCATTAAGGGAACACAGTAAATTTAATTTGCCCAAATGGATCTTTAGAAAAATCTAGCCTGTGAAATAAACAATGTGATATTGGCACCTTAGAGTTTCATTGTTGTTGTTGTAAAGTGCTGTCGAATTGGTTCTGACCCTGTACAGGCAGCTGGTGGGTTCGAACTGCAGACCTTGTGGCTCACAGGCCAGTGCTGATCTCATAGCGCCACACCTAAGTACTACCATTTCATGGGAAAAGGCTAAGTGTTTGCTCAGCTGAAGAATGTGTCTTCTGGATCAGGGCCCTCATCATCATCTCAACGTCATTATTGTGATGACTATCACCCTTGATTAACATCCTTTACGCACTAGACAGTCTCCAGATACCATTCTATCCTTGTCTTCGTTTGACAAATGAAGACACTGGAGTTCAGACTGGAGAAGTAATTTGTGTGCTCAAAATCATACTGCCGGCATTTGAATTCAAGTCTCTCAGGCTACACAATCCATCTTATTCCTGCTGGCCATTGCCATGTGCAAATATTTATGATTACTAATTCAATGTCCCATGCCAGATCACAGCAAGGCAAGAAAGCTTGGGAATGACTGTTTCTCAATGTTGCCGGCTTTCAAAAGAGGATTTCAGTTTTCACTCAATCAATGGACACAGGAACCAGGGACAGGATTCCATTTCTGGTTCCAAATGACTTCTGATCTTCTTTTGGTAAAATAAAACTTTCCTTTTAGGCCCCTATTTCATAAGAACAAAGAAGCAGAACTTCATGTCTGCAAGTTGCACCCAATATTTTAGAACCAAGACATTTGCATATTTTGCTAGTTGTTATGGTTTTTGGTCTGTTTGTTGTTCTAAAATTAAAATCAGATCATCTATGCTTTATTTTGAATTGAGCTGAAATTTTTGGAAAGGTGAGGGGTCTGGCGTCACTCACAACCTAAGGATCCTGAAGAGGCTGGCATGGTCAGCTTACCATCTGGAAAGTTCTCTGTGGTCTCCTTTCCATGTGAGGACCTGCTATTAAGAAAGCATCAGGGGGCCTATGAGGTTGCGTGTCTCCATTGTGTAGGAATGAAATCAACCCAGGGAAAGAATAATCAAGTGTCCAAATGTAACCTGGCTCTTACATTATCACAGACAAGTCTGCATATAAAAACCACACAAAATAAACAATAGGAACAAAACAAAGCCCTCTAAATGTTTTGGGTCTTTAACAAGGCAAGGCAAACAACAACAACAACAACAACAACAAAAAACCACAACAAACAAGAACAACAAAAACCCTTCAGGAATACTCTGAAATAATTTTCAGTTGTATATGTGAAGTTGCTGAATACTTGCCAATCCTCTCTGAGGACACAGGCAAAATACAATTGATGAGAGTCCCTGTGTTAAAAAATATCTAACATTAAGCTAACAGTTTAAAAAATATTTTTCTGGATAAAACCAATAAGTCTTATAACAGTTCTATATTCTTTTCAAGGTGAGGAACAGGACATAGACAACATGGGTAACTTGCCTGGGCTCACACAGACAGGGAGCTCTTTGGCTCACTTGGTTAATTCATTGATGGATTTATTAATTCAATAAATACTTATTAGCTACTTGCTATTATTTCAGGTGCTGTTGAGTCAGTACCAACTCCTAGCAACCCTATTCATAACAAAATGAAACACTGCCCCATCCTGTGCCAAGCTCACAATCATTGCTATGCCTAAGCACATTGATGCTGCCATTGTGCCAATCCATCTTGTTAGGCATCTTCCTCTTTTCCTCTGACCCTCCACTTTACCAAGCATGATGTCTTCCTTCAGGGACTGGTCCCTCCTGATATATGTCCAAAGTATGAGAGATGAAGTCTGGCCATCGTGGCTTCTAAGGAGTGTTCTGGCTATTATTATGGATTAAATTGTGTATGTCCACAAAATATGCTGAAGTCTCAAACCCCTGGTATCTATGGACTTTGTTTGGAAATACGGTCTTTGAGAACGTTATCAGTTAAATCAATATGAGGTCCTACTGGAATAGGGTAGGTCCTAGAAAGAAGACAGAGACACACAGAGGGGAAGCAGCCATGTGAAGATGGAGGTAGATTTCGATTAATGATGCTACAAACCAAGGAACACTTGGGTTTCCAGAAGCTGAGAGAGACAAGACCAGATCTTCCCCTAGAACCTTCAGAGTAACCGTGAACTTGCCAGCACTTTGAATTCAAACTTCTAGCTTCTAGTACTGTGGAACAGTACATGTCTGTTGTTTTAAACCACCAGTTTGCAGTACTTGTTGAGGAGGCTCTAGGACATGAATACAGCTAGTACGTCTACACACTGTTCTAGGTACTGGGGGTGTTGCAGTCAACAAACCCAACAGTCCCCTGTCTCCATGGAGCTTACATTTTAAATGAGAAGGTAGACTGGTACGCATTCAGTATGACAACAATGCCTTCTCAAGAGCTGGATGGGAGACGTCAAGCCTCTAAAATGGTAGCCAACACTGACTCTTTGTAGCTGGCTTTGTGCTAGTAAACGGATTGTATGAAGGGTCTTCAAAAATTCATGCAAAAATGTAATAGAAAGATAGTGGTAGTTTTCCTTGAACTTTTTGAAGTCCCTCCTTGTACATTTTGAGTTCCAGAGATGCCTACATATGAGGGAGTGTTTGAGAAACATTGGCATTTATTTAAGATTGGGAAACTATTGGTCCCTTGCTAATTAAGACTTTTTGTCTAATAAAGCAAAACTATTCCAGTTTCATCAGTGTGTGTGTGTGGGTGTGTGTGTATGAGAGATAGAGAAAGAGAACCAGAGACAGAGAGAGAACGGGGGGAGGGGGGGAGAGAAAGAAAGGGGGCAACTAAGAAGGGAATAGGGCCAGATGTGAAGCTCTCAGTGTAGACCCCTTGGTTCAGTCCTCTGGTGAGCACTGCACTGCAAGGCACTTTGCTGCTCCTGGATTTGTGCTGATTTAGTTTGAGTTGCATCCAGTGGAGGATGAGAATGTGGGGAGACTCTCTCCAAGCATCTAAAGTCCTCGTTCTCTTTGATTTGAGCTCCAATGCTTCTTACAATCATAGCAACAAAGACCATGAGTTCCAGAGGACAGAGCCTCCCTTTTCTCTCCTCTTGCCCAGTTTCTCCAAGGACTGGATATATCAGTGCTTGTCAAATGGGGAATGAATCTGTTCCCTGACATAGCTAACACCTAGGTCTATAGGAGGTGCATCTAGGACCGGGAACTCCAGTGTCACATCTTTCCCACACCCACCTAGTGAGATCTCCTGAGTTTTCTCCGCTCTGGGTACAACAGCTACACTTTTTTTGCTTTTGTTTTTTCTCTTTTACTATTTCATTTTTTTATTTTTTTATTCTTTCTTCCCCTTCTTCTCTTGAGTTTTATCCTTTCTATCTCTGCTTTTGTTTTTCTTGTTTCTCATTTCCCCTCTTCTTTTTTCCCTTTTGATCTTTCTTTACTACTCTCTACTCTTTTTCTTTTCATCTTCCTTCTCCCTGGTTTTTCTGAGCATTTTAAAATTTTTATTTTCTCTCTTATTTTTCTCTTCTATAACTCCATTTTCTTTCCCTCTTTTCTCTTTATAGTTATTTTCTATATATTTTTTTTCCTGGTTGCTGCCTGTTTGTATTTCTTTACAATTTTTTCTTTTCATCGTTGGTTCCTTGTTTGTTTATTCTGTTTTGTCTTCTTGTGTTCAGGGGGAATGGGTTTTCTCTTCCCTACCCTATAGAAGACGGCAAGCATGCCCATACAGCTCAGTCCTGACCTTACCTTCTACAGTTACACCCACTGGGCAAGAGTCATTGCCAGCTCCTGTAACAACTGATGACCAATAGATACCAGCCGACACCAGCCAAATGCTGCCTAAACTAAGGTGTATGAACCATGAATGGAGACTGGTACACATGCTTCCATTCTCTAACTACATCCACATGAGACAGTTGTTGAGAACTTAAAAACATACAATCAACGTGCAATCATTAATTAAATACAAATATGAAAACACCACAATGTCCCAGAGACAACAGACAATTTTAGCTCGCACAAAACAACAAGAAAGAATGGGTCTAACAAATGGCCAAGATGCAGAGCCAGAAAATGTTTCTCAGGAAGAAAAGGTAACAGAAACACCTGAAAAAGAATTCAAGAGAAAGGTATTTAGGGACTTTCAAAGAATTGACAGAAAGACTGAGGAAAGCAAGGAGAATGCAGAAAAATCTTTACAAGAATTTAGGGAAACCCTAAAAGAACAAACTTTCAATAACCTCATATGGATGTGAAAGCTGGACAGTGAATAAGGAAGATCGTAGAAGAACTGATGCCTTTGAGTTGTGGTGTTGGAGGAGACTACTGGGAGTGCCATGGACTGCCAAAAGAACCAATAGATCTGCTTTGGAAGAATTGCAGCCAGAGTGCTCCTTGGAGGCCAAGATGGCTAAACTTCATCTCATACTTTGGACATATTGTCAGGAGGGAACAGTCGCTGGAGAAGGATATCATGTTTGGTAAAGGGTCAGAGAAAAAGAGGAAGACCCCCAATAAGATGGATCAGCCAGGTGGCATCATTGATGGCGTCAAGTGTGGCAGTGGTAGTGAGGTTGGCCCAGGATCAGACATTGTTTCGTTCTGCTGTGCATGGGGACGCAATGAGTCAGTTCTGACTTGATGGCACTTGACAACAACAACCACAAAAGAACAAATAGACAAAATAAATGTAAGTTATGAAACAAAACAAAACCTGCAATTAGAAACCCAGAAGATTAGTGCTACGATTTCAGAAATGGAAGATACAATCAAAGGGCAAAGGATTATCACAACATGGATGAACCTGGGGGACAATATGGTGAGTGAATTCAGTTAGCCACATAAGGACAAATACTGTCCTAAAGGCCACTGTTGTGAAAAGTTAAGAAATGGTTTTCATGATAAAACGAACATTCTATGATGCTTTCCCAGGGGAACTGGGAGGAAAACTTATTCACAGCTTAGAGAGTAGACACATGTTAACATTCATGACAGGGCAGGCAATATACAACAAGAGGGAGGTTAGCAGAGGAAAGATGAAGGTTAGTGGGAGACACAGGGAGGAATACAAGAGTTACAGAAAACAGAGGAAAATACTGTTAAATGATGGTTCGTGAAGGAGATCGCAATCACTGTATGAAACAAAATATATGATTTGTTGAGTGTAAAACTGATGATCTGCTCAATTTATAATAGTTTAAAAAAAAAAAAAAAAGATCTCTGGGTTTCCATATCCTTATCTGTAAATTGAGGATACCTCTCAGGTCTACTCAAGCTCATTGGGTTCAGGCCTGCAGAAGCCATTGCAGGGTGGGGGTGTCCAGATCGGCATAAAAAGGGGAATATCAAGCAAAGCCAACAAAATGAGTTGATACCAACGCATAGTGACACAGGGAAGATGACTCTGAGGACCCAGCCATTGTTTGGCACACACACCTAGAAGTAGGCATGAATAAGCAGTACATTGGAAACTCAGGGAAAAGGCGCAAAAAGTTTACAACTACCTTTTTTATTTGTTTCTCAAGTAATACACCCATACAAGACATTCAGTCATTAGGCAATTAAATGCATGAGACTTCTTGGCTTTATAAGATTTCTTCTCTGAAACAGCACTGTGACCTATTGTTCAGGGAATGCTGTGTGACCGAGTATGTGTAGCTACCATGTGTGTATTTGCATATGTGTTCATGTGTGCATTTGTGTGCATGCCTGCATGAGTTCATGTGTATACGTGTACATTTGTGTGTATGCAGGGGTGTCTCTGTGGCTATCCTGTAAGCAAGGTTGGGCAGTTTGCAATGGTATTCAGGGCTTCAATTGAGAGATGCATGAAAGTGTCCCAACAGAGAGCCCATTTCTCAAAGCGGTCACCACCTGATTAATTCACCCACGCTGGTGGATGTGCGCTGAGTTTTAACACCCTTAATTTCAGTCAAAGGCAGCTTTGTTCATGTTAACAGCCAGCAAGACAAATTTGTTTGGAATCAAGGACTTGGAGATAATTGATTATGTCCCCTCTCCGAGCTGAAAATGACTGCAATCCTAAGATGGAAGAGTTAGGTGCAACTGTCTATTTATGAAAAGGCGTTTTAGCAACTGGGAGTAATGGTCACACAAAAGTTTTCAGAAGTTTGACCAGTCTTGGTTCTCTCCTCTGGGAATCAATCTAAGTTCTTACATACAGATTCCACATGATCCTCCCCACTGAGGCTTCTCGTGTGGGAAAGTCATTTTCAGGGTCCTGACTTGGCCTGCATTTCCCTCTTCCTTTGTGTAAAGCATCTGGATGTATGGGGACAGAAGGTACCCTTCCACCTTGGCTTGGCAACTCTGACAGGAAGGGGCTTTGTTTTAGCCGTGGACTTTTGACAGTGTCTAGTCTCCTAAGGGGCTTGGGGGAACAGAGCTCCCCACTGCAGAGCTGCAGTAGATGAAAGGAAAAAGAGACGCTTTAACCTTGGGACAGCAACACCTGCACATACCTGAAAACACCTGCATGCACATGCACATGCTTATGAGTGTGTTATTTGATATTTACCTCTTCCAAAACTCAGAGTTTGAAAATACACAGATCTGGTTTCAATTCCTGTCTCTCATTAACCTGTGACTCTGGGCACAAACCTTTGTTTTCTTGGGTATCAATTGAGGGATATCAAAGTGTGGCTGCAAAGATTAGAGGTAATAACATATCTAGAGAATGATACCTGGAATATTCTAAGTGCCCAGTGAATGATTTGTTGTTGTTGTTAAGTACCATCGAGTCGGTTCCGACCCATAGCGACCCTGTACAGGGTTTCCGAGGGTGTAAATCTTTACGGAAGTAGAAAGCCTCATCTTTCTCCCACGGAGCGACTGGTAGTTTAGAACCGAGTGAATGATAGATAATAATAATATGACATTGCTCTTTCCTTACAGAAGACCTTCAGCCCCTCAACAGTCTAAATAAAGTCAGAGTTGGTACCATTTAGGGTTTGCTATCTATGAGCAGTCAGACTATCAGTATCCATTGTTGCAAATAAGAATTCCCAAAAGACAGACCATATGTAGTTGTCTGAGTTTGAAAGGCCCTGAGAGATGGACTTCTCTTTTACAGCTGAGGATATGGAGGTCAAGAGATCCTGAACATCTGACCAAGGTCTACTGATTATTAGAATCAAGAGCAGAATTCAGTTATCACGACACTTGGTCTTGAGATCTTTTCCTTACGCATACTACATTTCACAAGCACTCACATATACCAGTTTTTGAGGAACTGGGGAAGGGGAGAGGAAAGGGAGTCTTTGTTGTGACCGCAAGAAGTATTGGAATTCAAAGTAAGGGGAGAGGGTGTTGGATGCTGGGAGAATCTCCCCAACTTTCCCATCTTCTATTGGATGCAGTTCAAACCAAATCAACACAAATCCAGGATGCGCTAAATAAAAGTACTGGGAAACAAGGTCAAAGTGGCTGAGGCCAAGAGAACCAACACAAGTGGGATAAGAACCCCTTATCCCTCCTGAGAGCCAAGCTGACGAGTGGCCCCAAGTGACCAAATGGCAGGCCACATGGCTAGGCCTTGCCCCCACCCAGCAGGGCCAGAGATGAATCACACACCAGAGAACAACGAGGCCATTTCTCATGAGCCATTTGTCAAGCTGACATCCGTGCCCAGAGTTATTTAGGGCTTTCTAAAGGCACTTTCCCCCCTCCCGACTGCAGGAAGCACCTGCACGGCTGTTGAGCTGTGGTTTTGCTCAATAGTACTTTGATATCCCTGAAGGCCATCAATTACTTGGCTGTCCCTGCCGGCATGGACTGTGGCTGATGTAAAGATTGGGAATCCCAGAAAGGCTGAGGAAGAGGAAGAGGAAGGCTTTTCCCTCAGGGATCAGATGCTAGATGCTGCCTGGAGCTGGGCTTCTTACTGGGTTCTGTGGGGCATCTTCTAGCAAGCAGAGTCTGAGTCCTGGACAGGCTGGACTTGGAACAAAACTGATGGTGATAGAGCAGTGCTCTGCTGCTTGCCAACTACTTAGAGAGAAAGCAGACCCGTCAGATGAGCGTGACTAGGGAAAAACCCGTCTGATTCAGGTAAATGACTTAAGGGAGAGAGAACTTGGAGATGGATCAGAGGAAAACCAACTTGGTGATGGGGCCTCTGAAAGCAGTTCGGGGAATTAGAGCTGTTGAGTCTAGAGAAGGGAAGGGTGGACAAAGACCCAGCTGTGATTACAGGAAGAATAATTGTGCAGAGATTAGCGGTCATTTCCACTGAATATATGATGTGGGTTAGAGATGTTTTAGTTGCTGCCTGAGGATTTTGTCCGACGTGTGCCAGACTGTCTGGGCTTTGGCACTGTTGTGATTCATAGGTGGTGGGTCCTCTTTCTTGGAGATTTGCATGAATGAAAATTGCATCCTCCAGGCCGGAATAGCTTTGGGGAAATCTTAATGACGCACGAGCCTTTTTCCTGTGGTTCAAAATGCTCAGCAAAGCCACTTGACCCTTATGTGTGGATCGGTTTGGCTGTCTCTTGCAAGTATCTGGCATTCCATCTCTGCCCTTACCGTGCATCTTACAGAAAGAGGTCCCACTGTCTTCCTTAAATTCGTCTTGAGAGTTATGGCAACAAACTCTGATGCCTCATTCATTCATTCGCGTAAGAAATGATGAGGACTATGCTAAGTGGTGTGGCTGTGATGTTGCACAGACTCCATCAGGGCTTCAAAGCACTCACACGGTCTGCATTCTCTTGCCCTGGAATCTCCCAAGGCCTCCTATCATGGTCTTCATGTCTTTCTGACTTCTATCCACCACAAAACCTTCTTCACCTACTCTCCAAGGACAACTCACTCCGTGTCTTTTCTGTTATCATTACTTCTGCATGTTGTTGTCAAATGCCGTCAAGTAGGTTCCAACTCATAGCAACCCTGCATAGGGTTTCAGAGGCTGTACATCTTTGCAGAAGCAGAGAACCTTCTCTTTCGCCTGAGGAGAAACCAACTTGAACCACCAACCTTGTGGTTCACAGATGAGTGCTGTTACATAGAGCTACCACGCTCCTTACTTCCATGTAGAATATCCTTCTCCAAAGCCCATCTCACCTTGGAAGCTAACACATATTTCACTTCCTTTAGGAGGACTTCTGAGGAACTTGGATTTGGAGAATTCTCTAATAATCCAGCACCCATCATGCTTACTTGCTGTTGTTATTGAGTGCTGTTGAGTCTGTTCCGACCCAGAATGACCCTATACACAAGAGAATGAAACACTGCCCATTCCTGAATCACTTTCACTATCACTGCAGTGTTGGAGCCCATTGTTGATGTTACTGTGTAAGTCCATCTTCCTCTTTTTCTCTGACCCTTAACTTTTCCAGGCATGATGTCCTTCTCCACAGCCTGGTCCCTGCCTGACAACATGTCCAAAGCATGTGCAATAAAGTCTCATCATCCTCACTTCTAAGCAGTGCCCTTGACTCATGGTGACCCCATATACAGTGGAACACAATGCTGCCCGGTCCTGTGCTATCTATAGAAATTTCATTGGCTGATTTTTGGAAGTAGATCTCCAGACCTTTCTTCCTACTCTTATTCTGGAAACTCTAGTGATAGCTGTTCAACATCATAACAACACAGAAGATGGATGGTGGCTGCTTCTGAGTGCTTATTTGGCACTGATTATTTTCTACCTGAGTACAGAGAACAAGTAAGGTCCCTGTGGCGCCTACTCTGGCCACGTTTGTACCCACTTACTGTGGATCCTTCTTGAGGGGACTGTGGCTGTATGCACTGTTTCTCCCAACTCATACCTCTGCTGTGGGTGGTGGGTGACACGTGTAACTTGGGTTTGGCTGTGAGTTTCTGTACATGAAGAAAGGGTGAGGGCAGCCAACTCCCATGGCAACACCAGGTGCGTCAGCATAGAAGCCTGTTCCATAGGGCTTTCAATGGCTGAGTTTTCTTAAATAGATTGCCAGGTTTTTCTTCTGAGGCCCCTCTGAATGGGCTTAAACCTCCAACTTGTTGGTTAGCAGTATTTTGTGTCAACTGCTTGTATCACTCTGGGGTTTCATGAGTCAGAATCAACTTGACAGACATTGACTTACAGTGTCTTTAAACTTAAAGGGAGAAAAACTTTAGGAATTATTTACACAATGGCTAGAGGGAAAAAATAAAAAGACAATTGGGTTTCCCAACGTTACAAAGTGAAAGAGTAACAGAGTTAATTAAATCTTTTCTCCTTGTCCACTAAACTCCCTTATCTCCACACAGTCAGACAATTGGAGCCGGAAAAATCCTAACAAGTCAGGATGCAGATGAAAGAAACAGGAAGTATGTTAGTTTCCTTTTTCTGTTGCTTTAACACATTACCACAAATTTATAGCTTAAACAACACAACTTGACTATCTGTGGGTTTGAAGTCTTACCTGATTCATTGGCCTAAAGTCAAGGTGCTGGTGGGGCTGTGTTCCTTTCTGGAGTCTGTAGACAAGAAAATGTTGCCGTGTCTTTTCCAGTTCCTAGAGAATACTCATACTCTTGACTCGTGACCCCTTCCTCCTTTTCTAAGTCCATCAATGACAGCAGGCAGAGTCTTTCTCACATGATGGCATCATGTTGACCCTCTCAGTAGCCCTTGCCCACTTTTAAGGCTCTGTGTTTGCATTGAGCTCATTCAGTGATCCAGGAGAACCTCTCCATCTCAAGGCCAGCTGGTTAACCCACCCATTGCCTTCCACCACCTCTCTTCTGTCAGTCTGTCATACTGTGGTGGCTTGTGTGTTGCTGTGATGCTGGAAGCTATGCCAACAGTATTTTAAATCCTAACAGGGTCACTCATGGAGGACAGGTTTTAGTAGAGATTCCAGACTAAGTTAGACTAGGAAGAAGGAGAGACCGACTGCTTCTGAAGGGATAGCTACTGAAAACCTTATGAATAGCCACAGAACTTTGTCAGACATAGTGCCAGAAGGGCACAGGACCAGGCAGTGTGTTCTTGTAGTACATAGGGTCGCTGTGAGTCAGAACCAACTTGACAATACCTAAAAACAACACCAATTGATGTAGAGTTGATTCCAATTCACGTAACAGAGTAGAACTGCTTCCCAGGGTTTCTGAGGCTGTCATTCCTTACAGAAGCAGATTGCCTCATCTTTCTTCCATAGAGCGATTGGTGGGTTTGAACTACCAGTATTTCATTTAGCAACCCAACACGTAAGCCAACTGACTAGCTGCCTTAATTCTCCTTGGCCCTATGATGTAACATATTCAGAGGTTCTGGGATGTGAACATCTTTGAGTGTGCCATTATTCTGCCTCCCAGAGGAAAAGAGGAAGAAGGAGAACAAAAACCAACTCTCTCTCTCGCTCTCTTTCTTGATTTCTCTAATTCTAGAAAGAAAAACTAATGTGATACATTTTAGAGTGTATATTCAGCCTCAGCTTTGTTTCCTGAGCCATGATCTGGTGTTATTTGGTCTCGATTCAAAGGAGAGGAAGAAAGTTGCTGAAAGCTACAGGAAAGGAAGCACACCAATGTTGGTTCAACCAGGATGAGGACTAAGGGGTCAAGTTTCGGGTTGTCAAGGGTCAGAGGGGACACCTGTGTGGTAGAAACAATACTGCTGTTAACTGAAAGGCTGGGGTTCAAGTCCACCCTGAGGTCTTTCTGGCAAAGGCTTGGTGATGTACTTCCAGAGAGTCAGTCATTAAAAACTATGGAGTTGCTATAAATCGGGATCAAATCCACAGGCTTTAAGCATATTAGCTGATTTTGCCTGAAGGGAGTTTATATAAGACTAAACATAAAAATCAAACCTGGTGTCATTGTGGCAACTCTGCCTCATGGCAACCCCATGTACTACAGCATCGGTAGAACTGCTCCACGGGGTTTTCTTGGTTGTAATCTTTACGACAGTAATTCAGTAGGACTTTCTCCTGTAGGGCCACTGGGTGTGTCTGAACCACCAACCTTAGATTAGTAGTCATGCCAACACATGCTAAGTAGAATTACCGATTTCAAGGCCTGTTGGTTATTAAAATCAGTTTCGTAAGAGCAGTAGAGGAATGTTGTGGATCGTTTAAGGTAGGAATCAGCCAATTTCAGGTAGGGATGGTGTCATGGATTGGATTGTATCCCCTCAAAATGTGTGTCAGCTTGGCAGGAACATCATTCTCAGTGGTTTGGTAGTTAAGTGATGATACCCCATGATTTGATCTGATGTGATAAACCAATAAGAGGATTCAGGGTGGGATTGTTGTTGTTAAGTACCATTGAGTCAGTTCTGACTCATAGCAACTCTTTATAGGGTTTCCAAGGAGCAGCTGGTGGGTTTGAACTGCTGATCCTTTGGTTAGCACTACAATACTTATCCTACATAGTCACCCCAGGACTCCCAAGGTGGGATACATCCTTCTTAATCCTACCAGATTCCCAAGGATGTGGCTTGCAACACCTTTTATCTTACAAGAGGCAAAATGAGAGATGCTTGAGCAGAAAAGAGGGACTTATTATCAGCAAGATAGAAGAGCCAGGAGTGAAGTGAATCCTTTGGACCTGGGATGCCTGTCTTGTGAAGCTCCTAGATCCAGAGGAGGATTGGTGCCCAGACACATGGAGATCTCCAAGGAACGCTGCACCTACAGATGCTGAAAGGAGACTAGGACCTTTCTTCAGAGTTAGTGCTCAGAATTTGGAGTTTTAGCTCCTCAATTGTGAGAGAATAAATGTCTGTTCATTAAAACCATCCACTTGTGGTATTTCTGTTACAGCACCATTAGAGAACGAAGCTATCACAGATTCAGGGCCCCTCAGAGTCCAAAGAATCGTAAGTTTCTTTGTCCAGACTCAGACCTAATACAAGGCCATCTATAAGACTCCTGACCACCCACCCTAACTCTTCTTTTTTAGGCTCTGGTCAGAGCTAAGAAACCATCTATATTCCCTTCCATCTTCTGCAATTCTCTAAGCCTATGAGTTTCCATGAATTCCATATTTTATCTCTAATTAATTCTAGGTGTTTGTTGGAAAGCTCAGACACACTCTGCCTTCTGATCATTTCTCTACCAGCATGGTAGGATTTGGCTGTTGCTGTATCTCCATGTGGGGGGACTTGTAGTACTTAAGTGCCATTCATTGGACTATGGGCTTAGGAGGAGGAGTCAAGAGAAGAGTTATCGGCTGTAGATCTGGTAGCCTTCATAGAGAATTTCTTTCTCCAGATATTGGAGTGGCCCATGTTTATTCTCCCTGGCCCACTTCCCTCCATTAACAGACCTTGCTCTTCTGTCCACAGAAGGGAGCACATGACCCCAAAGACCCAATCACATCCTTTACATTCGTAGTCATTCTGAAGTGGCCTATCAGCATCATACCCTTGTGGTCTAAACAGACCCTGTGGTCCAGTACATTATCCCATAACGCCATACCAGGACTCCGTTTTCTAGACACTCTGAAAAGTGAGCTAAAGATCAGTTACAGTGAGTCCTCAGAGTCTAGCCTACCCATGACGTATGGTTCAAGGAAGAATTGGAAAAAAGGGAAAGTAGGAATTCACCCAGATGATAAATCACAATAATTGTTATTTGTGAGGTTTAGCACGGTGGTGTCTGTAGGTAAAAGTCATGGTTCTATTACCTTGGCTCCTTTCAGAACCTCAATTTGTTTAAGATAAATCGTGACTCCAAACTCAAGTCAACCTTGGGGCCCCAAAGTGAAGATTTGTCTATTCTGTGAACTCAGTTGTTAACTTGTTTAATGTCAATCAGAGGATTTGAGAGTGCTTAGTAGATTTGATAGTAAACCCAACGTTTTAGTAGCAGAGAAGAAAAGCAGGGGAAGAAAACAAGAAAAGGAAGGAAGAGGAAAGAAGGAAGAAGAGGAAGCAGGAAAGCTGTAGAGAAAGCAAGATGGGACAGACATCACGCCATCAAGAAAACACTGATTCAATATCTCCTGTGTTTGTAAAGCCATGCTAGTTTCAACTTGTCATGCGAAAGCCACAGTAGAAACCTTATTTGTGACAGCAGACGCTGAGAGTTAGGTGTGTCTGGTGTAAGAAAAACGCACACCCAGGTATGAATGGCAAGCAGCAAAAAAAATGGACAATTACTCATGAACGCTGTTAAGGATGGAACGAGAACAAATGGGTCCATATTGAAACGAGAAGTTAAGTTAAAACATATGGAAAATGTTTCATGATAGTCATTCAATGCCTGAAACAGTCTACACAAAGAGGCGGAATGGCGTCTCCCTGGAGGGAAGCTGCTGAGAGCGGGTTAGACTTGCAGTCACGGAGCTTCATTCACCCAGCCACATCTCACATCTGCTTTTCAGTAACTCGCTGGGAGGAAGGCGAGATGGCCCTTCAGGCCCTTCGTATAATCTGTCTAAGGGTTTTGCTTTTTTTTTTTTTTTTTCATCCTGGCAGCTAGTTTTTCTGTGTTTGTTTTGTGAGAAACCTAATTTTTCTTTTCTTTCTTTCTTTTTTGGCAGTAAACAGTTGATCAAAATGTACATAGTTTTGTCCAAACTTTTTAAACGCTCCCAGACTTGGATATCATGTTTATTTATGTAACGTCTAGAAAGTCAGAAGGGCTCTGAACAGTCAGAAGATACCTGAACTTTTGACTCTGCCTCTCAGCTCACACACACTGTGAGTGCATTGTTTTATCCTGATAATGGAAAATGGGAGTGGGGGGCATTCCTGAGCCACATCTTGCTCTCAGAGCCTTTCCCCTGCATCACCACCAGAAAGCTTTGAAAATACCGCAGGAAACCATTTCACATCAACTGAGAGAGGACTAATCACAACACACCACTTGGGTTTCCTTCCTGGACTGCTTTGCGGTCCCACGTTGTTTCTGTCATCGTCCTGAGGAACAGCAGGGATGCTCTTGGGCCTGGGTCTGGGCAGGATGGCCTGTCTCACCATGAGCTCTTAGTGGCAGCCAGAGAATTGTCAGTAAACAAGTTTTTTTGTTTTTTTTTCCCCCAGATCCCTATTTCTCTGCAGCTTTGAATTTTTTTTCTCCAAGGTGCTCCCAGCTTAGAAATTTCTAGATTTGAAAACCAGAATGAAATAAGTCAAAGTTTAAAAACCAGTGGAATTTTAGAGTTCAGAAGTCGGTGCTGAAACAACCTGCTGTACTTAAATTACCAGTGACCATGTAGGTAACTCGAACTTCATGGCAGCCTCAAGTATGTCAGAGGAGAACTGTGCCCCATAGAGTTTTCAAGAGCTGGTTTTTGAGAAGTAGATCACTAGCCCTTTTTTCCAAGGCACCTCTAGGTGGATTCAAAGCGCTCACCTTCAGTTAGTCCTTAAGTATTCACTGCTTGTTAGTGAGTCTTACTTTGATCTACCATACAGATTGAATTAAATTTGGTGAAAGAATACAACCCTGACATGCCCCCTTCTTGGTTTTAAACCACAGCACCCTCTTGTTCTGTTTGAACGACTGTCTTGTGGTCTATGTATAGGTTTATATGAGCACAACTGAGTGTTCTGGAATTTCCATTGACAATATTATCCGTAGTTTGCTATGATCCGCACAGTTGAAACCCTTTGCATGGTCAGTAAAGCACAGGAAAACATCTTCCTGGTATTGTTTGTTTTCAGCCAAGAGCTATCTAATGGCTTCCATGATATCCCTTGTTCCACATTTTCTTCTGAATCCAGCTTGAAGTGGCGCTGTGAGTTAATGTGCTGGACTGCAAAGTTGGTTTGAACCGTAGTGTCCGTGGTTCAAGCTCACCAGCCACTCCTTGGAAATCCTATACAAGTGGGTTATGAGTTGAAACCGACTTGATGGCACTTAACAACAACAACCCTGTTAATAGAGTGCTGCTGCCAATTTGAACTATCTTCAGTAAAACTTTACTTGCTTGTGATATTAATGAGATTGCTCAATAATTTTTGCATTCTGTTGGATCATCATTCTTTGGAATGCATGAATGTGGCACTCTTCCCATCAGTTGGCCAGGTAGCTGTCTTCCAACTTTCTTGGCATAGACAAGTGGGTTGGTTCCTTTAGCATTGCATACATTTGTTGAAACATTTCAATTTGTATTCCATCAATTTCTGGAGCTTTGTTGTTCACCGATGCCTGCAGTGCAGCGTGGACTTCAATACCAACAACAACAATAGTGCTCTGTGGTCTGAATAATAGGCATCATTCTAAGTACTTGGCATATATGCATTTTATTTAATTCTCACAGTAGTCATATGCTGTTGCTACTATTATTTTTCCCTGCTTTAAAGATCAGGAAACTTAGACACAACGGGGTTCAATATATATATTGATCTAGAGTTTGGGTCTCTGCTTTCTGACTTAGAACTTCTATTTTTCATGTTTGCCTGAGTTTACTAGTCCTTGAGGGACTGACCATGCTAAACTCACCAATAATTAATTATATATCATAAGATGCTTACATTCTTATACCATTCCAATAACTGAAATATTTACTTCCATGACCCAGGGCACCTCTTTTGAGTACACAGGTGAAATAAGAATTAGAAGGTTGTTTGGTGAGTATAGAATCCAAAGCTAATTGCATGGTGCCAGGGGAGCCTTTGACCAGACTAACTAACTAGAATCCGAGATCTTAGCTTTGCTGTGCTTTGCACATTTCCTCCCTGTGAGTGGATCATCCTCTTGTGTGTGATGCTTCAACTCTCCTGCCATTACTTTATGCCAGGCCACTAACATTACAACTGGGAGGGCTATCTCTTGTTTCCTGGGTGGGACAGTGGCTAAATGCTTGACTACTAACTAAAAGGTTGGTGGTTCAAATCCAGCCAGAGTTATTTTAGAAGAAAGGCCTGAAGGTCCCAGTCTTGAAAACTCTATGGAGCAGTTTTACTTTGTGCACGTCACCACGAGTTAGGACTGACTTGACCGCAAGTGGAAAGGCTATAATTTTCTTTACGTTGCTGCGTTCTGGGCTGGGATTTGATCCCCAACATCACAATCCCAGTAACAGATTGTTCAAAAACCAACACTGAGGATGCCAATAAGGGGAAGGCCCTGCTGGTTTCTACAGGCTTTCATTCCACAGAGTGTCCAGTATCTGGGCTTCTATGTGCAGGAGCTCTGGTAGCGTAGTGGTTATGAATCAGGCTGTGAACCTTAAGGTCAGAGGTTCGAAACTACCAGCCGCTCCGTGGGAGAAAGATGAGGCTTTCTACTCCCGTAAGGATTTACACCCTCAGAAACCCTATACAGGGTCGCTATGGGTCGGAACCGACTCGACGGCACTTAACAACAACAACAACACAACATGTGCTGATGAAACTTAGCATTGAGGTAGCTTTAAAGACAGACAGAGCTTAACACGGTAAAATGCAGTTATGTTGATTCTGCCACAAACGTAGGATAAGGATGCCAGGCTGGCCCCTAGGAGGAAAATTAATTCCCTAAAAGCACCTACCTGTGTGGCATTAAAAAATGAAACAATGCAACTCTACTTGAGTAGGTTTCAAGTAGGGCTCAGCGAGGAGCCATAAAGTAAATGAGCTCACATTAGCAGGGAGTTAGTTTTTGTTTTGTTTTCTTTCTGTTTGCTAACCCTCTATTGAAAGTTGTCTTTTTCTTGCGAAAAGTCAGGGTGATTCATGAAGCCATCTTCTACTGATGCAAAGATAAATTGCTAGAAGTGATTTTAAAGGACATCTTCCGGGAGCCACCTTAAAGAGTAATATAATAGGATTATGAGGATGATGATGGTAATCATTGCTAACATTAATTTTTTGTTTTTATTACATAGGTTCCAGGCATTGTATTAACTACATAGAAAAATCATGCTATTTAAACTGAACAAATGTCTTAGGAGACAGTCACTTTTAGCATTCCCACGTTACAGGCAACAAAACTGGGTTGTGGATGGCTATAGATATGAATTTCAACTCTAAACTTGAAGCATTGAGGATTACCTGACACTGAACTCCCTAGGTGAAAGGGCTGGTCTGGGCAGACCACCAGGGAAGACTGAGACCACATAGAACCAAACAGTGAAGGTGCAAGAGTGTCCTGAGAAGAGGGAAAAGAGACCTTTGTCCCTTTAAGTGTAGGCTTACCTGGCTAAAAGTTCTCCTTGGGGATCCTTCAGAAAGAAGGGATCTGAGAGAAAACACCAGAATTAGCTACTCTCCTGTTAGAAGCGAATATTCATTGTAATTGGTGGTATATATTCAATTTTGGAGTCCTGGCGTGGTGCTGTGGGATAAAACACTGGACCACAAGGTCAGTTTGAATAGCAAAGTCGGTGGTTCAAACTCACCAGGCACTCCTCAGACCCTATACAGGGTCGCTATGAATCGGAACAGACTCGCCAGCACTTAACAACAATAACATACACTTATGCTCACATTAATTATGAGTAAATTAGTTATGGGAGTTCCTGGCTGGTACAGATGTTTAACACACAGACACTAATAGAAAGATCACTAAGACATACCTAGTTATCTACCGATGAAAAATGAGCCACTGGAAACTCCATGGAGCATATTTCTATTCTGACATACATGGGGTTGCCAAGAGTCAAAATCCACTTGTTGGAAACTGGTTTTTAATATGAGTTACATTAATATGTCAGTCCATAATGTGGATTTTGTCTTTCTAATCTTTTTTTTTTTTTTTTTTTTAATAATCCATTACAAAGTGTAGCATTAACTAATAGAAATCCTTCAGGAATTGTTAGAGGCAGGTGGTCAGCTGATGATTGGATATCCACCTGTCTTCTCCTCCTCCCTGGGCAGTGGCTTGAACCTATCCATTAATAAAAGAGAAAGCTGTGTGTCAGAGTTGCTGAGTCACTGCTGTTGTTGTTAAGCGCTGCCGAGTCGGTTCTGACTCATACTGACCCTGTATAGGATTTCTGAGAAATAGCTTGTGGGTTTGAACTGTGGACCTTGTGGGTAGCAGTCCAGTTGTTGTTGTTGTTGTTGTTAGGTGCCATTGAGTCGGTACCGACTCATAGTGACCTTATGCACAGCAGAACGAAACACTGCCTGATCCCGGGTCAACCTCACTACTGTTGCCACACTTGAGTCCATCGATGCTGCCACTTGACCAATCCATCTCGTTGGGGGTCCGGTGCTTACCTGTAAAGATGACATGTTTGGAAGCCCAATGCAGCAGTTCTACTCTGTCCTGTAGGATATTCCTGAATCAGAACTGACTCACGACAACTGGTAACAAAGGAATCAGAGTGCCTCGGTGGTGCAAACCATGAGGCACTCAACTACTCACTGAAAGGTTGTCAGAGCCCACCCATAAGCCCCTTGGAAGAAAGCCATGACCATCTGCCTCCAAAAGGCTTTAACCTTGAAAACAATATGGAGTACAGTTCTCCTCTACACATAGGGGGTTGTTGCCACAAATCAAAATGGGCTCCATGCAACAGAGTTTTTTGTTTGTTTATTTGTTTTCAGGGTTCCTCTATAGTGTTTTCAGTGGGGTAGGTAGGCAAATGTTGTTGTTAAGTTCTGTGGAGTCAATTCCAACTCATAGAGACTCTCTATTGGGTTTCCAAAGAGCAGCTGGTGAGTTTGAAGCGTCAACCTTATGGTTCAAACCAACATTGTGGTCCAATGTTTCAGCCCACAGCACCACACCAGGACTCCGTGTAGGCAAATAGTCACCCTCATCCATTGGCACTCCACCCAGCTTATTCGTCTTTTCAGTGTGCTTCCCAGTCCTCATTCTCTCCAATACCTGCCACCAGAGAGCACAGGATCATTTAGCTTCGTGCTGTTCCTATTCGTGTGTGCTAACAGAACAGCAAGAATGTGACTTGTGAGTTCCTAACTGCTTTTTATGTTCAAGCTCTTTGGAAGCAAAGTCAAGTTACAATAAAGTAACAATAATAGCTGATGATCTACTTCTGAAGTAACAGTCATTTCTGGGTGGTGCAAACAGCTAACACTCTTCACTGCGAACCTGAAGTTTGGTGGGGGTTTCAGTGCAATCAGAGGCACCTCAGAAGAAAATGGCGACAATCTACTTTCAAAAACGTAGCCACTGAAAACCGTATGGAACACAGCTGTATACAGATGGGGTTGCTGTGAGTTGGAGTCAGCTTGATAGCAATAAACTTTTGTGTTTTTCTTTGACTTTCTAGTTAAAGCAGAAGTTGACTTGAGCTCATCTACATCTGCTTGAGTCAAGGGCTGTTTTAAGCATGTCATATCAAGTTCTGCCTCAGTTGGGCTCCTATCTTCATAAAGGAATGTCTTTGTGTGTATATGTGTGACAAAGGATGCTAGAATTTCACTTTTGTCTTTCATCTCTCAAGATCAACCTCTCAAAATGAATTTTAGCAGGCCAGATTGAAATGCATTCTGATTCTAATGTGTGCCTCCAAAAATGGTACCTCTCTCAAATGTGCATCTTTGGCCGAGGAAGGTACCAGACAAAATGAAGTTGTGAGGCCTACCCAGTACCTCAGACCTGCTCTCCCTGTGTGTGCGTCTCAGAATCTGTGGTTCTTTTGCTTCTTCCTCCACTCTTGTGCCCTCTCTGGCACCACAAAAATTTTCCTTTGTGTCATCAAGGGCCACATGCTAATTACCTTGTACATCAACATCCCAACATCCCCACCCTCCTCTGGCTCTGGGGGCCAAGACTCCTGGTCTCTTTGGACCTTTGTATATGTCCCTGCACTCTGGGAGGGTGCAGACTACTCTGTCTGTTTCCTGGTGCCAGCACAGCTTGGACCTCAATGAGAGACATATGTGTGCAGCCAAGGGGAGAATTCAACTCCCAGGGTCCAAAGACACACTAGAAACCAAGCCCAGCGTAGTAATTCCCCTCATAAATCTCTGCTTTAACTACAAATTATTTAGACTATTCAGTTTCACTTCCTTCTCATCTCCCATTAGATTCAAAGGATTTTAGCTGTAAGAGAAACATTGAGTCTGAATTAAGCTTCATCATTAACTTGATTGTCTTTAAGTCTCTCATTTCACAAGGAGAGCCAAGGAATGGGAGAGGCGGGGGTGGCTGGACTGAGGCAGAGATCAGAAGATGTCTACAGACAAAATTTACTATGGACTTTAGAACACTGAAGGGTTTTTGGGTTTTGTTTTGGTTTTTTTTGCCAGTTATTGTAGATTAGACTCTGACTCACGATGACCCCGTATGTCAGAATAGAACTGCACTCCCTGGGTTTTCAATGGCTCATTTTTCTGATCATCAGTCCTTTCTTCCAAGGTACTTCTGGGTGGACTCAAACCTTCAACCTTTTGGTTAACAGCTGAACATGTGAACTGTTTGCACCACCCAGGGACCAGATGATTTCAAGTTGACTCCAAATCACCACCATCCCAAGTGTGTCCCAGTAGAACTGTGCTCCACAGGGTTTGTGATGGCTGATGTTTCCAAAGAAGATTATGCAAGACTTTTCTTCGGAGGCACCTTTGGGTAGATTATGAACCCCAAACTTGCAGTTAGGAGCTTAGCACGTTAGTTAATTATGCAGAGCAATCTAGGGACTCCATATTGAAGTCAATAAAGTCCAAATGAAAAATAAAACAAAAATAGTCGACAGTCCATCTCACTGTGAAGCTAGCGCCTTCAGTTGCCCTGGATGGCATATCTCCAGAAATTTGGAACAGGAAGTAAACAGTATTTGGGGTTCCAAGGAGGAAATAATGACAGCCTCGGAGCACAGCTGCAACCACTTTTTGAGACGAGGCCTCTGTCCCTCCCCTTGGCCTTGGCACCAACTCTAGAGTGTTATTTGATCCCTATAGCTCTTCTCCACCCAGTTCAAGCGCCTGCTTGCAGCCTTCCCCTTGCCTGGCACACACCGAACAAAAACCAAACCTGTTGCCATCCAGTTGATGCCAACTCATAGCAACCCTGTATGACAGAATAGAACAACCCCACAGGATTTCCAAGGATTTCGCAAGGTCAGCGGTTCAAACTCACCAGCTGCTCCTTGGAAACCCTATACAGGGTCGCTAAGAGATGGAACCTACTCAAAGACACTTAACAACAACAATCTTTGCTGAAGCAGACTGCTCTGTCATTCTTCCAGCTGCAGCTGGTGGGTTCAAGCCTTTTGATTAAAGGTTGAACGCTTAACCATTGTACCTTTAAATGACAAAGGAGAACAAGACAGTATGTTCCAAGGCCCTGAGGCGGGGATTTCCCAGAGACAGTCTGTGAAGAGAGTCAACCAGCTTGCCCCACCAGGTCTCCAAGAAGCAGGAGCAAGGTTGAAACAGCCATGAGTCATGCCTCATCAGCTTCCACACCTACTCTATAAGGTGCTGTTTAATCACACCTGTTACCTTCAATGAAAAGGTCACTTACTCCATAGTAAATGACTAAGAATTTCTGGCTGCTTCCCTTACTGTTCACATCCAAATCCCTTTTCATGTTGGATTCAGTTTTGCAGGAAAGCCATGCTGTGCTGAGTTTTATTTTAGGGAGTAGATACCACAGTTAATGGTCAGCTGGTGAGCTGGGACTATCTGATGAATTGCATGCAAACAGCTCTGACCAGGATGGAACTGGAGAGTTGGGTGGCACAATGCTCACTTTGTAATTCAGGGTCTGCTGTAACTTGCTCTGCCCAAGTCAAGTTCATTGAAGTGATTGGGGACTAGTTGGATAATCACTGTGGCCTGAGCAGAGATGGAAGAAAAGATGTGGGTACCAGGCGTATGGAGAAAGCATTCATCTGACCATGCCCTGTCTATATTGGGACTCCTTGTCCACAACTTGATGTCATCAGCCTTCAGAGTGACTGACCCAGATGACCAGCTGGGTCCCCACATGGGACTTATCAACACACTTCCTGAAAAGACACCTTAGACAAGAGTCACACTCAATCTCGTCACACTTGCTGGCTCTTGGAGTTAATGCGATTGCCAAGGGGAATGAGGACACTTGTCGAATTTAATCTATGACCTGCCACCAAAATGCATCCCCTTCATTTCCCTCAAGAGCATAAATGTGAAGGGTCTGCTTTGTAGCAGGTGTTTATTGGTCCAGTGGTGAGGATTTTTATTTTATTTTTTTTATCATTGAGATGCAAGCCATACCGAAGGCTGTGCTCTTTCTTTTTTTTTTTTTACAGGGAGTAAGAGGAATGGGATGGGCAGCTGACAGGGTACCAAGTGTGTTCTGGTCAGTTCTTCACCTTTGCACACCGTTTTTCTCTTTGGGGCATGCTTAATGTGTCTCTAAAGCTCCTTAATAAGCAGAAGTATATCTCTTACTCAGGAGCCAGTCCATTTGTCGGGGCCTGGAGATTTACAACTGTGGGGTCTCGTGTAAGAGAATCACATCTGTGCTAATGTGACCATTGATTCAGAATGAGGAGTTTGTTGTTGTTAGGTGCCATCGAGTCGGTACTGACTCATAGTTACCTTCTGTATAATAGAATGAAACACTGCCCGGTCCTGGGTCAACCTCAAAATTGTTGCCACGCTTGAGCCCATTGATGCTGCCACTTTGCCAATTCATCTTGCTGGGGGGTCTTCCTCTTTTTCTCTGACCCTCCACCTTATTAAACATGATATCCTTCTCCAGTGACTGGTTCCTCCTGAAAATATGTCTGAAGTATGAAAGACCAAGTTTGACCATCCTAGCCTCCAAGGATCCCTCAGGTCGCACGTCTTCCAACACAGATCTGTTGGTTCTATGGGCAGCCCTTGGCACTTTCAATATTTTCCTCAAACACCATAACTCAAAAGCATCAATTCTTCTACAGTCTTCCTTATTCACTGTCCAGCTTTAGAATGCATATGAGGGTTTTGAAACTACCATGGCTTGGGTCAGGCACACCTTAGTCCTCAAGCTGACATCTTTGCTTTTTAACACTTTAAAAAGGTCTTGTGTAGCAGATTTGCCTAATGCAATATGTC
>NW_006408540.1:18370158-18398097 GCF_000296735.1 Chrysochloris asiatica | reverse complement strand
ATTACTCTTTTTTTTCCCCTCTTCTTTCTTCTTCTAGTTGAGCTCTGATCATCCAGTCATTGAAGCCAGGTCAAGTGGGTATTATCTGCAAGTGTGGCTGTTCTTGTGCATATGCCCTCTCTTCTTATCAGCTGGATGCTTCACTCTCCACTCTAGTCCTCTGTGGCTATGTCGCTGACTCTAGGCCCAAGTGTCCCCAGGTCTTGCCACACTGCTGGCCAACCAGGTCTCCACCTGGGTTCACAGGAGTCTGATGAATGTTGTAGGGCCAAGCTCACAGCTTCACTGCTGTTTTTCCCTCATTTCCCCTTATTGGTGATGAGCGTGGTCACCGATCAGAACATGTATTCCCAATGTTGGTTGATTTCGTACTGCTGCTTCCATAAGTGTTGATAGTTTATCCAAGAAGAATGACAACTTTCAATCTTTCTCTATTGATAAGAATGTTGTTTATTGGTCCAGTGGTGAGGATTGTTGTTGTTTTTTTTACATTGAGATGCAATCCATACTGAAGGCTCTGCTCTTTGATCTTCATCAGTAAATATTCTAAGTCCTCTTCACTTTCAGCAAGCAAGGTTGTATCATCTGCATATTTTAGGTTATTAATGACTCTTCCTCCAATCCTGATGCCACAGCATACAGGTGGAGAATGATAAGAGTAATCAAAATAAATTACAAAATTTAACAAGCTGACAAATGCTACACACATCACAAGAGCCCATAAAAACAATGTTATTGTTAAGAGCCATCAAGTTGGTTCCGACTCACAGCAACCCTGTAGAGGGTTTCTGAGGAGGGGCTGGTGAGCTTGAACCACAGACCTTGCAGTTCAAACCGACTTTGCAGTCTAGTGTATTAACCCACAATGCCACATAGCATATGGTTTTTATTAACACACCTGTAAATATTGATTTCCTCATGCTTTTTGGCTATATATATGTCTTTGCATGACAACACAAGTTTAGAAAAGGGTAGAGAGATAATGCGGCCATTCTTCTAGCATGGCTAATCTTTTTTATTTTTAATTTTGAATTAAATAATTGGTCCTATAAATCTGCGATGAACGTATTTGCTTTTTCAGTATTACTCTATGGAGCACATTGTGAAGAATGGGTATGCCAGAACACTTCATTTTGCTCCTCAGGAATCAATACATAGACCAAGGGGCAGTCATTTGAACAGAAGAAAAGGATACTGAATGGTTTAAAATCAGGAAAGGTGTGCCAGGGCTGTATCTTTTTACCATACTTATTCAATCTGTATGCTGAGCAAATAGTTTGAGAAGTTGGATTATATGAAGAAGTATGTGGCATCAGGACTGGAGGAAGATTCATTAACAACCTGTGATATGCAGATGATATGACATAAGTGGATCTAAGGCCTTGGTTGCTGGAAGTGAAGAGAACTTAAAATACTGATGATGATCAAATAATACAGCTTTCAGTATGGATTTCAATCAATGTAAAGAAAACAAATATATTCACCAATGGACCAATAAATAAAATCATGATAAATGGAGAAAAGATTGAAATTGTCAAAGACTTCATTTTGCTTGGATCCACAATCAACACTCATGGAAGTAGCAGTCAAGAAATCAAACTACATATTGCATTAGGCAAATGTGCTGCACAAGACCTCTTTAAAATGTTCAAGAACAAAGATATCAGTTTGAGGAGTAAGGTGTACCTGACCCAAGCCATGGCATTTTCAATCACCTCATATGCATGTGAAAGTTAGATAATGAATAAGGAAGGCTATAGAAGAATTGATGCCTTTGAATTATGGTGTTGGAGAAGAATATTGAAAGCACAAGAAGACCAAACAAATCTGTCTTGAAAGAGGTACAGTTGGAATATTCTAGGGAATATTCCCTAGAATCAAGAATCATGAAATCTCATCTTACGTACTTTGGACAAGCTGTCAGGATGAATCAGTCCCTAGAGAAGGACATCATGCTTGGAAAAGTTAGAGAATCAACAACATAGAGGAAGACCCCCCACTGAGATGGATTGACAAGGTGGAAGAGACAATGGACTCAAACATAGTAACAATTGTGAGGATGGTTCAGGACAGGCAGTGTTTTTCTCTGTTTTGCACAGGGTGGCTATGAATCTGAAGCCCAAGGCCCCTAGCAACAACAGTACTGCTATAAGTTATGCCCTACAGACAGAACTTTTATTTCCAGGAGAATCAGAAGCACCACTTACAATTTTAGATGTCTGATGTCTGGAAGAATTTTCCACAAATCAGCTTCTGGCTCCATAATTTTAAACCGTGGCTATCCTGCATTTTCTAGATATGTTTTAGGGCCAGATTCAGCAATCCAAACTTACATTGGGATGTGATCTCCCGGGGTGAGCCTTGAAAGTGTGATGTTGAGCCTTCAAAGTATGAATTGGCACAACAAATTATAGGAGATTTTCTAGAAACAATTCCCACACGATGAATAACAATAACTAGACAGAGAGACTGTGAACCATATAAACACATTCCATTAAACCTAAGCTAAATGTATCTCCAACTTTACTTTAGCAGGATTTTTAAAATGCTACAACCAGGCCAAAGTGGCCCCACAAAAGGGCAAGTGTGGTTGAAAAGAAATCAGAGTGGAAGAGACACTTTTAAATCAGTACAGTTACAATATCTTACTTTGGAAATTTTTGCAAAGATCATGCGGCATGTTAGCACTTCACTAAGAACTTATCTGATGTCTTGACCAAACTTCTATAAGTGAAGCTTCAGTTTTATTAATTTCATATCGTGTTTGCCTGTGCAACTCCTGGTTGTGCCGATAACTCCGCTGCTAACCCAAAGATACAGTGATCTCATTCCGAAAGATCACCATTGAAAACTGTGGAGTGCGATTCTACTCTGACACACAATAGTAGTCATGAGTTGCCACACGTGCAACTTCCTTGTGCTGATTTTTGGCAGCGGACTCCTATCTGTGTGCAATTTTCGTGTGGTCTTTTTCAAGTGCGTTTTTTTCTGTTTAGGCTCAGTACCAGTTGCTGCCACTGTGTCAATTACAACTCAAGGCAGTTTCATGGGCACCCTAGTAGAACTAAGGAGCTCTGGCAGCGTAGTGGTTACGAATCGGACTGCTAACCTCAAGGTCAGCAGTTCAAAACTACCAGCTGTTCTGTGGGAGAAAGATGAGGCTTTCTGCTCTCGTAAAGATTTGCAGCCTCAGAAACCCTGTGCAGGGTCACTATGAGTCGGAACTGACTCCATGGTACTTAACAACTAGTAGAACTGTGTCCTGTAGGATTTTCAATGTCTGATTTTTCAGGTGTAGATCATCAAGTCTTTCTTCCATGAAGCCTTTGGATGGACTTGAACCAGCAACATTTTGATTAACATCCAAATTTGTTCACTGATTGCATCACCCAGCTGCTCGGGTAGAACACCACACCATCATTAACGTGTGGGTGTTTGTAAGAAAACTGGAAAATGGTGATTTTATGTGTTGAAAACAAGGAGGTCTTTTTCATGGCAGTTACCTTGAACCCTCTGCATAAAACCCATATTTTGTTTAGAAATGTTGTTTTTGTAAGGGGAAGGAAACTTAACACCGCATTTCAAATCCAAAGAAAACCCAGGTTTTGGCCTTAGCTATGATTCTGACAGACTATATAATCTTTAAAAGTGATGTGAGGAAAATATGTTGCTTCCACCAAGAATACTAGTGGGAAAGACAATGGCATTTCTTGTAGCACTTTCCAAGGGCCAATTTATATTTCTATATAAATATAAAGTGTTATTCTTTCGGTCTTTTACAGTTGCAAAGAAAAAAATACTATGCAATATACCCTATAAAATATAAGGTGTTGGCTCCCGAGAAGCTGCAACCATAAACATTTGACAGAGCGTAGAGGACAAGCTCAAAGGATGACCTATGATGGCAAACTCTTTCTTTAGACTGAAAAAATTCTGTGTCCTAAATGTACAGGCTCCCCGGATTGCTGCCAGCTACAGTGGAAGGGAAATGAACAGTGTCTGCTGAAAGGGCCCCTTTTCTGGAACCTTGTATGGAAAGTTTTATGAAAAGTGAGATAAAATAGAATTAACGAGGAGGTAGAAGTGCAGTCTTGAAGATCCAATTTTTCCTGCAAGACCTCAGAGTTGCTTCCTTTGCGCCATAACCTAGCCGGGTTGCACATTATTTTGTCAATTGGTTCCAGAAGTTGGTCAACTGCATTGATATCCCTCTGAGGAGGTTTCTTTTATTGTTCACAGCACAAGCACTTCCTAAGACTGTAACTTCTTAGATTTCAATTGTCTGTGAAATCTCTTTTGGAAAGGTTAGAACGAGTATCGAGACACCATTATCTTGCTTTTCCTTTCCAGATACATTAGTGCTTCATGCCTCAGTGGATAAGAAGAGAAATTATGGAAGGTGGGTGAGGGAGAGTTCAAGTGGATCTAAGACCAAGCTCTGGTAGCATAGTGGTTACAAATTGGGCTGTGAACCCCATTGGTCAACAGTTCGAAACTACCAGCGACTCTGCGGGAGAAAGATGAGGCTTTCTGTTTCCATAAAGATTTATAGCCTCGGAAACCCTGTACAGGGTCGCTATGGGTTGGAACCGACTTGACGACACTTAACAACAACAAGGCCAAGCGTAGTGGTTATGAATCGGGCTGCAAACTGCAAGGTTAGTAGTTCAAAACTACCAGCTGTTCCGTGGGAGAAAGATGAGGTTTTCTGCTCCCTTAAAGATTTACAACCTCGGAAACCCTTTACAGGGTTGCTATGAGTCAGAACCAACTCCACGGCACTTAACAACAACAAGGCCAAACAATGGAGTTGGGTATCAGTGGAGAGGATGTGTTATGAGATGTGTTTCTTACTCTAGAAAGATAATAAAATGGGATATCATCATTATCATTCCTTCTAGAACTTTCTAGGTGTCCTGATGTGGTGCTGTAGGATAAGCACTGGACTGCTAACTACACAGTTGGTGGTTCAAACCCACCAGCTATTCCTCAGGAACCTTATAAAGGGTTGCTGTAAGTTAGTACTGACTCGATTGCACTTAGCAACAAATAAACAACAGACCTCTCTAGTCTTATAATGCCTGGGCGCTCTTGCTTATAATACCAATAATACTAATAATATTTGAAGTAAACACTTAAGGAAATTTAACTAAATGGTAGAAATTATACTTTATGTGTGTTGTTTTATTTAATAATCTAAGAAGTAGATTCTACTACCATATCCTTTTTGTAAGTGAGAAAACGCATGCTTAAAAAGGACTAGAAACTTCCAAATAACCCAGCTAACATGTGACACTGACAGGATTTGAACCTGAGACAGTTAGACTACAGCGTTTTTGCCTTTAGCTGTCTTCTTGATGCTCATAAAGATGTTCACACTGAAGTAGCTCTGACATTCTAGAATAGGTCTCACAGGTAATCAGTGTTGTTATTGTTGTTAAGTGCCATTGAGTTGATTCCAACTCACAGTGACCCTGTATAGGGTTTCCAAGGTGCAGATGGTGGAACTGACTCGGCACTCGACAACAATAATATTGGTTCAGTGACCCTGTAGCTTCCCTCTCTCTTATGGAAATAGATTAACTTTCCCTGGCCACATGTCATGTGTGCATGTGACCCATGTTTGTTGTTGTTGTTGTTGTTAAGTGCCATCGAGTCAATTCCGACCCATAGCGACCCCGTATAGGATTTCCAAGAAGCAGCTGGTGAGCTTGAACCCCTAACCTCGCAGTTCAAACGACTTTGCAGTATGACACATTAGCCCATAGCGCCACACCAGGACTCCATGACCCATGTTTAGCCACAATAATTGGTCGAGCCTTGGACATGTGACTCAGTTGGGGCAGTCGTTCCTTAGGATCATTTCAGCTGGAGATGAGAGAATGCCTCTTCAGGTATAAGAATCAATACATCACTTTTTGTTCAACTTATTCCAACTTAGTTTTCTACAGGAGTCCAGACTGATGCAACTTTATTCTCAACTCTTCTCAGCTGTTGTTTAGTGGTAGACCACGAGAAGACTTAACACTGTTGGAGATAATCACTTTGTACTAATAAAAACTGAGGAATTCACTTGAGACTAAACCAAAAATGAGATAAAGATGAGGAACGGGCTCTGATGGGTACTGATTCTGATTGTGAAGTTTGGATGGCACAGTTCCAAAGAGAGTGACAAAATTTCTTTTCAAAACATGCATTCAAGTATAGGAAGACACTGTCACAAGGAAGAGGCTCCTGAGAAGACGCGCTGCCTACGTGTAGAAGAGCGCCAGAGACTTTCTGGATCCCATCTCTGTCATTTAATGCCACATTTCTGGACTCTTCAGGCTTTACGTTTTATAAAATATCTCTCCTTTGGGTGCTTCCATTTATGAAAATTTTCTATATTGGGTATGTTTTTCTAGTGGAACTTTTCTTAATTGTGTATGTCTTTTTTTCCCCTGGGGACGTATAAGAAAAAAAGTGTATCAGCTTGTTTTCTATCTAAATGGAGGTTTGTGCTAAACACAAAAGTCTAGCTAGGAGTAAATTATGCTCTGATCTTGAGGGATAAAATAAACACAGAGCAATGATGAGCTTGTGTTTGCCAGAGTGAAATGGAACATGACGTTCAGAAGTTTCCAATTGAGTTCCAAAATTAGAATAAATTTTGGCAAAATGCATACTCATGTCCCATTAGGAAGCTTATCATTTGAACTCAGAGCTGAAGACTCCACGCTTTGCTCATTCCAGTAGCTCCCTGGAGGCCTGAGGACCTACTCCACAAGTTCTGGAGCTGCCTCAGGGCGGCTGGCTTTTATCCTGCTGTTGTCAAGCCCATGCCTAAGTTAGGATGGAAGCTGGGCAGCATTAACTCAATTAATGATCTAAAGTTTGAAAGCCCACTTCCAGCTCCATTTCTTCTGGGAAGATCAGCGGTTGCTGCTGGATTTGAAAAGGGAGTAGTTAACACTCCATGGTTTTACAAGGATAGTCCAAGTACTTGGTGGTAGGCTGGACTTAAGTTGGTCTTTGAGCCCTGGAATGCTCTGAGGAAGTTTCCTTGGTCACGTATTATACAAGAGGCAGCTCACTTACAGATTAGAGGCCTTCTGGGTTAGGTTGTTTGGTTCAAGGTAATTAAATGTGGGCCTTCCTATTGTGGTGATTAAGTGCTACTGAATCAGTTCTAACTCATAGCGTCCTTGTAGAGAGTTTCCAAGGAGTGGCTGGTGGGTTTGATAAACCCAGTGTTTCTGAGTAGAGGGTCAGTGGAAATAAACTACCACAGTAGAATAATCTGACAGCTGCGTAGTGGGATTGATACAGCAGCCACAACAATGGGCTCAGACATCACAGATCACGACTATGCCCCAGGTCTAACAACCTGTCACTCTGTTATGCATAGGATCCTTGTGAGTCAGAGCTGACTTGACAGGAACTAACAACAATTAAAGACAGCCATATGGTTGCTAATTAGTGTGCAGCAAGGGTAAATACTATACTGTTACCTTCCAAGGGAATGCCCGGATGCCACACATCATCACCAAAATGGACTCCTAGCTCTCACTTCTTTTGTCTCTCAGCACAAATAGTATCTTATCTGCCACTAATCATGAATAGACCCTTTAGTAACTGGTGTTGTCTTAACATGCTGTGTTCATTCTGGTCTCAAGACTTTGCCTCATACCAGCTTTCCCTCTTGCAATGCCTTCTTCTGCCCTACGCTCCAAATGCCATTCATCCTTCAAGCCCAGCTCAAGTCTCAAATCTTCTGTGTAGCATCTCCTTTCAACAATTCGTGCTTACTTTGATTGATTGGCTTTCTCCTTTCCTACTGTCACACCACACAATTACGACTTCATTAATATTCAGCCTCTTATTTTTCTGCCATTGTACTTGCACTGTAGCATTCAGAAGTCAAGGCATATATTTCAGGTTTTTAAAAAGTGTATCTTTTGCAGCATGAAAACTAGGTACTTGACATTTGCTTAAAGTTTAACATAAATCTAACAAAAGATGTGTAAGGTACTGACACTAAAAAGTACAGAATATTACTAAGATAAATTAAAGCAGATCTAAGTCAGTAAAGGGAGCCCTATGGCTCTGTACAATAAACACTGGACTGCAAACCACAAGGTCAGTGGTTCGAGGCCAAGAGCAGCTCTGTGGAAGAAAGATGAGGCTTTCTACTCCCACAAAGACTGACAGCCTCGGGAACCCTATACTGGGTTGCTATGAATCAGAACTGACTCCATGACATTTAACAACAACAGCAAAGAAAATAAAGGCTTGATGATCACATTCATGAATTCAGACAGTATTGTAAAGAGGTTAATTCTATGCAAATTGCTCTATATAGTCAGTTGATCTCAATTAACATCCCACAGGTTTGTGTGTGTTTATATAAATTGACTAGCTGACTTTAAAATTTACATGAAATGCAAAGGATGAGAACAGCTAAGACAATTTTGAAGAAGAACAAAATTAGAATATCTATACTACTGAAAGGGGAGTCTTGGTGTGGTGCTGGGGGTTAATGCGCTGGATTGCAAAGTCACTTTAAACTACAAGGTCGGTGGTTCAAGCTCACCATCTCCTCCTTGGGAACCTTATACAGGGTCACTATGGGTCAGAACTGACTCAGCGATACATAACAACAACAACAACAACCCGAGGAGCCCTGTTGGCACAGAAATTATGCACAGTGCTGCTAACTGAAAGGGCAGTGGTTCTAATCCTCCAGCTGTTCCTCAGGAGAAAGAAAACAGACTTGGAAACTCTATTGGGCATGAATAAGGAAGACCAAAGAAGAATCAATGCATTTGAATTATGGTGTTGCAGAAGACTAACCAAAGCACTAAGTACTGCCAGGAGAAAAAACATCTGTCTTGAAAGAAGTACAGCCACAGTGCTCTTAGAAGAGAAGATAGTGAGGCTTTCATCTCCCGTTCTTTGAACCTGTTCTTAGGTTGGATCAGTCCCAAGGAAGGACATCACGCTTGGAAAAGTGGAGGGTCAGCAAAAATGAGGAACACTCCCAATGCAGTGGCAGCAACCATGAGCTCCAACAGAACAATAATTATGAGAATAGTATAGGATCTGGGAAGGTTTGTTCTGTTGTTCAGAGGCATCGCTATGAGTTAGAACCAACTCAATGGAATCTAACAACAACAATAACAACAGAGTCACTATGAGTCAGTGGTGGCAATGAGTCTTGTTTTTTATACCATGGGATATCAAGGTTTATTTCCAATTCATATATACAAGACAGTAAAGTAGTGACACAGGATAGACAAATATACCAATGGAGCAGAATAAAGAATCTTGGAACAGATACTATGCATTAGATTTATGACAGAATTAACATTGCAAAATAGTGGGGAAACAGTAGTCTCTTCATTAAACAGAGTTTAGTTAATTGGATGTCCATGCTGTTGTTGTTAAGTGTTGTTAACAACAACAACAACTAGATCTGAAAGGAATCCTAGTGGTGCAGCGGTTAATTGCTGGACTGCCAAACAAAAGGTTGGAGGTTTGAACCTACCAGCCACTCTGTAAAGATGGTTGTCATTGAGTGATGTCGAGTCGGTTCTGACTCCAAGCAGCCATGTAAAGGGTTTCTAAGGAGCGATCGGTGGGTTTGGACTTCTGAGCTTGTGATTAGCAGTCCAATGCTTACTCTACAGGGCCACACTAGGACTGTACAGCCTTGGAAACCAAATGAGGCAGTTAGTTCTACTTTCTTCCACAGGGTCTCAACAAGTTGCAACCAATTCAATAACAATGAAGAATTAAGTTGAACATACGTATATGATTGTTATTGTTGTGTGCTCCCAGACAGTTCTGACTCATAGCGACCCTATATAGGGGTTTGAGGCTGTAAATCTTTACAGGAGCAGAAAGTCTCTTTTTCTCCAAGGAACAACTTGTGGATTTGAACCGCTGACCCTGTCTTTATGTAAGCTATTGTAGCTGTTGTTAGGTGCTTTCAAGTTGATACTGACTCATAGCAACCCTACACAAAATAGAACAAAATATTGCCTGGTTCTGAGCCATCCTTAGAATCTTTGCTACACTTGAGTCCGTTGCTGCTGCCACTGTGCCGATCCATCTCACTGGGGGTCTTCCTCTTTTTCTCTGACTCTTAACTTTACCAAGCATGATATCTTTCTCTAGGGATTGAGCCCTCCTGATAGTATGTCCAGAGTATGAGTCACAAAGTCTGACCATCCAGGATTCTAAGGAGCATTCTAGCTATATTTCTTCTAGCACAGATTTATTGGTTCTTTTGGCAGTCCATGGTACTTTTAATATTCTCCTCCAACACGATAACTCAAATGTATCAATTTTTCTACGGTCTTCCTTATTCACTGTCCAACTTTCACATGTATATGAGGTTATTGAAAATATCAGGCCTTGGGTCAGGCGCACCTTGGTCTTCAAGCTGACATCTTTGCTCTTGAACTCTAAAGAGGTTTGTGCAGCAGATTTGCCTAATGCAATACCGTCATTTGATTTCTTAATGGCTGCTTCCATGAGTGTTGATGGTTGATCTCAGACAAATGAAGTCTGACAACTTCAATCTTTTCTCCATTTATCTTGATGTTATTTATTGGTCCAGTGGTGATGATTTTGTTTTCTTTACATTGAAGTGCAATCCATACCAAAGGCTGTGGTCTTTGATCTTCATCAGTAGGTATTGTAAATAAGTCCTCTTCACTTTTAGTAAGCAAAGTTTTGTCATCTGCATATTGCAGGTTGTTAATGAATCTTCCTCCAATCCTGATACCGTGTTCTTTTTCATATAACTCAGCTTCTAGTATTATTTGCTCACCATACAGATTGAATAAGTATAATGAAAGAACACAAACCTGGCACACACCTTTCCTAATTTTAAACCATTCAGTGTTCCCTTGTTCTGTTTGTACAGAGTGTTCCAGAAAACTCATTCTACGCAATGTTGTCCATAGCTTGTTATGATCCACTTAGTTGAAAGCCTTTGCATAGTCAATAAAGCTCAGGTAAACATCTTTCTGGTATTCTCTGCTTTCCACCAAGATCCATCTGACATCAACAATGATATTCCTCTTCTGAAACCAGCTTGAACCTCTGGAAGTTCTCTGTCAATGTACTGTTGCAGCCAATTTTGAATTATCTTTAGCAAAATTTTATTTGCATGTGAAATTAATGATATTGTCCAATGATTTACACATTCTGTTGGGTCACCTTTCTTTGGGATGGACACAAGTATGGATCTCTTCCAAGCACTTGGCTAGGTAGCTGCTTTCCATATTTCTTTGCATTGATGAGTGAGTGCCTCTACTGCCGCATCTATTTGTTGAAAGCTGACAATTTGTATTCCATCAATTCCTGGTGCCTTGTTCTTTGCCAATGTCTTCAATGCACTTTAGATTTCTTCCTTCAGTATCACTGACTCTTGATCATATGCTACCTCTTGAAATGGCTGAACATTGACCATTTCTTTTTGGTACAGTGATTCTGTGTGTTCCTTCCATCTTCTTTTGATGCTTTCTGCACCATTTGATATTTTGTCCATTTGTTGTTGCATGCCATCGAGTTTGTTCTGACCCACAGCAGCCCAGTATAGAGTTTCCAAGGAGTGACTGGTGAGCTTGAACCCCGGACCTTGTGGTTCAAACTGACTTTGCAGTCCAGTGCATTAACCCACAGTGCCACACCAGGACTCCTTCAATATTTCAAGTTGAAGCTTGAATTTTTTCTTCAGTTCTCTCAATTTGAAAAATTCTGAGCATGTTCTTCCCTTTTGGTTTTCTAACTCCAGGTCTTTGCACATGTATGTATATGTATACCATATGAGCTAGAAATTCTACTCCTAAGTATATGTTGTGTTGTTGTTATGTGCCATTGAGTCAGTTCCAACCCATAGCGACCCTGTATAGGTTTCCAATTTGCGCTTGGTGAGCTTGTACCGCTGGCCTTGCAGTTCAAACAGCTTTGCAATCTGGCACATTAACTCACAGCGCCACACCAGGACTCCATATATGAGTACATATATTCACCAAAGAGATGTGTTGTTGTTAAGTGCTGTTGAGTTGACTCTGACCCATAGCAACCCTATATAGGGTTTCAAGGAGCAGCTGGTGAGTTTGAACAGCTGATCTTGCAGTTCAAACTGCTTTGCAATCTGATGCATTAACCCACAGCGCCACACGAAGACTCCAAAGAGATATAAGAGAACATTTATAGTCATGGAGTGCATGATGTTTATAGTCATGGAATGCATGATGTTGTTGTTAACTGCAGTCAAGTAGGTGCCAAGTCATCGTGACCCTGTAAAAGGTTCCCCAGGAGCCACTGTTAGGTTTGAAGAGCAGAACCTGAGGTTAGCAGTCTAGTGCTTATTCTAAAGTGTGCCACATTATTGTGTTATTGAGTTGGTTCCAACTCATAGCAACCCTGTATAGGGTTTCTGAGGAGTGACTGGTGAGATTGAACCGTCAACCTTATGATTGAAACTGACCATGTGTTCCAGTGCTTACACTACAGTGCCACAATAACCACAAAGCAGAAACAATCCAAATGTTGAACAATAGACTAGATCCTTAAATCTTATATCCATACAATGGAATCTTTCAACAATGAGGCTATTGCTCTATGCATGTCTTTGTTTCCTAGAAATGTTAAGTGCCTGTGGAGTTACTTCCGACCCATAACAACCCTGCAAAGGGTTTCTGAGGAGCAGCTACTGAGATTGAACTGCCGACCTTGCAGATTCAAATCAACTTTGCAGTCCAGTGCATTAACCCACAGCACCATACCAAGAGGCCACATAACAGAAATACCACAGGTTTTAAAAAACAGGAATTCATTTTCTCACTGATTAGACATCTGGATTCAGGGACAGTTCTAAGGGAAAGCTTTCTTTCTGGGGTGGTGCTGGACTGGACAGAGTTCCTGGTCTTTCCTGAGTGCTTGTACTCCTCAGTGATCCTCAAGTGGTTTGGCATTTCCTCTCTTGCCTCATTTCTTTTTGTTAGCTTGCATTTAATCTCTTTATATCTCAAAAGGGATTGACTCAAGATGCATTCTACAGTAATCCTGGTTCATTAACATAACAAAGACAAGCCATTCCCAAATGGGATTCTAACTACAGTCATGTTGTTAAGTGCTGTAGTGTCAGTTCTAACCCATAGCGACCCTACATAGGGTTTCTGAGGAGGTGCTGGTGAACTTGAATCACCGACCTTGTGGTTCAAACTGATTTTGCAGTCCAGCACATTAACCCACACAGTACCACGTCAGGACTCCTAACCACAGAGGTTAGGATTTACAACACTTTTTAAAAAAATTACTGGTCAATTTTTAAGACAATTTTATTGTCTTTTTTTTTTTTTTTAACCTTTTATTGTGAATTAGGTGAAGGTTTACAGAGCAGATCAGTTTTCCATTCAGCAGTTCACACTCGTTTGGTTTCATCTCATTGACGAAATCCCCACAATGCAACATTACTTAGCTCATTTTGTCTTCTTTCCTAACTTTTCTGAACTTTGTCTTTGAGTAAATTTTGCCCTTTTGATCTCAAATGGCTGAATATTCTAAGGTGTGCAGACCTCCTTAGTGCTATTGTTCCCCTTATAGACCCTAAAAATTGAGCCATGATTTTATTTCCAGACATGAAGAAGCTTCTGAGTAATGTTGTATTTTCTTTATCTGGGTGGTGGTGGTGGTTTTGTACCGTCGAGTTGGTTCTGACCCATAGCGACCCTGTATAGGGTTTCTGAGGCGGTAAATCTTTATAGGAGCAGAAAGCCTCATCTTTCTCCCTTGAAGCAACTGGTAGATATGAATTGCTGACCTTGTGGTTATCAGTGATTGTGAATATTTATTGAAGAACCATAGACCTGTGCACACATTCATACTTTACGTTTTCTGTTTGTACGAACTGTATGTACGGTGGGGGGGGGGGCGGGGGTAAAGTGGAGGAACTGCCTGCCAAACACAGTTTTCTCTGCTGCTTCACTTCTGCTTAGGAGCACATGAGTGGAAAACAAATTTACTCATAAAACCATTTTATAGATGCCAGTTAGTGAGGGAAGTAACATTCCCATCCTCATTATCTCCGGTGGCATTTCCCTATTTTAAACAAGTCTCCTGATTTGGGATTTCCTAAGTCTCTCTCATGATGGTGATTTTGTTGAATCTTGCATAATCATTGATATGCTTATCTTATTCCATCACCCCTATCTCCTGAAGGCAAAGTAGCCTTGTATGGCTAATTCAGAGGCTGAAGGCTGGATTTGTTTACATTTTTAAATATAATTGGATTAACTCCAAAGCTCAAGGTTCCAAACTAAGAGGATGATTACAATTACAACTGGTTATGTCTAGGATTCTCCCTGTGGCAAGTTGGGTAGAAGGTCACATGCCCACCAAAACCTGCATTGTGCTGAGGTATCTTTGCTGAGTCTGAAGACCACAGATACCTGGATACTCTAATTGGTGAACCGTATTCTAACCAGAGCATTCTTAAATGTTGCAGGACATTTGTTCTTCTGTTTCAGTATAAGTTCTGTCAAAGTGGAATGAGAAAACATTAAATTTGGAATCTAAAAGTTCTTAATTTTAAAAAGTTCTATTTTAGTCAAATGGCATGTTGCATTAGGCATATCTGCTGCACAAGCCCTCTTTAAAATATTCAAGAGCAAAGATAGCAATTTGAGGATTAAGATGCACCTGACCCAAGCCATGGTATTTTCAATCGCTTCATACGCATGCGCAAATTGGACAATGGATAAGGAAGACCATAGAAAAATTGATGCATTTGAATTATGGTGTTGAAGAATATTAAAAGTACCATGGACTGCTAGCAGTACAAACAAATTTGTTTTGGAAGAAGCACAGCCAGAATGCTCTTTAGAAGCCAGGATAGTATGACTTCATCTCTGATACTTTGGATACAGTATCAGGAGGGACCAAAGCCTGGAGAAGGACATCATGCTTGGTCAAGTGCAGGATCAATGAAAAAGAAGAAGACCCCTAATGAGATGGATTGTCACAGCATCAGGAATGGGCTCAAGTGTAAAATGTTTGCGAGGATGGAGCAGGACTGAGCAGTGTTTCATTCTGTTGTGCATAGGCGTCTATGAATCTGAGCCCACTTAACAACACCTAACAGCCACATTTTAGTCCTGGTGTGGCACTGTAGGATAAGTTCTGGATGCTAATTGCAAAGTTGGCAGTTCAAATCAGCAGCCACTCCTCAGAAATATTATACAGAGTTCTATGTATGGGAACTTACTCAATGGCACTTAACAATAACAACTTTAACACTTAACTCCAGAATTTCAATGGTGGAGGGCACTTCTTGTTGTTAGGTGCCATCGAGACAGTACCGACTCATAGCGACCCTATGCACAACAGAATGAAACACTGCCTGATCCTGGGTCAATCTCACAATTGTTGCCACGCTTAAGCCCATTGATGCTGCCAATTTGCCAAGCCATCTCGCTGGGGGCTTTCCTCTTTTTCTCTGACTCTGCACCTTACCAAATCTGATATCCTTCTCCAGTGACTGGTCACTCCTGACAATATGTCAGAAGTACAAGAGATGAAGTTTGGCCATCCTGGCCTCCAAGGAGCACTCTGGCTGCACTTCTTCAAACACAGATCTGTTGGTTCTTTTGGTAGCCCATGGTACATTCAATATTCTCCTCCAACATCATAACGCAAAAGCATCAATTCTTCTACAGTCTTCCTTATTCACTGTCCAGTTTTTGCATGCATGTGAGACTATTGAAAATACCATGGCTTAGGTCAGGTGCAGTTTAGTCCCCAAGTTGACACCTTTGCTTTTCACTACTTTTTTTCTAATTGCCCACCTATGACATTTAATGATAAAATATACAGGGTCGCTATGAGTGGGAACTGACTCCACTGCACATAACACCAACACCATACTGTACTATATGTAAATCTATGTTTTATACAGAAAAAGTAGGATTTTTTTCCACTCCAATTTCCTCCCATGTCCCATTAGGAGTCACTGAGTGGTACATATGGTTAATGTACTTGGGTGCTAACTGAAAGCTTGGAGGTTCAAGTGTACCTAAAGGTATTTTGGAAGAAAAGGCCTAATAATATACTTCTGAGAAGTCGGCCACTAAAAACTCTATGGAGCAGATTTCTACCCAGACACACATGGGGGCACCGTGCGTCGTGTTTTGGATTAACTCAATGGTACTATCTCCCAAGAACCACTTCTTGATGGAGGCAGAGACGATGACATGGAGAGATGGAGTGGCCGGGGACTCTAGACCCAGAGAGGGAGAGGGACTGTGTGCTGGCGACCGGGGTGGGGGTGGGGGAGTTGAGGGGGCAGGCTTGCAGGGTATACCCTTTGGTTGGTTGATGATGCATGGAGGAGATTGTAACCATGGCAATGAAATGATATACGATAGGATGAATGTAAAACTAATGTTCTCCCATGTAAACTATCACATATTTCACAAAAAAACATTGAAAAAACCACTTCTCAGCCCCCTGAGAACTCAGGAAGGGCGTGATCACAGGGAGGTGAGTGGTATCATTGGATCAGGAAGTACCAGTGGTAGAATGACTCACATTGGCCCTGGAGGAAGTGAGTGTAGACTTCATGGAGAAAACAAGGTGCTGAAGACCAAGAAGCATGGCTTAGAACTGGTGCCAGTCACAGGAAGTGTGTGTTCCATGAGTAGGTCTGGGATGTGAGAACTGTGCCTACTCAGGGTGGGTGCAAGTGGGGGCTGGAGCGGGAGGAGCAGTGGGTAACCTGGTGAGTCAGCAGTTACCATGGAGGGCCTCAAATACAGAGTTAAGGAGAGAAGACCTCCCACCAAGGACACGAGGGACAGACACATAAAGATCTTCAAAAGCAATGAACAGACATCGACATTTGACAATGTGTGTGGTTAAGGAAGGAAAATCAGGTATGAGATTCTTAGAGTCATTGAAGCAAGAAATCATGAGGACTTAAAGTTACTCCTGAGCATGAGCTAGGAGGGAAGAGAGCTTTTGTAGATATGAGTACTGTGTGTGAAACCATTTATTCAAATGCAATTGCAGGTAATTGATAGAGTGCTGATTACTTACAAGGATTAGGAGCCATTTGAAAGGCTTCCAGGAGCCTCAGAATCTGAAAGGGTCTAGTTGCCCCAGGTTTGATATCTGTTAAATCACTGTTCTTTTTTCTGAGGTTGAAATGAGCAGAGGAATCTCAGCCAGTGAGTGGGGTCAGGGAGCTAGCACATACTGTCCTTGGCTGGGCGCCACCACGGAGCCCATCTACTGCCCTGAAAAGTGCAGACGCATAAAGACAACTCGGTGTGGGCGTTTGTTCATTAACTTTTGATGCTCCCTCTCCTCCCAGCTCAGCCAAATCCGGAATTGGCTGACAATGTTAGTTGCTATACTTACCCTTCCTTTGGTCTGGCTTTGATCTCTCTGGGAATTACCCAGTCTGCCATAGACCCTTAGAAGATAACCACATTCTCCTCTTTGTTATTGTTGTTGGTCTTAATAAATTTAACAGCTTGCAACAGCATAAACTTACTCATTTCCTATCTGTTAGGACTTTTTAACCCACTGCAGTCAGATCAATTCTGATTCGTAATAACTCTGTAGGATAGCATACAACTGCTCCCTAGGGTTTCTGAGTCTAAATCTTTAGGGGACAGATAGCCTCATCTTTCTCCATGGAACAGCTGGTGGGCTTGAACTCCTGGCCTTGTGAGTTTAACCCACTATGCCACCAAAACTGCTTAGGAACTTTCAGGATTTTGAAACCAAACCAAAACAAAGCTCACAGGGACGAATGAGAAATGTTCATGTGTGAATAACATTTGTGTTCGGTGGAGGGGCAGATATTTCTGTTTGTTTTTGTTGTACTTTTGGTGAAAGTATGCACAGTGAAGCAAGTTCTCATTCAACAATCCTTAAACATAATGCTCAGTGGAGTGAGCTACCTTCTCCCGCTTTATGGACATTCTGTTTTTGTCTGTTCTGGCGGCTCCATTCTCACTCATTTAGACTCACTGTCCCCCTAAATTTCTCATCGGGGTGTTAGAATGACTGTTGTCATTGAGTCTTATATGGATAACTTTAAGAAGAATACAGTTCTCAAGGGCGAATTTCTATACTTTTTTGAGCTCATCTGCTCTTTAGTTAATAGGTGATTTCAAGGGATACTATCTGTTACTGAATCATCTTGCACATGATCTTGGTAGACACTAGTGTTGCTGTTAAGTGCCATTGAGTCAGTTCCAACCCATAGAGACCCTGTATAGGGTTTCTGAGGAATGGTTGGTAAGTTTATACTGTGACCTTGCAGCTTAAACTGACTTTGTGGTCTAGCGCATTATCCAGGACTCTGGATGGACATTATGCTGAGTGAAATGAGCTAATCACAAAAGGACAAATATTGTATGATCTTTCTTTTATAAAACGACAAGAATAAGTCTACAAAAAGAAAACAGCATTCATGGGCATTGGTAGCTTTTTGCAATGGTAGGACTATGGAGTCTTCCTGGAGACAGGGACAGAATTGAAGGAGGTGGGGTACAAGCAAGGATGGCTGCTTCCTCTCTTCAGACTGAGGATCTGGCTGTGGCTACCACAGAGGGCTTCCTGTCTAAGTTCTGGGAGGTACTTAGGATCAGTCCACTGTCCAAAAGCCGGACCAGTTTTTGTCACAGCCAACTCATGGAGATCCCACGTATGCAGAGTGAAACTGGGCTCCAAAGGATTTTCAAAATTGTAATCTAACAGGAGTCCCGATATGGTGCTGTAGGATGTGCTCAGGATTGCAAGGTTAGTTTGAACTGTAAGACTGGCAATTCAAATCCACCAGCTGCTCCTTGGAAACCCTATACAGGGTTGCTACAAGTTGGAACCGGCTCACTGACATTAAACAACAAACAATAATAACAATCTTACAGAAGCAGAACACCAGGACTTTCTTCCACAGTACCTCTATGTGAGTTTGAACCATGAATGTTTCAGTGAGCACCTCTGCCCAGGACACTGTGATGTTCTCTGCATCCATCCCTTTAGCTTTATACAGAGTGCGCTCCCTGTCTCTGATAAAATGGCTTTGAAGCAGAGATTAAAGGCTTTACGGTGGGTGGAGGGAGGGAGGAGGATGGAGAGGGATATTTTGGATGCTATCTCTCCATTGATGGCCACCTCCTCAGTGCTTCTCAGACCACATCATTAATACAACATGTCCCCAGGCTTCCAGCAGCTCCCAAATGGCAACAGGAGCCCAGAATTGCCACAGACTGCCTCCCCAGCATTCTTTTAACCCTGTTTTTTGGTCTCCCAGGTCACCCGTATCATTGGCTTCTCGTGCTGGTGTTCAGTATTGCCTAACCCCAGTTGGATGGACAGCTGGTTCCCAGACTATTTGTCTTGGCTTTGACATGGAATGCTTTTGGAACATGCTTTTTGAAACTGTCCATCATGGATTTGCAACAAAACTTGGGCTATAGGTCCTGGCTTTGACTCAGCCTGGCCCACAGAGTCCTCCAGATCTCACTTGTCAGTGAGGAGAGAGTGGAAGCCACAGTGCTGAGAAGGAACCAGAGCTGGCTAGGAATGTCCACAATGTTCCCATTCCAAGGTTGGGGCTACCTCACTCCTGAACAGTCAGACCTAAAGTGTGCTGATTTGTGCATTTAGGTACACAGATAAAGGTCTTCATGGATGGTCCAGAGTCCCTGACATAATCAACATTCAAAACTTGACTGGGATGCTGTTGTTTAGTGCTGTCGAGTTGGTTCTGACTCATAGCGACCCTGTATAGGGTTTCCAAGGAGCAGCTGGTGGGTTTGAACCACTGACCTAGTGGTTATCAAAGCAGTGCTTACTCTACAGTCCCAGAAAAGGGGAAACCCTGCTTCACAGACTCTGAGTTTCTGTTAAGGGTGATGCAATGGTTTGGAAATGGACAGTAGGGATGGTTTTGCAACATGGTGAGGGTAATTAATGTCACTCAATTGTATATGTTAGAGTGATAGAAATGCCAAATGCTTTGTTATATATATTTAACCACAATAAAAAATGTATACAAATTAACCAGGATCAGGAACTTTAGGAAAATGTTAAATAAACCCTGAGAAAACACAAAGCTGGGAGTGAAAATCAGTACACTATGACAAATCAAGATTTAGAGCAACTCTGGACTGAGCCCCCACATCCAACTGTATAGTGCAAGAGAGGAAAGCTGCTGAGCAGCATGATTGGACAAGTCTCCAGTGTTCTGGATGACAATGGGATCAAGAGAATAAAGTGTAAGAGGTAGCATCTCAGATTTTACACTCCCAAACTGAGCTTATCAAATGTGTACCCCTGCTCATGATCTCAGTTTCTGTTGACTAGTGCTATTAGCCTTCTAGAAGTATCAATTAATATGGGTACAATTGATGATCAACACAATTTGGTATATAATTTCACAAAATACTATGAAGAATCATTTGATCATTTGTTCATTCAACACGTTACTTATAGAACTCATGTTGTGTTGTTAAGTGTCATTGACTTGCTTCCAACTCATAGTTCACAAAGTTATAGAGGTGGGATAGTCCCAATTACTGGTTAGATGAACCAAGACCAGCGGGTTAGATGGCAGACAGGCAGGTCTGGCAGATAAGAAGGCAGGCTGCTGAGGACTCCGGGGATCAGCTGACAATAGAGCACTTGACTGGCTCAAGTCCAAAGAAGTAGAAGTCAGAAGATGATCCAGATGCAAGATCTAGACCCAGTAGAGAGCAAGCGAGCTTAACCTGTTGTTGTTGTTAAGTGCCGTCGATTCCGACCCATAGCGACCCTGAACAGGGTTTCTGAGGCTGTAAATCTTTACGGGAGCAGAAAGCCTCATCTTTCTCCCGCGGAGCAGCTGGTAGTTTCGAACTGCTGACCTTGCAGTTCGCAGCCTGATTTGTAACCACTACGCTACCAGAGCTCCTTACTGGAAGCGTGCCACACCCCTGAGAAAATATCCTTTAAATTGATTGGCTGCTCACAGAAGACCTCATCATAGAATTGATTACATCAGATTAGATCTCATCATGGATAACGACATCTATACTGCCAAACCACTGAAAATCTGGCCCATTGAAGTTGACAAAAAACCTTAACCCATGCCTATGTAAGGCACACCTTAGTCTTCAACGTGACATCTTTGCTCTTTACCACTTCTTAGAGGTCTTGTGCAATACACTGCGTGATTTTTTAAACTGCTGCTTCTATGGGGTTGGTTGTGACATGAAATCCTTGACAACTTCAATCTTTTCTCCATTTATATGATGTTATTAATTAGTTCAGTTGTTTGTTTTCTTTCCATTGAATTGTAATATATACGGACAGCTGTATTCTTTGATCTTCATCTATAAGTGCTTCAAGAACCCAGAAGAGAGAGAATGGGGAATACTGTGAGCTCGTGACTGTCCAAAGCCCATGTAGGGACCCAAGACAAAATGGCCAGAAGCCCAAGATGCAGATTTTATGTGAAACTTTTCCCAATATTTAAATGCTGACAATTAAGCTAACTATTTTTTTAAGTACTGCAGAGTCAAACAAAATGCATCCAGAGGCCGATCTAGCTCCTGGGACTCAGCTTGTAGTCTCTGGGCTTTGTTTCTGGGTTCAAACCTCCGTTCTGCTACTCCGCAGCTGTCTTTTGTGTGGTTGTCCAGATTAAATGATTCTATGAGGCAAGGCACTGAAGACCACATCTGGCATAAAGGTGAAGTAAGCTGTTACTTGTCATGATCATCTACTATGTGCCAGGTTCTGGCTGTGAAGTGGCTTTCTCACCCATTTTCCAAGGCCTGGGGTGGGGGGCAAGGGGACAAAGATTCAGAGCAATGAAGCCACTTGCTTCAAATCAGTCTCTTAGTGCAAGAATTCAGTTCTCATGATTTCTGCCTCCAAAGCTGGTGCTTTGTCAGCCTCCTTTACACTGTATTTTTACTCTTACAATTTCTTTTGAGGATTTTAGCAACAGTTCTCTAGGAAATGGTACCTTTCGAGGAAACATTTAATAACAAAAGAAATTTCAAAAAGACAAGCAAGCCCCCTACATTCACATACACAAACACACAGACTCACATACACAAACACACAGACTCACATACACAAACACACAGACTCACATAAACACCCACACCCACACATTTACACACATAAACACACACTCATACACACACTGCAGACACACTCATATAAACACACACTTTCAGGCACATATGCACATTCACACACATACAATACCCAAACAAACACACACTCACACACACTCATACACACATTCACATTCATACACTCAAATAAACACATGCTCACAGACACACTCAAATAAACATATACACACAATCCTGTAAACACACACATGCACGGATATGGATATGCACACCAATGTTTTAAAATAAAACTAATCAAAACTGTCAGTGTGATTTCCCCCCATCTAATTGGAGTCAGTGTAGTGGTTATGAGTCTGGCTGTTAACCTCAGGGTCAGCAGTTAGAAACTACCAGCTATTCCGCTTGAGAAAGATGAGGCTTTCTGCTCCTGTAAAGATTTGCAGCCTCGGAAACCCTGTACAGAGTCGGTATGAGTCGGAACCGACTCCACGGCACATAACAACAACAATTGGAGTCCTGGTGTCAGTTTGAACAACAAGATTGACAGTTCAGATTGGCCAGTTACTCCTTGGAAATCTTATACTTGGGAGGTTGTTAGGCGATGGAACTGACCTGAGGACACTTAACAACAGCATCAACAACAATAGGCTATTAAATATCATTGTTCTTGGAGTGTTCTGAATTCCATAAGAATAAGGTACTAGTAAGCACCTTGAGGCAAGAGATCAGCAGGTCGGATCTTAATGCCTTTACTGAGTAGACAAAAACTCCCTTGGGTCCACTCAAGAAGGGTGACAGGTGCTATAACCAAGCCTGGGATCCCAGGACCTCTGTGCCCTGGAAGGCAATTAGAGACTGGCTCAGTGTCCTCCTCCTCCTGTGTGTGCATTCCTTAGTCTTGCAAACTGATCAGTCAATGCCTCCCCTGCTTCTCCTTGGGGGCTTTACCCCCTGGAGCTGCCCACCCATCATCTTCCTGCAATCAGAATTTCTTCCCTTAAAAAGAGAAAAGGAAAGAGAAAATTTGTATTGTTTGGAGTCCTGAAACTAGCAGGAAATTTGACTTGCTCCCGGAACATTTTTAGTGGAGGGCTCCCAGCTGGGCAAGCTAGAATATTGGAATTCATGGCAAACAGCTTTATTTGATTCTTATGACTACCGCCAAGGCAGTATGACTGTGAGTGTGTCATTCTTAGTAACAGCCTTGACAAATGCTCTTCAAAACCCCAAAATGGAATCTCAGCCTGCAAAGGGGAGCTTTCTTCTGAATCTGTGGGAAGGAGGGTGTTCTCAGTCTCCAGGACAGGAAACAAAGGCATTATTAGGAGAATCAAAATGGCATCCGGCAGCAGTATTCATCTGCACAATGCATTGTTCCTTTTCTTCTGTAGGTATTTCTGTTTAGTCTTTCTATGGATAGGATTTTAGGCTAAGATGTTTCTCTTTTCTAACTTTCATATTGAAACTGAATGTTGCCATCATCCAAAGGGAATGTTACTTATGTTATTTCTATAATTCACAGCAGAAACAAAGTCTTGAAGTTGGACACAGCCAGCTGATTATTTTAGGTTCCGGTTCATATACATAAATGGTTTTCTTTCCTTCACCCTTTTCTGGATTCTTTCGGAGTATTGGGAGTGTGTAAAATAATCCCTAGTGCCTGAAAAGGCATTTATGCTGTAAAGAGGAATGTTATTGTTGTTGTTGCTTTGTGCCACAACAACCCTGTATAGGGTTTCTGAGGAGCAGCTGGTGAGTTTGAACCACTAACCTTAAAGTTCAAAAAGATCTTGAGGCTGAGTACTTTCCTAGGGTGCCACACCAGGACTCTATTAAGAGGAATAGTGGTGGCAAGTGATAGATAGACAGCTAGTTAGATAGCTAGATGATAGACAGATGATAGCTAACTAGTTAGCTAACTACCTAGATGAATGGATAGCAGCAATGGTAGCTGCTGACAAGTCCACTCTGACTCATGAAGACCTTCTCTACAATAGATGAGATGTTGCTCAGTCTGTGTCATCCTCATGATCCCTGGCATGTTTGAGTCCATTGTTTGAGTCCTCAGTCTCATTGAGGGTCTTCCTCACTTCAGCAAAGACCATGTTCTCCTCTAGCACTTGATCTCTCCTGATAATGTGCCCAATGTGAGTAGGACAATGTTTTCTTGTAACTCATAAGCTTTTCCTTGACTAATTTTTGAAAGTGGATTGCTAGACTGTTCCTCCTCATCTGTCTTAGTCTGGAAGCTCCATTGTAACCTATCTACCAAGGTGATCCTGCTGGTATTTTAAAAATATGGGTGACATAGCTTCCAGCATAACAACAAAATACACACTACCACTGTTTGACAAATAGGCACATGGGTGGTGGGGGTAGTTAGCAAGCAGTCAATAATGATTATGGTGCTGTTATTAACTGCCTTTGAGTCAGTTCCTACTCGTAGTAATCCTGTATATATGATTTCCGAGGAGCAGCTGGTGAGTTTGAACCACTAGCCTTGCAGTTCAACCCAACTTTATGGTCTCGTACTTATCCTACATCTCCACAGCAGGACCTTGTATCCATAATGATTATGTTGTTGTTAAGTGCTGTTGAGTCAGTTCCAACTCATAAGGACCCTGTATAGGGTTTCCTAGGAGCAGCTGGTGAGTTTGAACCACCAACCCTGTGGTTCAAACCGACCTTGCAATCCAGTGCTTTATCCCACAGAGCCAGAAGTGATTGCAAATCTCTTGAGCTACAAGAATGTTACAAACTGCAGTTCTCATGCTTTCTCCATCACAGAAAAGCATGGATTAAGCCCAATTCTGTCCAAAGCATGCTCTAATGCCACAGGGAAAGGAATCAAAAGACACTATTCCTGTCCTCACTGAACTGACAGTGCAGTGAAGAACAGGCCACACACAGGCACACACTAGTTAAAGACAAGCATAGTCTCCAATGTGTGCACTGGGGGAACTCATTTCTATGTCAATGGTTTGAACTCTGTCCGCATTTGCCAATATTAATTCTATCACAAGACGTAGTAGGAGCAACCAGCCCCTGGAGGAGGACATCAAACTTGGTAAAGTGGAGGGTCAGTGGAAAAAAGGAAGATCCCCAATGAAATGGATTGACACAGTGGCAACAGCAATGGACTCAAGCTTAACAACGATTGTGAAGTTGGCACAGGACCAGGCAGTGTGTCATTCTTTGTGCACAAGGTTGTTATGAGGGCACCTAAGAACTCATGGTCAAGGGTACTTAGCAACAATATGCCATATTTGGAAGATATTTTCTTAGGTGAAAATTGAATTATTTTTCTCTAAGAATGGGAGTCCTGGTGTGGCATTGGGTTAATGTGCCAGACTGCAAAGCCATTTGAACTGCGAGATGGGTGATTCAAGTTCACCAGCTGTTCCTCCGAAACCCTATACAGGGTCACTATGGGTTGGAATTGATTCCATGGCATTTAATAACAACAACAACAATAGCACAGTGATTTACTGCTTCGCTGTTAACCAAAATGTCAGAGGTTTGAAGCCACCAGGTACTCCAAGGGTGAAAGATGAGGCAGTCTATTTCCACAGCATTTGTAGCATTAGAAACCCTACAGAGCAGTTCTACATTGTCCTATAATGTCACTAAGAGTAGGAAAGGACTCAGTGCAGGTGGTTTTGCTGTTTTGTTTTGGTTTGGTTGTTATTTGTTTTAAGATTGAGAACAAGGAAAGGATATTTAATCTTCTTACATTTATTCAACATATGCTGGAAGAACTAGCTAGTGGAATAAGACAAGAAAAGGAAATTAAAGTACACAAATCATAAAGAAAGAAAACAGTTCTAATTTGCAAATGCATGATTATTTATGTAAAAAAATCCTAGGGAATATATAAAACCCACATAGAACTAACAAGTATGTTAAGCAAGTTTGTACCATACAGTATAAGCATATTTTAAAAATTGTATTCCTATATAAGGAGTTCTAACACTGTAGGGTAAACACTGGACTGACAACAACAAAGTTGTCACTGCAAACCCACCAACTGCTCCTCAGAAACCCTATACAGGGTCACTATGAATCAGAATTGACTAGAAGGCATTTAACACCAACATTCCTGTATAATAGTCAAGAACACATGAACCCTGAAATGAAAAGATACAGTAGCATTTACAGTTGCTCAAAAAAAGTAATGCTTTGGTGTAAATTTAGCAATACATGTATGCTGATAACTACACAAAGTTGATAAAAGACATCTAAGAAGATCCAAATAAATGGGACATATACCATGACCTAGACAAATGGATTGGAAATCTCAACAGAGTAAATATGCCAGATCTCTCCAAACTGATATACAATTTTAAACTCAATTTCTTTCAGATCCCACCAGAAGTTTTTGTATTCTAAAATTTGCCTTCCTACCAGCAAGAGTTTTTCCAAAAGTTTTATGGAAAAGCAGAGAAATTCAATAGATAAAACATTTTTTGAACAAGAAGACTAAATCAATAGGAGTCAGTATGTCCTATTTCAAGTTTTATTATATAGCTACAAAAATCAGGACCATGTGGTCTTGGTAGGAGAAGACACATATAGATCAGTGTAACAGAACGAGAACCCAGAAAGTTTTGTCATTGTCATTTCCAAGAACAAATCCTGGCTTCCAAAACAGATTTTCCCCTTCTTCTGGCAGTCCATATGTAGTATATTCAGTATTCATCACTAATACCATAACTCAAACGCATCAATCCTTTCCTGGTCTGTCTTCCTTACTCACTGTCCAGCTTTCATATGCATATGAGGTGACTGAAAATAAGGTGGCTTGGATCAGGAGCACCTTTGTCCTCAAAGGGACACTTTTGTTCTTTAACACTTTGAAGAGGTCTTTTGCTGCAGATTTGCCTAATGTAATACGTTGCTTGGTTTCTTGAGTGTTGCTTCCATGAGTGTTGATTGTGGATCCAGAAATAGGTCCACACAAATATGCTCAGTTGATTTTTGACAAAAACTCAGTTCAATGGCAGAAAGGCAGTATTTTCAACAGATAGTGTTGGAGCAATTGAAGAAGACAGGCAAAAAGATAGACCTTAACCTAAACTTCATGCTTTATACAAGAATGAATGCAAAATGGTTTATGGAATTAGATTAGACTATAAAATTGCTAGAAAATATATAAGAGAAAAATCTTAGCATCTAGGACGAGGCAAAAAGTTATTAGATTCAATACAAAAAAGAGCATGCAGGATCCATAAGAGGAAAAATTGATTAATTGCACTTCATCAAAATGAAAAATTTTGTTCTATGAAACACTCCATTAAAAGGATGAATAGACAAGCTACAAACTGGGAGAAAATTATTTGCAATCTACATATTTGACAAAGGACTAACATAGAAAATATTTAAATATAGAAAATATTTAAAGATGTCTCAAATATTAAAAGAAAATATCACAACTGTCAAAAAATCCAATTAAAATATTTCAGCAAATAAGCACATGGAAATATGTTCAACATCATTGACCACTATTGTTTGTTGTTGTTGTTGTTAGGTGCCATTGAGTTGGTACCGAATCATAGTGACCCTATGCACAACAGAACAAAACATTTTCTGGTCCTGGGCCAACCTCACAATTGTTGCCACACTTGAGCCCACTGATGCTGCCACTTGGCCAATTCATCTTGCTGGGGGTCTTCCCCTTTTTCTGTGACCCTCCACCTTACCAAACATCATATCCTTCTCCAGAGACTGGTCCCTCCTGACAATATGTCTGAAGTATGAGAGATGAAGTTTGGCCATCCTGGCCTCCAAGGAGCACTCTGGC
>NW_006408540.1:18368559-18369798 GCF_000296735.1 Chrysochloris asiatica | reverse complement strand
AATCTTTTCTCCGTTGATAAGAATGTTGTTTATTGGTCCAGTGGTGAGGATTTTTGTTTTCTTTACATTGAGATGCAATCCATACTGAAGGCTGTGCGCTTTGATCTTCATCAGTAAGTATTTTAAGTCTTCTAGTTAGGTGCTGTCAGATTGATTCTGACTCACAGCAATCTTACACACAACAGAACAAAACACTGGCTGATCCATTTTCACAGTGGTTGTTAGTTTGAGCCCACTGTTGCTCTCCCTATGTCAGTGTGAATGCAAATGAAAAACACACTGAGTCACCTCTATACACATATCAGAATGACGCAAATAAGAAAGAGCAACAACACCAAATACTGGAGAGGACAAGGAGAAACTGGATCACATATGCATTGATGATGGGGATATAAAACGGCACCGCCACTCTGGAAAACATTTTGGAAGTTTTTTTTAAAACAAACAAAAAAAACACAAAACCCTAAAAACGCAATTAGCATAAGACCCAGCATATATTTCTGGGCATTTGTCCTGAAGAAATGAAGGCTCATGTTCACACAAAAACCTGCACATGAATATTTATAGTAGCTTTATTCATAATGCCTGAAAGCAATCCAGATCTGTTTCACTAAGTGAATAGTTAAGCAACCTTTTTGTAGCAGTAAAAAGAATAGGAATACTGATACTAACAATAGCTGGGATGGATTTCCAGAGAATTGTGCCAGGTGGAAAACGCCAAAGCCAAGAGATCACATGCTATCTAATACATTTCTATAACATTCTTGAAATGCCAACACTGTAGAAATGGAGAACAGATGAGTGGTTCTTTAGGGATTAAGGAGGGAAGTAGATTTGGCAATAAAAGAAGCAATATGAGGGACCATTGTCGTGATGGAAATGTTCTGTTTCATGATCACACTGGCATCAATATCCCGATTGTGATATGGTCCTCAGGTTTTGCAAGATGTTATCATTGAGGGAAACCAGGCAAAAGGACACCTCTCATTTCTTAAAACTGCGTGTTTGATTTCTGCAATTATCTCAAAATAAAAGATGAATTTTTAAATATCTGAAACTAACTTAAAAATGTTTGCTTTGTTTTACTTGAATAATTAAGAACTTAGTGAAGCAACCTACTGAGACAATATATGTAACATATATCGTCTACTATAACAGAAATTCTACAAACAGAAAATTCTTCTTGGACAGTTTGTTGTTGTTGTTGTTAAGTGCCTTCGAGTCGGTTCCGACCCATAG
>NW_006408540.1:18323696-18366413 GCF_000296735.1 Chrysochloris asiatica | reverse complement strand
CAGAAATGAGCAAAATGGATTGACCAGATTAATAGCTACACGGTAGTGGTGGTGTGCTGTGGAGTGGGTTCCAACTCATAGCAACCTTGCATAGGGTTTCTGAGGCAGTAAATCTTTCCAGAAGCAGAAAGCCTCATCTTTTCTCCATAGAGTGGCTGGTAGTTTTGAACTGTAGCTACATAGTTGTTGTTGTTAAGTGCCATCGAGTCAGTTCTGACCCATAGCAACCCTGTATAGGGTTTCTGAGGAGCAGCTGGTGAGCTTGAACCACTAATCTTGTAGCAGATACCAAGAAATGAATTACTTTGTTTAAGTCACTATGAGTTGGAACCGATTCCATGGCACTTAACAACAACAACAATCAATGAAACCCCATCTGGACTAACAGCTACAATAGAGTCACCGCCTGTGTTGTAGTTCTCTAGTGCTGCTATAATAAAAATACCACCAGTGGATGGTTTTAACAAACAAATTTATTCTTTCCATTTGTTGTGGTTGTTGGGTGCTGTCAAATTGATTCCTACTCACAGAGACCCTAAGTGCAACAGAACGAAACCCTGTCCGGTCCTGCACCTTCCTCCCTGTTGTTCCATTTGAACTCATTGTTGCTGCCACCATGTCCGTCTGTCTCTTGGGGGTCTTCCTCTTTTTTGCTGGCTTTCGCCTTTCCAAGCATGATGTCCTTCTCCAGGGATGGGTTCCTCCTGACAATATGTCCAAAGAATGAGAGACAAAAATCTTACCACCTTGCTTCTAAGGAGCAATCTGGATATATGCCTTTCTTTCTTTTTTTGAAAGTTGTTATTGTGAATTGAAAATTTATATGGCAGATCATCAGTTTTACATTCAACAAATCGTATAGTTTGTTTCATTACAATGATTATAATCCCCTCCATGTTCCATCAGTTAACAGTATTGCTCTCTCTTTATTTTAGCTTAAATTTTTTTTTAAAATAACACTCAGGAATATATAATAATTTAAACCACCAAAGGTTACATTCTGCAAGCCTGACTCCTGGTTGCCAGCTCTGAGTCCCTCTCTTCCCATGAATCTAGAGTCCTCAGCTGTCCCCTCTCTCCATGTCCCCATCTCTGCCTCCATCTCTGGTGTCACTGCTTCTCAGGATAGGGTCCTACATTCTGCTCGTGCTCTTCTCCCCTGATGGTCCTCTGTTCCTGGACTGTAAGATTAACTACTCCTCAGTATTTGTTACAAAACTTCTGCCTTTATAATTGTGACAGTTGCAATTAGTCATGATAACATTACTCACTATTGTATCATAAGAATCTTATTTCCATCTCTTTTCATCAGCCCCGTTTGATCGTCCCCCCTGAACTAAACTCCCTTTTGAAAACTTGTAAGCCAGTCACTTTGTACCTTTATCACCCCCTCATTTTAGGTAGCCAATGTCTAAATTGCCCATTCCATTCCTATCTACCCTGAGTACAGAGGGGATAGCATTGATACTTGATATGAAGACTCCTTCCCTTTCTGTTGGAATTTTGAGCTACTACATCCGTAAGCATAGGTAAAGTTCATCAAATTGTAGCAATTTACCCTCGTTTCCTTTATCAAAAATTGTTTTTTTGTTAATCTTCCTTTAGTCAAGTTCTGATTATCAAGTCATCAAGGCTAGGTCAAATAGTTACTATCTGCAAGTTTGGGTGTTCTTGTGCTTCTCCCTTCACTTCATATCAGCTGGATGCTTCACTTTCAGCTTCTCCCTCTGTGGCTATGTCCTTGTCCATGGGCTCAGGTGTCACCATGTCTCACCACACTTTGGACCAACCAGCCCTTCCTCTTCTCTTTCTCATTTCCAGGTCAATGGGAGTCTGTGGAATGTGGTTAAACTCAGTCCATTTCTTCATTGCTGCCTTTCCCTCTCTTCCACTCACCAGTAGACCAATATGGCACTGGCTGTATTTCTTCCAAGATAGATTTTGTTGTTCCATTCAAAGATACTTTCAATATATTTCCCTAACACCATAATTCCCTAACCCCAAACCAAAGGCATTAGTTCTTTCTTATTTGTTGTCCAACCTCCACACGCATATGAAACAATTGAAAATACCATGGCTTAGTTCAGGTACACCTTAGCCCTCAAACTGATACCTTTGTTATATTTAACACTTTAAAGAGGTATTTTGCAGCAGACTTGCTTAACGCAACATATCATTTGATTTCTTGACCTGCTGCTTCTGTGAACATTGATTATGGATCGAAGCAAATGAAAATCTTTGACAAATTCAATCTTTTTTCCATTTATCATGTTGTAATTGTATTGATCTAGTTGTGAGAGTTTCTTTATAGTGATGTGCAATCCATATTGAACGTTGTAGGCTTTGTTCTTTATCAGTAGGTATTCTGAGTTCTCTTCACTTCCAGCGAGCAAGGTTATATAAGCTGCGTATTGTAGCGGTTCGAAACTACCAGCCGCTCCGCCGGAGAAAGATGAGGCTTTCTACTCCCGTAAAGATTTACACCCTCGGAAACCCTGTACAGGGTCGCTATGGGTCGGAACTGATTCGACGGCACTTAACAACAACAACAACAACATTGTAGGTTGTTAACGAGTCTTCCTCCAATCCTGATGCCATGTTCTTCATATAATCCAACTTCTTGGATTATTTTCTCAGAATACAGATTGAATAAGTATGGTGAAAGAATACAATCCAGATCTGCACATTTCCTGATGTCAAACCATTCAGTATTCCTTTGTTTTGTTCAAACGACTGTTTCTTGGTTTATATACAGGCTCTTCATGAACTCAATTAAGTGTTCTAGAATGCCTATTCTTTGCAATGTTATCCAGAGTTTATTATGGTACACAAAGTCAAATGACTTTGTATATTCAATAAAGCACAACTAAACATCTTTCTGGTATGCTCTACTTTCAACCAATATTCATCAGACATCAGTAATGTCAGATGATTTATGTCTTCTTCTGAATCAGATTTAAATTTCTGACTGTTGATGTACTGCTGTAATCATTTTAAAATTATCTTCAGCATAATTTTACTTGCATATGATAGTAATGATATTGTTTAATGATTTCCACATTCCATTGGGCCATATTTCTTTGAAATGGACGCAGATATGGATCTCTTCCAGTCAGTTGGTCAGGTTTTTGTCTTCTTGACATAGACAAGTTAGTGAACATCTCCAGTGCTGCATCAGTTTGCTGAAGCATTTCAGTTGGTATTTCATCCATTCCTGGAACCTTGTTTTTCACCAATGCCTTCAGTGATGCTTTTACTTGTTCCTTTAATACCAATGATATTTGATTGAATGGCAAACATCTTGAAATGATTCAATGTCTATCAATTCTTTTTGGTACAGTAACTGCATTTCTTCCATCTTGTTTTGATGTTTCCAGCTTCATTCAATATTTTGCCTATAGAATCCTTCAATAGTGCAATCAAAGTCTTGATTTTTTTCTTTAGTTCTTTCAGCTTGAGGAATGCTGAGTATGTTCTTCCTTTTTGGTTTTTTAACTCCAGGTCTTCATTATAATATTTGACACTGCCTACTTGAACTGCCTTTTGAAATTTTCTTTTCAGCTCCTTTTCGTCATCATTTCTTTCAGTCGCCTCAGTTTCTCTATGCTCAAGAGCAAGTTTCAGAGTCTCTCTTGACATCCACTTTGGTATTTTCCTTTTTTCTTGTCTTCTTAATGACCTTTTGCTTTCTTCCTGTATGATGTTCTTTATGTCATCCCACAATTCTTCAGGTCTCTGGCCATTAATGTCTGATACATTAAATATGTTCTTGAATTGGTCCTTAAATTCAGATGGGATATACTCAAGTTCATATTTTGGCTTTCATGGACTTGTTTTAATTTTTGTCAGCTTCAGCCTGAACTTGTATTGGAACAATTGTTTTGGCTGATGACATTGAGCTTCTCTACAGTCCCCTCCCACAGATATAGTTAGGTTTATTCCTGTGTATTCCATCTGGCGAGGCCCATGTTTCTGAAAAAAGGTATTTGCAATGAATCAGTTATTGGTCTTGCAAAATTCTGGTATGCTGTCTCAGCATCATTTCTGTTACCAAGGCAATATTTTTGTACTGCTGATCCTTCCTCTTGGTTTCTAACTTTTGCATCTAAGCCCAGTAATTATCAATACATCTATATTGTGTGTTTGTTCAATTTCAGACTGAAAAAATTGGTAGAATTCTTCAATTTCTTCATCACTGACTTTAATGGTTAGTGTGTAAACTTGAATAATAGTGGTATTAGCTGGTCTTCCTTGTAGGTATATGGATATTATCGTATCACAGATAGCACTGTACTTAAAGATAGATCTTGAATTTTTTTTTACTATAAATGTAACATCTTTCTTCTTGAATTTTTCACGCCTGGCATAGTAAGCCATATGACCGTCTGATTCAAAATGAATAAACACTGGGCAACAAACTACAAGATCAGCAGTTCAAACCCATTAGTCACTCCTCAGAAAGCCTGTACAGAGTTTCTTTTTGTCACAACTGACTCAATGGCACTTAACAATAATAACAACAAAAGTAACAATTTGATCTCCACATCACCAGCAACGAGAGGACAGACAACTCAACAGAAAAGTAAGTACCAGCTACAAACAAAGAAAATGCAAATGATCAGCACATGATATGACCATCAACTTCCTTTATTTCCCTGGGATTAGAGTCCTCTTTCACTTTTAAGCATGTTCCAGATTGTACAATAAGTTATATGATCATTCTATTTATAGACCAATAAATAAAGGTGATATGAAATTTAAAAAGTTATTATTTTCTCCTATTAATGTGTTAAAATATAAAAGTTTGCTAAATTCTACTGTTGGCAAAGACATGGGCAAAAGAATGCGAGGGGACTTCTGAAAGAGTTGGTGGGAAAATGTCATCATCTTTTAATTCCATTTTTCCATGAACTTTTTATAGCCTCTTTGTACATTTATGTATTTCTTGGGAGATCATGAATTGATTTAAGTTTTCTTGAGAGTAATCTAACAGTAAGTATTGTTGTTAACTTTCGTAGAGTTGGTTCTGACCCATAGTGACTCTGTATAGGGTTTCCAAGGAGCGGCTGATGAGCTTGAACCGCCAACCTTGCAGTTCAAACCAACTTTGCCCAAATCTCTATACCCCTGCCCAAATCTCCATACCCCCACCCTAATCACCATACCCCCACCCATTGTAAACTTGCTAGAACTATACCCAGACCACATGAACTATAAATACCCCAGTCTGTAAGGGAACAGAGGGGGGCTCTTGGTCTCCTTTGGTGACATAAGAGTAAACCTGCCTGCTGTTGAAGCCAAGACTCTCCTTTCATCTCTTTCTTTCTTTTCCTTACATACTTCATATACAAAATGTATATGAGCGTTCTTCTTCCAATCCCACCAACTGTACATTTGCTATTTAGACTTTTTTCAATATAGATATACCACTTCAATGAAGATCCTTTTTATATTTGTCTAATTTGGATAATTTTCTATAAATTGAATTCTGTTCATGAAAATGTGCTTTTTAAGGGTTTTTAATACTTATTATTGGAATCCTGGTGTGGTTCTGTGGAGATTTGGGCAGGGGTATGGAGATTTGGGCAGGGGTATGGAGATTTTCCTGAAACCTGGAATTTCTGGGAGAGAAGGTCTCCAGGTGTAACAAAGACCCAAGCTTCCCAGGAGTTCGGAAGCTCAAGCCAAGCTGGACCCCATTCAGTGTCAATTGGGGTAGTTGCAATGCCATTCTGTTGATCAGGTGGTGCAAAGTCCTTCAAAGTATATGCATATGACCAATATTAATATCTGTATATCATTAATATTGATTATATAATGAGAATGGGGTAGTTTTGATATTTCTTTTCTTTATATTGTTCTCTGTTTTCTGAATGATTTCAAATGGCAGGTGTTATTTATATAAATCTAATTTAATAAATCCTTTTTAAAAGACACCTGAGAAAAAAACGTATCTAGAAGATAAAAGTAGCCTTAAGGAGACTGAATGACCAAAGAAAAGTGCAGAGTGTCATTTAGAAAAGTGGCTTCAACAGAGTGTGGGAATTGACTCGCACAGCTAAGAATATGATTAAGACCAGGCTTAGCCAGTCTGAAAATATGGTCATCCTCCATTCTGCCTTTATAAAGGCTGAAATAAAAAATAGAAGATATCAGATAAGCACTTTATAAACTATAAAATGCTATGTGGATGCTAGTTACAGCTCTTATTAAAATTGGCCTCTCCATGTTAGTGAGATGGGATTAAAGATTCGTTTTGGGATAGCTCGGTGGTGTATACAAATAGTTCAAAGGTTTGAGTCCACCTGGAAGTATCTATAAAGAAAGGTCTGGCAATTGATTTCTGAAAAAGCCACCCCTGAAATCCTTGTGGGGGACAGCTCTGCTCTGACACAGGTGAAGTAACCAGCACTCAGTGGTTTTTGTTTTTGCTGAAGAAAGGGGCAGTCTGGTGCTTTGTTCACATTTGACCCTTTAACCATCCTTGGGCTCCAAGCTGACATGCTACATTGTGTGGTGCCAAGAGCCAAGGTTTGGGTATTCCATATGTGGGCTCATATTCTGACTGATCCATTTAATCAGACTATATCTTAGAAAACCTGGGCAAATTGCCTTACTCCCCGAGCCTGTTCCTCCTCTTTAAATTGAAGAAAATAATCTTCAGAGTGTCCCAAGGACATAGGGAAGTAGGGCGTGTGAAAGTGCTTTGTAAATTTAGTATTATGCAAGGTGGCCAGTCATTGGCTATTAGCAAGACAGCCCTGATAGCAAGACAGCTCTGATACTATAGAGGGTAACTGGTGTTCCTGTTTGAATTCAGAGTGGCCACTTGGTGGCCAGTGGACTGGACAAGTTAATCTCTCTAAATGTTTGTTCATCATCTATAAAATGATTATATTAATTCCCATGTACTGTTTGTAAGTGAGAACTAAACAATTCGGTAAGTTAGGGAATAGCTTCACATTGATTGAACATGTGCTATATGTCATACACAGACGAAATGATCTTATGTGACACCAATATCAAATAAACTAGTACAAGGTATATTTTCATATTGCATACCAGTTTGTCATGTGGTGGTTTGCCTGTGTCTATGAAGCCATGAGCCTACAGAGAAGCCCAGTTAATACCACTATTATTAAAATTTATGCACCAACCACTAAAGCCTGTGAGGATGATATAGAAGAATTCTATCAACTTCTTCAATCTGAAATTGATCAAACAAGCAATCAAGATGTATTGATCATTACTGGTGATTGGAATGCAAAGGTTGGGAGTAAAGAGGAAGGATCAGTAGTTGGAAAATATGACCTTGGTGATAGAAATGATGCTGGAGAATGCATGATAGAATTCTGCAAAATCAATGATTTGTTCATTTCAAATACCTTGTTTAGACAGTATAAGAGATGACTATACACATGGACCTCACCAGATGGAATACATAGAAATCAAATTGACTATATCTGCGAAAAGAGATGATGGGAAAGCTCCATCCATATCATCAGTTAAAACAAGCCCAGGGGCAGATTGTGGAACAGACCATCAGTTGCTCATATGTAAATTCAGAAATGAAAACAAGTCCACAAGAGACAAAATATGACTTTGAATATATCGGACCTGAATTTAGAGATCATCTGAAGAACGGATTTGATGCATTAAACACTAAAGACTGAAAACCAAAAGAGTTGGGGATGACATCAAGCACATCATACAGGAAGGAAACAAAAATTCATTAAGAAGACAAGAAAGAAGGAAAAGGTCAAAATGGATGTCAGAAGAGACACTGAAACTTGCTCTCCAGAGTAGAGATGCTAAAGCAAATGGAAGAAATGAGGAGGTACAAGAGCTGAACAGAAAATTTCAAAGATCAGCTCGAGAAGATAAAGTCAAATATTACAACAAAATGTGCAAAGATCTGAAGTCAGAAAACCAAAAAGGAAGAACATGCTCAGTATTTCTCAAGCTGAGGGAACTGAAGAAAAAATCCAAGCCTCAACTTTCTTTATTGCAGGATTTTTCTGGGCAATTTAGTGAATGATGCAGAAAGAATCAAAAGAAGATGGAAGAAATGCACAGACTCACTGTACCAGAATGACATGGTTGATGTTCAATGGTTTCAAGAGGTAGCATATGCTCAAGAGCCAATGATACTGAAGGAGGAAATCCAAGGTGGCAAACAAGGCATCAGGAACTGATGGAATAAAAATTGAAATCTTTCAAGAAAGTGAGGTGGCACTGGAGGTACTCACTCATCTCTGCCAAGATATTTGGAAGACAACTATATGGTCTACTGATTAGAAGAGATGCGTATTTGTGTCCATTCCAAAGAGAGGTGACACAACGGAATGCGGAAATCATTGGACAATCTCTTTGATACCCATGTGAATAAAGTTTTACTAAAGGTAATACAGAAATGGCTGCAAGCATATATTGACAGAGAACTTCCAGAGGTTCAAGCCGAATTCAGAATAGGCTGTAGAATGAGGGATATCATTGCTGATGTCTGATGGATCTTGGCTGAAAGAAGAGAATATCAGAAAGATGTTTACCTGTGCTTTAATGACTACACAATGTGTGGATCATGACAAGCTATGGACAACATTGTGAAGTATCAGTCTTCCGGAACACTTAATTGTGCTTATGAGGAATCTGTACATGGACCAAGAGGCAGTTGTTTGAGCAGAATATGAGAAAACTGAATGGTTTAAAATGAAGAAAGATGTGCGACAGTGTTGTATTCTTTCACCATACTTATTCAACCTATATGCTGAGCATACATTCCACCACTCACGGGCCTCATTGATTAGGAAATTGATAGAAATTCTCCTTTATCCCATTCCATCTCATTGTACTAACCTTCCACCCATGATGTGGCTAAGTGATTCCCAGAAGGTGAATTGGAATGAGAACTATTGATTCTTGGAAAAGAATGGCTTTCCTATCAGAACTGGGTTTGTCAATTGTTCTGTGGTTAGGCTAACATGTGCAGCACTTGTATTGTTTGAAACAGTGTGTGCATTTCCACACACAGGTCCAGAGGCACTAGCACATACATATAGGTCTGCACATACTCCATATCCACAGACTATGTTTGTTCACAAGTCCCTCTTCTCTGTTCTCTGCACACGTTCCAACCTTAAGTTGTTCTATCTTGTTTGCTTTATACTTGCTTGAAGAATTTTTTAAAAAAGTTTTTATTGTGAATTATGTGATAGATAACATGGGAGAGCATCAGCTTTACATTCATTCTATTGCATTTCGTTTCATTGTAATGATTACAATCCCCTCCATGCATCATCAAACAACCAAAGGGTACACCCTGCAAGCCTGCCCCCTGGCCACCAGCACACAACCCCTCTCTCTCCCTGAGTCCAGAGTCACTAGCAGCTCCATCTCTCCACGTCATAGTCTCTGCCTCCATCTCTGGCATCACTGCTTCTCAGGATAGGGTCCCACACTCCTCTCTTCACCCTTGATGGTCTCAGAGACCTCTGCTCCTGGACTGCAAAGTCAGCCATTCCCCTCCTCTTGTTACAAAACATCTACCTTTACATTTTCAACCATCACAGTCAGACTTGCTAGCAATTATTCACTATTGTACCACAAGAGTCTTGTCCCTATCTCCTTTCATCAGCTCATTCCAGGAAGATTGGAAACCACTCAGTGGAAATTCTACCTTCCTCCACCCCCTCTGGAACTAGGCTCCCTGTTGAAAGCTTGTAAGCCAATGATTTCTTTTTTGGTAGCCAATGTCTAGGTTGGGGTGGGAATTGAACTTTTTTGGTAGCCAATGTCTAGGTTGCCCATCCCTGTCAACCCTGCAGACTGAGGGGGTTGGGGTGGGAATCGAAGAGTTGTTTTTGTTGGTGGTTATCATCAAGTCAATTCCAACTCTTGGCAACCCCATGTGAGCATAGTACAGCTACTCCATAGAGTTTTCAAGAAGCAGACTGGCAGGCTTGTCTTCTGAGGTGCCTTCAGGTAGGCTCAAATTGCCAGTCTTGAGGATAGCAGTCAAGCGCTTAACCATTTGCATCACTCAAGAACTCCTTTTGAAAAGTTAGGACTTTCATAATCAGGTGCCATCTAGTTGGCTCCAACTCCTGTTGACGTGTGTGTGTGTGTGTGTGTGTGTGTGTGTGTGTGTGTGTGTGTAGAACTGTGCTTACTAGAGTTTTCACTGGCTGATTTTTCAGAAGATCTTCAGGTCTTTCAGGTGTCTCTGAGAGGACTTGAGCTTTCAGCTTTTTAATTAGCAGCAGGCATGTTAACTGTTTGACCCCAGTCTCCTTGGACCCCTGTATTAATGTTCATTCTCTTCCTCCTTCCTATTTGCTCTCACTTTCCCTTCTCCAGCTTGGGGAAGTCTGGGCATGTGAGTAGAAGGTTGTGGTGTGTGAGTGTGTACACAACCTCGCAGGACCTTTGTCCTAGCACATTGAAAGTTCTCCCCCTGGCTGGGGGAGCTGGGGTGGTGAAAACGGCGGTGAAGGAACAGTCTAGACTTGAGAGGCTTCAACTTTGTCTTTGCAGGATGGATGGTTTCATCTCGGGATTCCTAAGTACTTAGAGGCTACTGCATCCTCGGTCCCTGAGACGTCCAACTCATTCCGGAAATGTCGTACCCTGGGTTCAATTCCAACACACTGTAACTGATGGGACTTGTCCCACATGCCAACAGAGCCTCAGTAGGAAGACAAGCCTTTCTTTCTTGTCTAAGATGATAACACCATGGCCCCAGCTGTAGGGGAAAAAAAAATGTTGATTTGATTCCAAGTCAGGAGAACCCTGGGTGTATCGCAGCAGAGCTGTGCTCTGTAGGGTTTCCAGTGGCTGAGTTTTCCAAAGTAGGTTATCAGGTCTTTTCTCTGTAACAACTCTGGGTGGGCTTGAACCTCCAAACATTTAATTACAGCTGAGCACAGGAGTTGCTTGCACCCCCAGGCACTCCAGCCTTAGCAAATGAGGCTACTTATAGTCAGTGTCCCTGGCCACTTAGGTGGGGCCCTATAAACAGAAATTTCCAGAAGTTATTTCTAGCACATTTTTTTTTTTTTTTTTAGCCCATCCCCTAACGAATATCGACAGACAGACACAATGCTGTATTAACTTTGTGCCAGCAAGTGAAAGGCTTGGATGATAAATTAGACAAATGCCATGCTAATGAAATGGAGTAGGTGAACTCCAGTGAGAGAGGAAAGAGGGATAAACATTGTTTAACAGGTGTGGACCTCTCACCTGTGGTTCTCCCCACTAATTAAGCACTGGCTTTAGCAAAGACAGTAGATAATGTTGGCAAGGCATATTTGTATTCTGGTTGTCAAGGAGATGGGGGGTCTGTTTACTTGGCATGATGCACAGGCAAACTGAGCTAAGCACAGGTCAGCTTTGAGATTCCTGGATCATTACCAAATCGCTTCTCTGCCCCAAAGCTATGTAGAGTTTAGTGATTTGAGGTATGTTCTCTCTTTCTACACTTCTCTTATCTCTACCACCCCCTCAGCTTGTGAAATTGCCAACATAAAATGCAATCCATTGTAACTAGGGAGTTCCAACCAGAGGGGACTCTGCCCAGCTGAGTGGTTAAGGTGGGTGGTTAAGGTGGAGTCTGACTGCATCTCCTTCTATCTGAGGTGTATACTCTCTGTGAGCAGACCACCAGCCTGCCCCTAAATCTGCCGTTCTCATATCATCCTCATCATAGTTCACAGAATAAGGTGGCAAATGTCAAATAAATACGTTTTGAAAAGAAGAAATGTAGAGCTAGTGTCAGGTCTAGAGAGCCCCTAGAAGACGTGAGTGGACCCGAGCAATGTGCTGGGGGTGGGGGCGGGGAGTAAGAGTCCTGGAGTCCTGGGAGGGGAACATCTAATGTGTTTCTGTAACAACTTGGTGGTGGTTTTATGCCGTGGAGTCAGTTCCAACTCAGACAACCTGTATACAGTGTCTGAGGCTGTAAATCTTTGTGGGAGCAGAAAATCTCATCTTTTTCCTGAGGAGCAACTGGTAGATTCAAACTGCTGACCTTGCAAAGCCTAACCTTAACCCTAACCTTAACCTTAATATGCTTCTAGCTGATCTAGCAGCTAGAGGCATATCTAGGGTAGGGCAGATATGACTCTTGTCCCAGGTGCCACTTCACCAGGGGGAGTGCCAGAGAGCAGTTTTCATTGCCAGTTGTGTGAGATTGTTCAGCAATTTAAAATTAATTGTCTTAGGCGTTATTTTCCATAGATATGCCTCTGCACCTATTACAATTCCAGGATCTGATAGTTGCTTCTCCATTAAATATTCTTTGCCAACACCATAATTCAAATTCATTAATTCTTTTCTGTCTGCCTTATTCATTGGTCAACTTTCACATGTGTATGAGGTGATTGAAAATACCCTGACCTGGGTTAGGAGTACCTTAGTCTTCGAAGTGACATTTTTGCTTTTTAACACTTTAAACCCACCAGACACTCCTTGGAAACCATATTCAGGGTCACTATTATAAGTCGGAAAGGAGCTCTGGTAGCGTAGTGGTTACGAATCAGGCTGCGAGCCACAAGGTCAGCAGTTTGAAACTACCAGCAGTTCCACAGGAGAAAGATGAGGCTTTCTGCTCCTGTAAAGATTTACAGCCTTGGAAACCCTGTACAGGGTTGCTGTGAGTCGGAACTGACTCCACGGCACATAACAACAACTACAGCATTATGAGTTGGAACCCACTTGATGGCACTTAACAACAACACCAGCAACATCCCTTGTTCTCTGTCCTTTTCTGAATCTAGCTTGGATTGCTGGAAGCTCCCTGTGGATGTACTGTTACAACTATTTAAAGATTATCATCAGCAAAATTTTACTTCTATGAATGATATTGTCCAATCATTTCTGCAATCTGTTGGATCACTTGTCTTTGTTGTTGTTATTGTTAAGTGCCATTGAGTTGGTTCTGATTCGTAGTTACCCTGTACAGAGTTTCCAAGGAGTGGCTGGTAGGTTTGACCTTTTGGTTAGCAGTCCACTGCTTATACTACAGTGTAAACCAGAACTTGTCTTTGGGACGGGCATAAATATGGATCTCTTCCAGTTGGTTAACCTGGTAGCTGTCTTCCAAATTTTTTGGCATAAGTTAGTAAGCACTACCAGCATTACATCTATTCGTTCAATCATCTCATTTGCTATTTCATTAATTCCTGGAGCCTGGTTTTTTATGCCTTCAGGGTAACTTGGACTTTTTCCTTTAGTACTTCATATCATATGCTACCTCCTGAAATTGTTGAATGTTGACCAAATCTTTTGATGTTTCTGAAGCTGTTTATTTTTTGCCTGTGGGGGTGGTGGTAGTGTGCCATGGAGTCAATTCTGACTCATAGAGACCCTGCATAGGGTTTCCGAAAGCTGTAAATCTTTACTGAAACTGAAATCGTCATCTTTCTCCCGTGGAATGGCTGGTAGTTTCAAACTGCTGACCTTGAGTCTAGCAGCCCGACTTGTAACCTCCACACTACCAGAAATCATTTTTTTGCCCATAGAATCTTTCATTTTGCATTTTGAGACTTGAAATCTTTCTTAAGATAGATACATGTAGGGAAAAGACTCTTGTGAGTCAGGGTGATGTCTTGACAGCTAGGCTTGAATACTTAGGCTTTACTTCCAGTGAGTTAGATGCCAACATGATCAATGAGTGTGGATCCAATAACACTTTGAAATCTTTAAGGTCTAACACTAATGATTTTTCAGAAATTATGTTTATAATACAGTGTATGCAGGCACATGCCCATGTGTGCATGTATGCATGCATAGTGTGTTTTGTATATATGTGTGCATGTATCATTGCATGCATGTATACGTGTGCATAACTATACATATCTGCAGTCATATATGTGTGTGCATGTGTGTGCACATGTGCGTGTCTCTGTGTTTGTGTGTGTGTGTAGATCTGAAGGAAGGCTGTAGATATCAAGAAGGCGTTGCAGATAGTCAGCATGAGATATTGGAAGCAGGGGTGGAAAGAGCATTTATGGGAATAAAAAGGAAGAACAGAGAGGAGGTTGAGTGAGGTGGAATTCAGGCTCAACTATTAAGGCTAGATCTATAGATACAGATTCATTCATTTGCCTGCCACTCGTGTATCCATAAATGCACGCATGCTTCGTGCAGTCTTGGGTCGTGAACATTTGAAGAACAGTATGGCTGCTGTGCTCACCGCTCCTCTCTGTCAGCCCTTGGGCACAGAGGTGAAGGGCACACCTCATGGGTGAGGGCGGTGGGGAGCATGCAGCTGTGTGTGGACTCCGATCCAGGCTCTGCTGGTTCAGGTCCTGGCTCTGCCTATGTGGTTCTTGCTTTACCTTCTCTAAGTCTCACCTTCTTCTGAGGTATGAGGATAATGACCTCCCCCATGGGGTTACTAAGGAGACAGCTAACCAAGGCCAGCCCTTATCATGATAAAGAAATATTTCTGCCTATGCGCTAGGCACTGTGGAGGTGTTCGAACACCAACAAGGATAAGATGCTGCCTTGTTCCCTAGCGTCCTGGAGATAGTTTTGTGCGTAACATGTAACCTGTGATGGGGAATACAATGTGATAAATGACCTAATCAAGGATATGGAGTTCAGATAAAGGGTTAGCAGGGCTTAGGATTCACACTTAAGGGAGATTTCACAAAGGAAATAGTGTTTGGATTGGGTTTAAAAAGAAGGAGACATTTGGAAGGTTAGTGTTACAGACAAACGGGACAGTGTGATTAAAAGGACAGAGGATAATGATGCACCTCCTTGCAGGGTGGATGTGGGGATTGAAGGAGGTACCATATGCACAGCATTTGCCCAGCAAGGCCCGTGCAAGCACTCAATGAGTCCGCGAACACTAGCTTGTTCCCTGACTTTGTGACTTCTGACTGTGTCTTCCCTAGAAAACTTAACACTCAAACCAAGAAAACAGAGGACTCACCAACTTTTATGTTGTTGTGAAGTATGGTTGAATCAGTTCTGACTTATAACGATCCTATATAGGGTTTTCAAGGAGTGACTGGGGGTTTTGAACCACCAACCTTGTAGTTAGCAGTCCAGTGCTGCAATTGTTAAGGACCATTGAGTCAGTTCCAACTCGTTGTTGTTAAGTGCCTTTGATTTAAGTTAAGTGCCAACTCATAACAATTATGTACAGGGTTTCCAGGGAGTGGCTGGTGAGTTTGAACCACTGACTTTGCAGTTCAAACTGACCTGGAGGTCAAGTGCTTATCCTACGGCACCACACCAGGAACACAGCCATGATTAATGAGTGAGTGATGAGGGACTGAAGCAGGTTCCTGAAAGGAAGGAACAAGGACCGATATCACGTAAGTTGGTGAAGGAAAGTCTCAAGAGTGAGCTTGGTCAAGTATGTCACATATAGTGAGAGGTCCAACATGGAAGAACCTGGTGGGATGCAGCTTCCCCCTTCTGGCTTTCCAGGGACATTTCTTCTATCTAGGCTTCTCGATTGTCCTCTAAAAGCCCCATTAACATCCATAGTACAAAAGATCCCAGAGAACTGGGAGGCCTGATCAGAAAATGGCCAGGTTTATCTTCTTCATACCCACAGACCAGGCCATTCTCCCTGCTTTGTGCCATCAACCAGACCCTTCAGAAAGGTCAGGGATCCCACATGGAAGAAGCTGCTGTTATGAGGACAACTGCTTGCCAGCCTGCATTCAGCCTCAAGGAGAATTCCTTAAGACTGAAGTCAAGAAAAACAAAGCCAGCTTCCTGTTTTTTTCCTCTTGTTACTGTTGTAGCTGGGATTGGTCTTCAAAGAGCCTGGTGGTACCATTCTCTTAGCGGATGCCCTGAAAGGACTCAAACTTCAAATATTTAATGACTAACATTTTACCAAGATAAAGTCCTATGAAGCTGGGTCATTCATAAATGCACTGCTAACTAGTGGGACTATATTAAATCTCCATCGTGTTAATCGATTCCAACACCTATAACAAAACTCAAGGAGCATAAAACAGCAAACAACAAAATACAAACAGACCAGTTGCTTTGAGTTGATCCTGACTCATGGTAACCCCACGTGTTACAGAGTAAAACTGCTCTCTGTAGGGTTTTCCAGATGGATCTTTTAGAAGCAAATTGCCTGTCTCCTGAGGTGCCTTTGTGTGGGTTCAAACCCCTAAACTTTTGGTTAGTAGTCAAGTGCAAAGTGTGCCTCTCAGGGACTTATTTACACCAGAACTTACAGCTCCTAATTAGTAGCTCTGCCTTTGATTGGATAACATGCCTTGGTACCAGGATCTGGGGTCCTGCTACTTTATTTATAGCTGAGTCCCCAAGGAGTGGAATGAAGAAGTCACCTCTGAAAGTACAATAATACCATTTGTTGTTGTTGTTGTTAAGTGCCCGAGTTGGTTCCAACCCATAGTGACTCTGTATAGGGTTTCTGAGGAACGGCTAGTGAGCTTGAACCACCAACCTTGTGGTTCAAACTGACCTTGCAATCCAGTGCATTAACCCACAATGCCACACCAGAGAAGACAAATAAACATGGGAGGGGGTTTCCTCCTCTTCTCTCTTCTCAAATTGCCTCATATTTTCTAAAATATTAAATAGGGGATTGAATCTGAGAACTAGTCTAGGTAACAGTGGAAATGAATATGCCAATGTTTAATTCAATGTTTTGACTCTCAAATCCATTGTTGTCAAATCGCTTCTGATTCATGGCAATTTTATAGGACACAGGAGAACTGCCCATAGGGTTTCCAAGGTTGTAAATCTTTACAGGCATAGCCAGCCACATCTTTCTCCCTCAGAGAAACTGGTAGGTTCAAACTGCTCATCTTTTGGTTACCAGGCAAGTGCTTTAACCATGGTACCACCAGGGTTTCTTCTTTAGTTGGTCAGTATTTAAAAACATTGGACCTAAAGGTAAAGATGAATGAAGACCTTCATATACACATGTCTTTGGCTCAGTAGTAAGGGGAAAAGCTCAGAAATGGGTGATCAGGGAGAAAGTAGGTTGTAAAGAAAAACAATTCATAGCCAAGAGGTTGGTAAACACAACAGGGAAAAGATGAAATCTCCACATGTGTGGGAGAAGATCTTGTCCCTTCAACACTGGACTTGTGTGCTTCTCATTCTGCAATATGTTTTTCACTCTATAACCAATAAAAATGTGCTACTTGATCACCAAATACAGTTAATCCTCCTTATTCCATATTTGTGAATTTGCCTACAATTTGCTAAAATGTATTTCTAATCCCCAAATCAAGACTCATGGCACTTTTGAGGTCACCTGCATACCTGTGCAGAACAGTGGAAAATTTAAGTCACCTAATGAAACTACCAGCTGCTCCGCGGGAGAAAGATGAGGCTTTCTGCTCCCGTTAAGATTTACAGCCTCAGAAACCCTGTACAGGGTTGCTATGAGTTGGAAACGACTCCACGGCACATAACAACAACAACAATGTGCATGATGTTCTATCCAGCAGAGGTAGAACAAGATGGCCTGACTTCTCTTATACTATAAATGAGTATCCTTTCTATGATCTCTTTAGTGTCATGGATTTGGCAGTTTTGCATTTTTTGTTGGGGATTTTGCTTTTTAGAAGGGCTCCCACGCATAGTGCTGAAGTGCTGGCTAGGGTTCCAAAGCAAAAGAAGGCTGGGACATGTATTATGGAGAAAATACCTGTGCAAGAGAGCTTTATTCAGTCATAAATTAAGAGTGTGGTTGGCCAGGAGATCAATGTTCATGAATTAACAATATGTAGTGGTTATGAATCAGCCTGCTAATCTTATGGTCAGCAGTTCAAAACTACCAGCTGTTCCATGGGAGAAAGAAGAGGCGTTCTGCTCCTGTAAAGATTTACAGCTTAGGAAACCCTGTACAGGGTCACTATGAGTCTGAACTGACTCCATGGCATATAACAACAACAACAACAATTAAATAAAGTGACTTTAACAGGAGCTCTGGTAGTGTAGTGGTTACGAGTCGAGCTGCCAACCTCAAGGTCAGCAGTTCGAAACTACCAGCTGGTCCGCAGGAGAAAGATGAGGCTTCCTGCTCCCATAAAGATTTACAGCCTTGGAAACCCTATACAGAGTCAATATGAGTCGGAACCAGCTCCATGTCACACCACCACCACCACCTTAAACAGACCAAGGTTGTGTATGGATTAGTTGATGAAGTATTGTGACCAGAGTCTCCCAGGAACTTAACGCTGTATTTCCCTGAGTAGCAATCGCTCTGTGATTTGCTAATTCATGTTCACAGGACTACCATGAGTGATGAAAATAACTGTACTCATCTAACATCTCACAACAGAGTACTTAGCACTGGAAGTCCAGAGAAGAAGAATGACTTTCTAGCACCACCTCAGTCTTCACCAACCTCAGATATCTTCCCTGACCCCAGACTTAGTGAGAGCTCCCATAATGGTCTTGTCTATTTCACAACAACTTTTATTCCTGTGTGTATTCAGCTAGTATCTGTCTGCCCACAGACTGTAAGTTCCAGAAGGCAGTGATTCTTGGTGGACTGATTCATCACCAGCAGTACTGGTAGCATCTTGACTAGTGCCCCACACAGAGAGTAGGCCTTCCATACGTGGACACAGAATGAAAACACCAACGGTGAAAGGGCAGGCACCGTTTCCTGGTGTTCCTCAGGCCATCAGCTTCTTACTTCATCCCTCTTTGGAAACAAGTGGATAGAAGATCATGTAAATATCAAATCCTCCACCTCCTTTCCTTCCTTAGTCTCGTCTCTTCCTTCTATCTTTTCTCTCTCCCTCCCTCCTTTCCGTTCTTTGTGCTTTTCTCTTGTTGCCACATGCCTTACTCTTCTACCTCCCACAAGCCCCCTCAAATATTAAAATCACATCTCCATCATCATCAACAAAATGCTCTCTGAGCCTCTGCCTCCTGGAGGGGGCGGTGGCGACTCTGAGGCTGTACCAGTCCTCTGCTGTGCCGCCTGTGGTTTACGGTAATAAGAACTCCTCCTTTGGTATACCCTCCATTTGAAAAGAGAAGCCTTGCCTTGTTGTGGCTTTGAGTTCAGAACAATTTTTCTTAATCTTTGAAGATGACAAGCCCTATAAGCAAAGCAAGAGCAAATGAGCCAGACAGCTTCAAACTCTAAGTAAGGAAGGAAAAATTCCGTGCGGTGATATTGTTTAGAAAGAGACTCCATAATTGCTGTGCAGGAAAGCCGATATTTGCAGAACTCAATTGTGTGGCGTCCGACTGAGTAAGTTAGCAAAACAAAGACAGATGGCAATGGATTAACTCCAGCCCGCCCACTAGACGATGACAGCCAACATGGAGAACTGTGGTGTGCCCCCAAAGTGCATGTTCTTTGGTGGTTTGCGCAGTGCCTCAATAAGACGCCATCTAGTGACTGGCCAAAGCATTGCTTCCGGAAACAACTAACATTTGTTGTTGTTGTTATGTGCCCTGGAGTCGTTACGACTCATAGCGACCCTGTACAGGGTTTCCGAGGCTGTAAATCTTTAGGGAGCAGAAAGCCTCATCTTCCTCCCATGGAATTGCTGGTAGTTTTGAACTGCTGACTTTGAGGTTCGCAGCCCGATTCGTAACCACTACACTACCAGAGCTCCTTTTAAGATACAGTTTAAGGAGTCTGAACACAACAGAGTGAGAGATACCAGATTGTTGGAGACTTGAAAATTGATAATTTTATGTTTGTTGTTGATAAGTATAGTCGAGCTGGTTCCGAGTTTCGACTCATACTGACCCTGTACAGGGTTTCCAAGGAGTGTCTGATGGGTTTGAGCCACCAACCTTGTGGTTAGAAGTCCAGTGCTTATCCTACACAGCCACACAATAATGATTCAATTCTGTAGTCTTTGTATACTTGGGGGGAAAGTTTTTTTGTTTGTTTGTTTGTCTAAATTAAGAAACCAAATCCTGCAACACAGGCAAGCATCTTTTGTTGAGAAACAAGACACAGAGATAGGGACAAGACTGAGGCAGCTTATGTATTTTGGTGCAAAATACTGACCAGGCACTCTCATGGCATGTACCAGCTCCAATCAACTTTCAAAGGCTCCCTGAAGCCCTGTTCTGGGATCATGAGGGGGGCCTTCAGTCTCAGGGTCAGAGCACCATTACAGTCAGGACACAAGGAAGAGGAAGGCAGAACCAGGCCCCAGGGGTCCCCTTCTCTAGAGCTGCAGGCAGAATGGTTGCAAGTCATCCTTCTTTTTCCTGCTGACCTAATCATCTGCTCCTCCCCACCCAAGACAGCACCACATCTGAGTCACAGCTAGCAGGAACTCCCAAATGGAGGCAATTAGAGTGTGGGTAAATGTGGCTGGAAGTCCCAGACTCCAGCCCAGGCATCAAAAGCTTCCCTGTTCCATCTGAGCATATTTGTTGTTGTTAGGTGCCATCGAGTCGGTACAGACCCATAGCGACCTTATGTACAACAGAACGAAACACTGCCTGATCCTGGGCCAACCTCACTACCGTTGCCACACTTGAGTCCATCAATGCTGCCACTTGGCCAATCCATCTCATTGGGGGTCTTCCTCTTTTTCTCTGACCCTCATTCTGACCCTTTTTCTCTTTACCAAACATGATATCCTTCTCCAGCGATTGGTCCCTCCAAAGTCTGAGAGACCAAGTTTGGCCATCTTGGCCTCTAAGGAGCACTGAGCATGTTTAGGCATTCTGAAAAGTGTCTGAGCCAAACAGCATCAAAAACTACCACTGTATCTGTTGCTTCCTTTTCCGACACCATGGTTTCCCTTCTGGACTTTTCCTAGTTGTCCTGACTGGCTTTGTTCCTTAATATCCCTGAGGACATTGTAATTAAATATATTTGTGATCTTCTGGTTTGGGAAAGGTTCCTGGATGTTACAAACAGTTTGCACTTAACTACTAACTGAAAGATTGGTGGTTGGAACCCCCCTAGTGGTACTACGGAACAAAGGTCGGTGGTCTGTTTCCATAAAGAGGAGAGCCAAGGAAAGCCTGAGGAACAGTTCTACACTGTACCATGTGAGGATGGTGCAGACTTGAGGGCAACAGGTTTGGTTTGGTTTTTGTTTGTTTATTTTAGTTCAGAAACGTGTTCTGTCTCCTGTTAGACTGATATCTCACCCACAGACAGGTCACACCCTCCCGAGTTCTGCTAATTGGGCAGAGGTAGAACCTACTCATCCCCTTCCAATAATGGGTCTATTTGTCTTGGTGACCCAGGCTGGAGTGCAGAACCTTGAATGCAAAAATCAACGGGTCTCATCTGCTTGAAATGTCTGTCGCTTAGAAGAATGTGTTGGGATCCTGCAGTCCAGTGCTTATTATACGGAGCTACCATGCTCTTTCAGAGTCTCTAGATAGTGCAAATAGTTACTTGCTTGGGCGCTGACTGGTAGGCTGGCAGTTCAAGTCCACCAGAGGTGCTCATAATAAAAGACCCGGTGACTTACTCTGGAGTCATTGAAAACCCAATGGAGCACAGTTCTACTCTGACACATGAATCAGAGGGCACTCAATGACAATTGGATTTTACAGCCATGGTGTGGAACCGTTGTAATGGAGGGAGACAAGGAATGGGCTTGGGCATCAGGGAAAACCTAGTACTTGGGATCTAACTCTGCTACTTACTGCCTGTTAGAGAGCTCTGCTATCCTCATCTGTCCGCTAGGGACCACAAGAAGTGAGTTATTCCAGGACTGGGCACACGGGAGGTAGGCATTTAGTGCAAGTAGTGTGCATAAGAGACATTGAAGGGCGGCAGCATGGTGATCACTAGATGGTTTCCATCCTTAATAGATATGGTGCTGCGACCTACAATGTTTCTGTCTTCCTCTTCCTTCTCATCTAGGTTCCCTTCACCTATGACCATCCTGATCGTCTATCATTTACCAGTCCTCATCCACAACTCTACCAACCCTTGCTGGATGCATTCCTTTCTATTTTGGCCATTAATTGCAAATAATTCTTAGTATTTAGTTTGTAAAAGCTTAAAAGTTGGACCTAAGAGTATGTCTAGAGTCCTGGTGTGATGCTGTGGTAGAAACCACTGGACCGAAAGGTCAGTTTGAGCCATAGTTTTGGTGGTTCAAACTTCTCAGCTGCTTCTTGGAAACCTTAGACAGGGTTGCTATGAGTTGGTACTGACTCGAAGGTAATTAACAACAAGAGCATGTCTACTTTTGTACCCAGAGCCTGAGCTGCTTGCATTTTGCATGGCTGTTCTACGAGACTGTGCTACTGGAGGGAAGAAGACTTGCTTCTATTTTCCAGAACTGCCTGGGAGGGTTGTCTTGTGGTGGAGAAAGCAGAGGGAGCAAGCAACAGCTGCTCTTTCTGCCAGAAGTCCTGTAAGTGTCCCTGGCTTTCAGCAGGAAGAGAAATGTTTTTAGCTTGACATGATTATGCTATTCAGAGGTAAATTACTGTAATGCTTGGACTTTAGTCTCACCATTAATTATCCACGTCAATTGCAGAAACTGGGGTGAAAAACTGTGCTATTGTTACCTTGCTGCAGATTTGCTATTCAAACCTCTGTGTGGGTTTTGGTGGCATGTGGTACAAGATTACGCAAACTATGTAGTCTTGAAGCTTCTATTTAACATGCTTGATATAGTCTATATACAATCCCATACTCACTCTATTGAGTTGGTTCTGACTCACAATTACCCTGCATAGGCTTTCCAAGAGTGTAAATATTTATAAGAGCCAAAAGCCTCATCCTTCTGTGGTTGCAGCTGGTGGGCTTGAACTTCTCACCTATTGGTTAGCAGTCTAGTGCTTATCCCCTTCCCTCCCCCCCCCCCGCTACCCACACAATGCATGCACACATATATCTGTATCTAGCTATCTATCTGGTCCCTGGATGATGTAAACAATTTGTTCTTAGTTACTAACCAAAACATTGACTACTTGAATCTGCCCACTGGTCCCACAGAAGAAAGGTCTGGCAATCAGCTGCCATAAGATTGCAATAAGAAAAATCCTGTGGAGTGCAGCTCTATTCAGAAGCTAGTAGTGTGGTTATGAGTCAGAATCTGCTGGACAGAAATGGGATAGATATGTCACACAGAGACATACATGAGGGGGCTTCCAAAAGTTCATGAAAAAATAAATTTTTCTATAAACTTTTGGAAATCTCTTCATGTGTAATATATATATATATATATTAAACACACATATATGTATATGTATATATATGATATTAAGGAGCTCTGGTAGCATAGTGGTTACGAATCACACTCTGAACCACAAGGTCAGCAGTTTGAAACTACCAGCTGTTTCGTGGGAGAAAGATGAGGCTTTCTGCTCCCGTAAAGATTTACAGCCTCGGAAACCCCGTATAGGGTTGCTATGAGTTGGAACCGACTCCACAGCACATAATCAATCAACATATATGGTATATAACTTTAAATATATTTGATATGGAGTCCCTGAGTACTGTAAATGGTTAATGTGCTTGGCTGCTAAACAAAGGATTGGACATCTGATTCCACCCAGAGATACCTTGGAAGAAAGGCCTGATAATCTACTTCCAAAAAAATCAGTAATGAAAACCCTATGGACAGGGATTGCAATCAATGATATGAAATAAAATGTGTATGAATTGTTGGATGGAAAACTGATCTACTCTGTAAACTTTCACCCAATTCTCAAAAAAAGTTCAAAATAAACTCACATAAAATAATCTTATGGAGCTCTGACACACATGGGGCTACCAAGAATTAGATTCAACTTGATGGTAACTGTTTTTCAATATAGTTGATACAGTTTGAAAACTCAGAATCACTCCAGATAAAACATGTAAGGAACAAATCTCTAGAATATATTAAAACAAACAAATAAACAAAAAAGCATTAAATAAACAAAAAAGCATCTGGGCCGGCATATAATCTCATAGCATCCTTAAGGCAGTTTAGTACTTTGGGTTTCCTTCCCACCTCTTGTAGACGTTTGACCAGGTTGTGTAGGTAACCAAGATGATGCACAGAGGGCAGTTCCAGTATAGAACTGGAGGCATGGTGTAATCATAAAAAGGTAGATGTTGAAGACGGGAAGGAATGAGGGATGCTTTATTGGTTAATGGATTTAGTTTTTTGAGTATTATTAGCAAGTGAACATGTCACAGCAAAGAGCTTCAGAAAAGCTGGGATAAATGTTATTCCTCTCTGTAATATTCTGTATGGGTTGTGTTGATAGTGTATATTACATTTGTTGTCTCCTCCTGAAATGATTGTTCAAGTTTAGCTTATAAATCATGACCATGGGAGCTCTCTGACTCTGAATCACACTCAAAGCGTTGCTAACAGAGAGAGGTTAGATGGGTCCTTCTGGAACTCCTCTGCCCAGACATTCCTAAACACAGATGACAGAACAGATGTAGCCAGTGGGTTCGTCTGGAAAAAGAGCCAGAAGCAGTCAGCATTGAACATGAACCTTTTCACAGTCAGGTTTACTGAGATGTAATTTCCATAAAGTAGACATCGCCCTTTTTGGTTGCTCAGTTGGATAGATTTTTAAAAGTGTATATAGTCAATCAACCATTATCACAACCAAGAATGAAAACGTTTCCGTTTTCCCAGTCAGTCTCCTTCTGTTACTTAGTAAATGAGTCCCTTCTTCCACCCCCATCCCTGGTAATCACTGGTCCGATTTTTATTCCTGTAGTCTTCTTGTTAAGGAGCTCTGGTAACGTAGTGGTTACGAATCGGGCTGCGAACTGCAAGGTCAACAGTTTGAAACTACCAGCTGTTCCGCGGCAGAAAGATGAGGCTTTCTGCTCCCGTAAAGATTTACAGTCTTGGAAACCCTGTACAGGGTCGCTATGAGTCGGAACCAACTCCACGGCACATAACAACAAGAAGTCTTGTTGATTTTCTCCAGAATGTCTTATACATTGATTCATGAAGGCTATAGCCTTCTGTGTGTGGTTTATTTCACTTTTTTTGAGTCAAAAAATTATTTGAATTTTATATTCTGTTGAGCAATATACTTATGGCGGCCTTGATATCGGGATACATTTAAGCGTACCCAGTTAAATGACTTAAATACTCACTAATAATAATTGGAGTCCTGGTATAGCACTGTGGATGAATGCGCTGGATTGCACAGTTGGTTTGAACTTCAGGGGCACTATGATTTGGAACCAATAATAATTGGATGAATTAATGCTCTATTTTTAATGCACCGTTTTCAAATTTTAAAATATCACTATTAATTATAAAAGTAAATAGTGTGGTCTAAGCCCACCAGTTGCTCCGAGGGAGAAAGAGAAGACTTTCTGCTCCTGCAAAGAATCACAGCCTCAGAAACCCTATACAGGGTTGCTATGAGTCAATGATGAAAGTAATGGATTGTAAGATACCCCAAGTAAATTCAAAGAGCTACTCAATAAATCTTGAAAACTTATGAAAAAAAGTAATGAGCAATAGCCTTCCTTATCTTTGATCAGAGACTGGAATCATTAATGCCTTCTTAAAATTTGAAGGATACCAATATTATGTGAAAAATAAATGACAATATTTTTAATAAGAAAAATATTCAAAGAAGTCACATGATATATAGTCTCAAAAGCAGTGACTAATGGAAGGATGCAGCTAACCTGAAGCGTATTACTACATGAACATCTGGCTGTGGGGTGTCTGATATTCTGGCAGTATGTGGAAAGCCAGTTCCTTACAACTGGACTCTTCTCTGGCTGGTTGTTTCCCTGGCCCACAAACCATTTGTATTGTTGTTGTTATGTGCCGTGGAGTTGGTTCCAACTCATAGCGACCCTGCACAGGGTTTCCGAGGCTGGAAATCTTTACCGGGGCAGAACGCCTCATCTTTCTCCCACGGAACAGCTGGTAATTTCAAATTGCTGACTTAAGGTTAACAGCCCAATTCGTAACCACTATGCTACCAGAGCTCCTTACAAACCATTTGTAGAATATGCTTAATATCTGTCTCTATCCTGTTGATCAGAGCCCTGGTGTGATGCTGTAGGATAAGCACTGTATTGCTAACCACAAAGTTGGCTGTTCAAATCCACCAGCCACTCCTTGAAAACCCCATGCAGGGTCATTATGAGCTGGAACCAACTCAACAGCACTTAAACAATAGTAACATCCTGCTGATTAGGAACCTGGGGACAAATGTTTGTCACTAGCTGCTAAGCTAATGGGTAATGTTTCAGGGGCAAAACGGTAGAGTAGGCAGATTCCCTCAGTAGACCCTCTGTAACAAAAACATGGGAGACTGAACTACAGAGAATAGGGGCAAAGAAAGAGACAGAGTGCTAACTGAAAGGGAAGTGGGACAAAAGCAGTGAAAGGGAAGGGAAACGAGCAGACTGTGGCTAGCATGGAGTACTATGGGCATCTTGAGCATTTGCAGGGGGCTGTTGATTCAGTGTCCTTCAGGCATAGGCCGCAGCTGGAGGTTGGTGACAAGGGGGTGTAGTATTCTCTTGTGTCCATTTTCCCCTGGTAGGTGAGTGCATGGCCAGTCCCACCCTTGCCAACGCACTGGCTGGTAGTACCCCATCCTGTGCAGCCTCTGCTCTGCCTGGAGTCTGGTGCTGGCTACAGTGTTTTTACTTCATATAGAGACACATGGACCCTGCCTGAATTATGGCACACAGTGAGCAGGGAACTGCTTGTACCACATTCACCAGGAAACAGGTGGTGAGTGCCTGAGAACATGCTAACATACAATCATCAACAAAATACAAATATGATGCCACAATGTCTTGGAGAAAACAGACAATTTCAGCATACACAAAGAAGTAAGACAGACTGCCTCAAGCAAGTGACCAAAATACAGACTTAGAAAATATAACAGCAGAAATGGTATCAGAATTACTTGAATAATGTGTGATTGGAATTCAAGAACAAGAGACAACAACAAAAACAAAAGTCATAGAGAATATTGTTTAAGAGTTGTTGGAAGAAAACTTCCCTAACATCATGAAAGACGAGAATATAGCCATTCAAGAAGTTGAACGTACTCCTAACAGGTCAGACTACAAAAGAAAAGCACCAAGATATCTTATAACCAAACTTTTGGGTTGTTGTTGTTTGCCATGGAGTCGGTTCCGACTCATAGTGACCCTACACAGGGTTTCCAAGGCTGTAAATCTTTGCAGGAGCAGACTGCCTCATCTTTCTCCCGCGGAACCGCTGGTAGTTTCGAACTGCTGACCTTGCAGCTCACAGCCCGATTCGTAACCACTACGCTACCAGAGCGCCTTAAACTTTTGGGTAGTATATATTATATATTATAACAAAACCCAAGACAAGGAAAGAATCCTGAGAGCAGTTCAGAAAACATGAAATACAAATACCTGTTTGCTCCCCAAAACAGATCTACAAAATTGAAACTAGAGAACCAGATATACAGTTGCAACAACAACAACAACAAAAATCCACAAAGTGAAAAGAGGGAATAACGTATGGAGAGAAAATCAAGCAGATGGCAAGAAAAAAACAATTGAAAAATAATAAACTTAATGGTAACTCTAAAAACAGAGTCCTGGTGTGGTACTATAGAACACGCACTGGACTGCAAGGTGGTGTGAATTGCAGTCAGTGTTTTAAACTCATAGCACCTCCTGAGAAACCCTATTCAGGGTTGCTGTGAGTTGGAACTGACTGACAGCACTTAACAACAACAATAACAATCCTAAAAACTAGACCAAGCCCTACTCCTAGCCCTAGCCCAACCCTTACCCCTAGTCCTAACACTAACCTCAGTCCCAACCATAACCTTTTTGTTGTTGCGAAGTGCTGTCCAGTCAGTTCTGGACCCTGTATAGGGTTTCCAAGGAACGGCTGGTGAGTTGGTACCATTGACCTTGTGGTTCAAACTGACCTCGCAGTCCAGTACTTTATTTCATAGTGCCACACCATAACCTTAGCACTAACCAAAGGCCAAGGCCAAGCCTAGACCTAACCATAGTCCTAATCCTAACCCTCATTCCTTACTCTTACCCATCCTCTCATAAAAAGATCAATGGTTCCAAACCCAATTAGCAGTCCTGCAGGAGGAAAGTCTGGCAAATTGCTCCTGGAACTATTATAGCGCAAAATCCCTATGGAGTAGTTTCTACCATGTAACACATAGATTCAACATCTTCCATGGCTGACACGATGGCCCTTGACAAAGAATACTTCTTGTGTGGAGGTCCATTTCATCCAATATCTAAACTTACATAGATAAACACGGAAAAGGGAGAGAGGAAGGGGCTTCCACTGAACCTGTTGGACAATACTCTTCCTGGAATGCTCCCCCCCACCCCTACTTTCTCACCTTGACATTGACTGAATTTTCAAAAATGCAACTCAAATGTTTACTTCCTCTGTGCATCCATCATGCCCTGACCTAGTCCCAGCCAGGTGAGTTACCTTCTCCTTACACACTATACTTATTATCAATATTTATGATTTAGTTCTTTTAATGTTTGTGTTCCCTTCTGTACCTTAATCTCCTTGAACACAAGGATGATGTCTTAGCTCTGTATCCTTAACCACAAAAAATTCATTGCTCTTGAGTTGACTCCAACTTGACCCTAGAGGACTGAGTAGAACCACTCCTTAGGGTAACGGAGTCTGTACATTTTTATTGGAGCACACAACCTCATCTTTCTCCCGTGGATCAACTGGTAGGTTTGAACTACTGACTTTCTGATTAGCAGCCCAATGTTTAACCCCACTATACCACCAGGGCTCCTTCTATATCCTTGTTGTTATTGTTAAGTGACTTTGAGTCAATTCCGACCCATAGCGACTCTGTATAGCGTATCTGAGTAGCAACTGGTGAACTGGAACCACCAACCTTGTAGTTCAAATGGCTTTGCAGTCTGGTGCATTAACCCTACAGTGCCACACCAGGACTCCAGTATCCTGAGATCCTTGCAAATGCTTAGTAAACATATGCTAGATTTAGTTAACCCTTGACAATCCATGGTGTGCTACATGTCACAGATTCACTGCAATCAGTTTGAGAACAAAGAAATGCTCTATGAAGATGGAAAGCCAGCTTCCTTTTTAATTTGGGTAGCAGGCCTCATGTTTCCTGCCAGTCTGCCAAATTTTTGACCCAGATTCCTCCTCTAAGCCTACTTGCCTGGTCCAAGTGCAAACATAACTCCTACTGTGACCCAGATCCAGTGCCTTCACTCCTTCCAGCTCACCAGGGTCTCCTGCTTTGGCCCATTTGTGAAACCTGATGTGTAGTCAACCTTGATGAAAAGCCAGGCAGGGCAAGCCAGCATTATGTGATCCAAGGGTGACATTCCACCCTCCCGCTTGTCTGAAAGGCAACTGGCCTGGCTGAGCAGAATATGCTTTCATATGATTCTGGGTCAAGTATCTAAAGTACTGGCTACAGCCCATGCTGAGGGAGACCACAGGTCAGTGGGTGATGATGTCTTGCTGCACAAGACCTTTTTAAAGTGTTGAAGAGCAAAGATGTCAGCTTGAGGACTAAGGTGTGCCTGATCCAAGCCATGGGATTTTCAATAACCTCATATGCATATGAAAGGTAGGCACTGAATATGGAAGACCATAGAAGAATTGATGCTTTTGAGTTATGGTGTTGGAGGGGAATATTGAAAGTGCCATGAGCTGCCAAAAGAACCAACAGATCTGTGTTGGAAGAATGCAACCCGAGTGCTCCTTGGAGGCCAAGATGACCAAACTTCGTCTCTCATACTTTGGACATATTGTCAGGAGGAACCAGTAACCAGAGAAAGATATCATGTTTGGTAAGGTGGAGGGTCAGAGAAAAAGAGGAAGACCCCCAATGAGATGTATTGGCAAAGTGGCAGCATTCGTGGGCTCAAGCATGGCAACAATTGTTAGGTTGCCCCAGGACCGGGCAGTGTTTCGTTCTCTTGTGCATAGGGTTGCTATGAGTCGGTACTGACTTGATGGCACCTAACAGCAACAACATATAGAACCTAGGGGTCCTGGTATGGTGCTGTGGGTAAATGTATTGTACTGCAAAGTCATCTGAACTGCAAGTTCAATGGTTCAGGATCACCAGTTGCTCTTTGGAAACCCTATAGGGTTACTTTAGGTCAGAACTGACTCAATAGCACTTAACAACAACAACAACTATAGATCTTAGCACATTGCTGGGTGGACATTTAATAACAACACAGACTAATGAAGATGGTAGCAGAGGCATTAGTGCAATCCCAATCCCCCTTGAGTGCTGAGACATTCCTTGTCTTGCCTGCTGGAGACTCTAAGTTGGTTTGCTCTCAGATGTTGTCCTCTGCCACAGGAAGCCATCTCACTCAAGTTCTTGCCTTTTCAGGGGAACCCACACTCAGTGATCAGTCAATGTGGGAATACACAGCCTGCCCCTTTTCCCCAGTAAGACACAGCGGTAAAATCTCATTTCATCTTGAGAGTTTCCTGTGGGATTTGCTTAGAATTTGGTTGCCAGTTTAAGAGAGAATAATGTTGTCTAGAGCTGTTGTTGCTAGCGGCCATTGAATCAGCTCCGGGCACATTAGAATGAAATGCTGCCCATGCTGTCCCCATGGTCAGTTATGGAGACCACTGTGGCCCAAAGGATTTTCACTGGATGATTTTTTGGAAATAGGTGTCCAGGTCTTTCTTCCTAGTCTGTCTTTGTCTGGAAGCTCAGATCAGTATATAAGTCGCCATTTATAGACAGGTGTTTCTGGCACACGTTTGCCAGGAACTGAGCAGTTTGCCAGGAACTGAACCCAAGTCTCCTGCATGGAAGACAGAATTGTACCACTAACCCACTGCTGCTCTTGTGTTCCTTAAGAGCAGTACCAATAAACTTCCTACATGCGATTCTCAGTATCTCCGATTACCCCAGCTGTGATACTGATAAAGAACACAGTGTGAGGACAGCACCTCACTGCCTTTTAAGATTGTTGTTGTTATTGTTAAGGGCAGTTGAGTTACTTCTGACTCACAGTGACCCTGTATAGGATTTCTGAGAAGTGGCTGGTGGGTTTGAACCACTGGCCTTGCAGTTCCGACCAACCTTGAGGTCCAGTGCTTATCCTACAGTGCCACACCAGAGCTAATATTGGCAGATAGTATTCAACTGGTGGCAAATTAATTAATGTGTTCATGTTTTCTGCCTATTCTCAAATATGTTATTTTTCTGCTTGCTTTAAGTTTCTATTAGAAAAAGAATACACAGACTTGAATTTTACAAGTATGTGTGGATCACACAAGTGTGATATTTCCTTAGCAAGGGCTCAGCTTCAGGCTGCTTTTGGATGTGAATTTCTCTCAGTAAAGCACAGGTCTGGGTCAAGAAATGTTTATTCTTTATGTTAGAACTGCAAACTGAACAACAAAATTCATGAATTCTGTAGTAACTGCTATTCCCTATTTCTTCTCAAGTTTGGTCTAAATCATACAGACGATCATTGTTGCTATGTGCTCTGAGTCGATTCTGACTAACAGGAACTCAATATTACAGAATAGAACTGCCACGTCTGGTTTGCTAGGCTGTAATATTCATGAGAGCAAATCACCAGGTCTTTTCTTCTAAGGAGTTTCTGATGAAGTTCAAACCAACACCTTTTAGTTGGCAGCTAAACAAGTAACCCTTTCAGCACCAGGGTTCCCTAAGATATACATAATCCCTATTGTTATGTATAGTAAGAAATCAGATCAATTGGACACACCAATATTCTGATAGATACAGAGATATCACATTTCCACACATTTTTTTGAGTCCTAGTGTGGCACTGTGGGTTAGTGCGCTTGACTGCAAAGTTGGTTTGAACCACAAGGTTGGCAGTTTAAGCTCACCAGCCTGACTCCTCGGAAACCCTATACAGGGTCACTATGGGTCAGAACCGACTCAGTGGCACATAACAAACACAAGTCTTGAAGGTCTATGTAGCTTCCATGACTCTAGAAAATCTGAGTCCATTTGAACTTCTGTTCTACATGTCCCCTCTTTTGATCAGGATTTTTCTGTAGAATCTTGGATCAAAATGTTCAGTAGTGATCAACTATCAACTAGTTCTGTCTCATACCAGGCAAAACCTCATATTCCATTTCCTCCTCTTCCCAACTCTTCTTCTTCCTCTGTTGCTCCAGGCAAATAGAGACCAATTTTTGTACCTTGGATGGCGGATGTAAAGTTTTTAAGAACCCAGGCATACACAACAAACAAGGAAATAGAACAGAACCACTATTAAGCCAAGTAACTGGGATGTCCCATGAGACCATGACCCTATACCTCCAAATCCTGGAACCAAATCCCAAGAGGTAATTGGTTGTACTTAAGCAGCCTCAGAAGCTACTATATTTTTGTTGTTGTTGTCTGTAATTTTACAAATATATCTATCACACAACTTTTGATTGTCAGCCAAAAAAAAACCCACAAAAATTATTTTCCTAAGTGTTCACCCAAAAGCCCTAAAAGCAGAGACTCAAACAGATACATGTACATCAGACAAGACCAGGTGTGTTCAGTGTAGTATGACCATAGACTACAGTAATGTTCACAGCCACAGTATTCACAAAACCAAACAACTTAAATGCCATCAATGGATGAATGGATAAAGAAAATGTAGTTCATGCACACAATGGAATACTACTCTGACAGGAAGAGAAACCAAGTCTTGATGCATCCTACAATGTGACTGGAGCTTCAAGACATTGTACTGATTGAAATAAGTCAACCACAAAAGGGCAAGTACTGTATGACATTTCTTATAAAAAGAGATAAAAATAGGCAAATGTTTAGAGACCCAAATTTATTAGTGGTTACCAGGAACAGGAAGAAGAGGAAAAGGGGAGATTATTGCTCATGAAGTACTGAGTTTTGGTTTATGGTAATGGAAAAATCTTATTGATTAAGGGCAGAATTGTAAAGTCAATTAATATAATTCCTATCAATAAATTGCACACCAGTAAAAGTTGAATTGACCTGTAATGCCAATTTTTAATGAATAAGAAAATAGTAAACTCTATTTAACACTTCAAGTAAGTTGCATTCAACTAAATTTTATTTTGTTAATTCCAAAGGCATTTGGCATTTGAATCCAGTCAAGGCATTACAAATATAGAGAGATAATAATTACTAGAGAATGACAGAGAAATAAATCCAGTTTTAATCCTTCTATATCTGATTATGATTCACATACATGAATAGCCATACATTACATCTTGTTGAATATAAATTTGAAAACTTTATAAAATTTGCTCACGGGTACAGCAGGAAATTCATGAATTATGTTGTGATTAGATATTGTTGTTGTTAAGTGCCATCGAGTTGATTCTGACCCATAGCAACCCTGTATAGGTTTTCCAAGGAGTAACTGGTGAGCTTGAACCACCAACCTTGCAGTTCAAATGACTTTGCAGTCTGAAGTGTTAGTCTACAGCGGCCACACCAGGACTACTGTGATTAGATAGCTAGATTTACAAACAAACAAACCAAACAATTGTCAACAAGTCAGCTCTGATGCAGGTGAGCCCATGTGTGTCAGGGTAGAACTGTGCCCTAGAGGGTCTTGTCTTCAGGGGTTGAAGTAGACTGCCATCCTTTTCTTCTGAGAAGTCTCTGCGAAGACCTGAACTTCCAACCTTTTGATCAGCAGTCAACTGAGTTAATTTTTCACAACTTGAACAGAAACAGAATAGATATTTTAAAATTAAGATCATATTTACACACACTGTGCAATTGAGAGTACAATTTGATGAATCTCGGAAACTGTATATTGTTTTTGTTGACAGGTGCCTTCCAGTTACCTCTGACCTACAGCAACCCTATGCACAACAGAACAAAACACTGCCTTGTCCTGTACCATCCTCACAATTGTGTTTGAGCCCATTGTTGCAGCCACTGTGTCAATCTATCCCATTGGGGGTCTTTCTTTTTTTTGCCGACCTTCTACTTTACCAATCATAATGTCCTTTTCCAGGGATTGGTCCCTCTTGATAACATGCCCAAAGTACACGAGACAACGTCTCATCAGCCTCACTTCTAAGGAACATTCTGGTTGTATTTCCTCTAAGACAGGTTTGCTGTTCTGATGACAGTCCAATAATCTTTGCCAATATCCTACATCAAATGCATTAATTCTTCCTTATTCATTGTCCAACGTTCACATGCATTTGAGTTTCTTGAAAATACCATGGTTTGAGTCAGGCACATCTTAATCCTCAAACTGCTATCTTTGCTCTTGAACAATTTAAAGAGTTTTGTTTTTTTTCAGCAGCAGCAGATTTGCTCAATGCAATATGTCATTTGATTTCTTGACTGCTGCTTCCACAAGTGTTGATCGTAGATCGAAGTAAATTGAAATCCTTGACAACTTCAATCTTTTCTTCGTTTATCATGATGTGGCTTATTGGACCAGTTGTAAGGAATTTTTTTTTTTTTTTTCTGATATTTTCTGCTTTCAACCAAGATCCATCTAATGTGAATAATGAGAGTTCTCATCTCATGTCCTCTTCTGAATCTGGCTTGAATTTTCAGGCAGCTCCTTGTCTAGGTACAGCTGCAACCATTTTTGAAGAAAACTGCATATAGCCAGGTAATTAACATACTGATTAAGATCCTGAGTGTGTCCAGAGCAGAAGTATATCTTAAAGGTCTATTGGATTTCCTACTATCCCCAACAGTGTGCTAAGCTTCCTGATAGGGCTTGCTGGCTTCTGGACTCTAGTGCCTGCCTTATCCCTTCTCCCCACCCCTACTTCTTGCAATTTCCATCTCTGTTCATTGCATCTTTCCTTGGTTGATCATCAGCACACATGGCTTTTATTGGATGGAGGTGACTGCCTTCATTTTCATAGGCAAGGACTGTCTGCATCAATTTCTTCCGAGTAGTCTGTTATTGGCTTAATAGTTTCAAATGATTTTTCCTCACCTGGAATATCCCTAGTGAACAGATTTCTCCATTCTTCCAGGAGCTCCCCAGCTATGTGTTCTTAAATCCTCCTGGCACAATCCTGGATAATGAGTGGAGCAAGTCATCTGCTTTTATGGATGGAAACCTTGAAGCAAAGCGAAGTTAACTGGCTTCCTGGTGAGGCCTCTGACACCCACACAGAATTAGATGACCAGAACATCACATGCTTGCTTTTTTCCTTCCATCTGGAGAGATGGTATGGTAAAGTTAGCAGGCAGCTACCTAAGCTTCCTTATTTTTGAACACCTCATTTTCTTCCACCGCCTGCATAGGTGATCCCTACATAGGGTCATCATTAGTTGGAAATGACTTGATGGCAAGATGGTGTTTTTTTGTTTTGTTTTTACTTGAGATGCTACTTCCTTGTCAAGGTGTAAAGACGCAAAGGCTGGGATCAAGAGATAGCAGTAGGAAAAGACACATGGAGACTTGTTATCAGATGTTGGGGATATATTTGGAGATTAAGAATGAGTTATTGTTGTTGTTAGGTGCCGTGGAGTCGGTTCCGACTCATAGCGACCCTGTGCGGGGTTTCCGAGGCTGTAAATCTTTAAGGGAGCAGAAAGCCTTATCTTTCTCCCGCGGAACAGTTGGTAGTTTCGAACTGCTGACCCTGAGGTTAGCAGCCCGATTCGTAACCACTATGCTATGAGAGCTTCTTTAAGAATGAGTAGGAGAGAGCAGAGTCAAGATGGCCCCCTCAAAATTGTCAATGCAGTTCTTCATACATCCTGCAGCTTTCTCTCCATATGGTTTTCAGTGATTGATTTTTCTTCAGTAGATTGCTAGGCCTTTCTCCCTAGACATCTCTGAGCGAACTCAAACCTCCATCCTTTTGATTAGAAGCCAAATTTTGCACTATTTGCACCACCCACTTATAAAGAAAATACTGAGTTTTCTGGGAAATCCTCCTTACCTGGTCCAAACATTCTTCCTTTTAAATGTTGCTTTTTAAATTAAGTGATGGGCTTTGTTGAAATAGCCACATTTGGTTATTAGGGGAAATCCATATTTAGAAGCATAGGCAATTACACCAAAGGATTTTCCGAGCTGTCAGCGATGGGAGGAGTCGCACCTGATGTGTTAAACTTGAAGAGGAATGGTGGCTGCCTCTGCCTCTGCCCTGCCTCCAAGCAGAGCCAGGAGACTGGAGCACTCAGCAATGGCACCATTTTTTAGCCGTTTCCATTGGCTGGTTCCTAGTTCACCTCATCTGCTTAGCATAATGACTATGTTGTGTGATTTGACAGTTGCAACATCTAATCCACACCAAAGGCTCTTTTCTTTTTTTGCTTCCCAGGAGTTCCACTGGAACACCCCTAGTTTGCTGTAAGATCTAACCACAACTTTAATTACTAGTCTTCTTGAGAACCAGGGAGACGGTCAACCATGACTCCATTCACTCTCAGCTATGAATGAACAATCCAGCCCTTTATTGCCAACTCCCAAGACAAGCGTCAAACCCCAAAGCATGAGTGAAATAATTTACAGGCATTCTACAACCCAACTCAGGCACACCTCCCTTTCTTGCTCCTTATGCAATCTTTCACAGTCATCCACAGCCATGGTAAAAACTTTCTCTGGTGCCTTCTTCTGACTCACTCAAGCATCAGTTTGAGCCACTGCTGACAGTCAAGGGTTCTGTTGAGTTGTAATTGTGAAAGAGGAGCCATCAAGTTGCGTAGCCACAGAAATTGGTTTATTTTTAAACAACTCTTTGTGAGGAAAACAGCCCTTGTTTCCCCCTGCATTTGTGACTTCTGGCTGAGTAACTTGCTAGCTGAATTACACAAACGATTTTCTCCTTCTGTGTGCTGGGAGGAAGTGGAGGAGGGCAAACTGGCTGTAAAGAAAGACTCGTATTAGAAAGTTGGTAAGACACCGTGTTTCTTCTGCCTGGAATTCTCTGAGGAGGCAGTCTGAGGACTTTGTGTAGCTTTGTGTCCTTTGCCCTGATGTCAGGTTTTATTGCGAGCTCTAGAAGGTTGAGGCAGAGACTCAGAACGGGGATCGGGGGCACGCCATGTGTCCTGCTGGGAGTGGATGCAAATCAATTCAGGAGTGGCTGTAGGCCTGAGTTACCACCTAGTTATTTGAGGTACCATGGTTGCCAAACTCATTTTGTGGAACAATCTAGACTACCCAGACTTGTGGAACCAGGAAGTTTAGAAAAATAGTGAAACAATCTGAGTGAGGGCAGACAATGGACATTCATTAAATGAATGTAATCTAGGTACTCCTGGTGTGGTGCTGTCGGATCAGCACTGGACTTCAAACCACAAGGTCGGTGGTCCAAACCCACCAACAGCTCCTCTGAAACCCTGCACAAGGTCGCTATGAGTTGGAACTAATTCGATAGCACTTAACAACAACAGTTACTATTTTGGGCTCCTGGTATAGTGTTGTAGGATCAGCATTGGACTTCGAACCACATGGTCAGCAGTTCAAATCCACCAGCCACTCCTTAGAAACCCTATACATGGCTGCTTTGAGTCAGAACCAACTCGATGACACTCGACAAGAAGGAGTCATAATGTGGCTCTGTAGGATAAGCACTGGACTGAAAGGTTGGTTTGAACTGCAAGGTTGTGGTTCAAACTCACCAACCGCTCTTCAACACCCTATACAGGGTTGTTGTGAGTCAGAACTGACTCTTGGCACTTACCAATAACAACAATGACACTAAACTGCTAACAGCAATGTCAGCTGTTCAAGCCCCCTAGTTGCTCCTCAAAAACCCTATACCGGGTTGTTATGAGTCAGAACTGACATCATGGCACTTAACAATGATGATGATGACAATGACAAGACTATAGGGACCCTGGTGACACTACAAGATCAGCACTGCACAGCAGTTCAAACTCATCAGTTTCTTCATGGGAGAATGATGAGGGATTCCTGGTGTGGTGCTGTAGGATCAGCACTGGACTATGAACTACAAGGTCAGCAGTTCAATCCCACCAACTGCTCCTTGGAAACCATACAAAAGGTCGTTATGAGTTGGAACTGACTTGATGGCATTCAACAACAACAACAACAGCAGTCACTATTTTATGCAGCCCTGTTGACACAATGATTGCATGATCGGATTCTAACTGAAAGGTTGATAGTTCAAACCCACCTAGCTCCTTCATGGAAGAAAGGCCTGGTGATTGGATCCTATAAAGATTACAGCTAAGAAAACCCTATAGGGCAAGTCTACTCTGTCATATGGGGTTGCCAGGAGTCAAAATTGACTTACTAACATGTAACAACAACAATAGTGACTATTTTGGAGTACTTGTGTGGTACAAATGGCTAACGAACTCAGTTGCTAACTGAAAGGGTGTCCCCTAGAGGTGCCTTGGAAGAAAGACTTGGCAATCTATGATCTGTTCCCCAAAACTCAGTCGTTGAAAACCCGTGGAGCAATGTTCCTCTCTAACACACATGGGTCAGCATGAGTGGAATTGACTGGATGGCAACTGGGTTGTCTCTTCAAATAAATGTTCAGAAAAATCCATGCTGTTAGTTCAATACCAGCTTTAAAACTGTAGAAACCCAGCTGTGGTTACTCAGCTAAAGAGTATTGCGAATGGGATTTGAACCCTGACAGTAACACATGTATCTGCTACATTTTTCTAACCCTCAGTGTAAGTTGGTTTTGACCATGGGGAAATTGTAACCCCCAAGCCCTCAGATCTCTTAAGTTTTTCAAACAGCCAGTTAATCTGAATTTTTAAATGGGAAATTTCTGAATTTTTAAGTCCTCGACAATATCTTTTTAAAATGGTTTAAAAAAATAAAAGCTTCAGATTCAGAACAACAGACAAGTGAGTGCCTCTAGTGCTGCATCAGTGTGTTGGGACATTTCCATTGGTATTCCATAAATTCCAGGAGCTTTGCTTTTCGCCAATGCTGTCAGTGTACCTTGGACTTCTTCCTTCAATAAAACCAGTTCTTGATCTTATGGTATCTCTTGAAATGGTTGAACATCAACCAGTTCTTTCTGGTACAGTGACTATGTATTCCTTCCATCTTATTTGGATGTTTCCAGTGTCATTCTATATTTTTCCCATTGAATCCTTCAATATTTCAAGTCAAGAATTGATGTTTTTCTTTCTTCAGTTCTTTTAACTTGAGAAATTCTGAATGTGTTCTTCCCTTTTGGTTTTCTAACTCCAGGTCTTTGCATATTTCATTATAATACTTGACTTTGTCTTCTTGAGCTACTCTGAATATTTCTGTTTGGCTCTTTCATGTCCTCATTTTTTCCATTCGTTTTAGCTTCTCTATGCTCAAGAACAAGTTTTAGAGTCACTTCTGACATTTATTTTGGTCTTTTCTTTCCTTCCTGTCTATTTAATAACCTTTTGCCCTCTACATGATGCAATCCCACAATTCCTCTGGTGTGTAATGCATCAAATCTGTTCTTGAGATGGTTTCTAAATTCAGGTAGGATATATAAAAGTTTTCATTATGGCTTCAGTAGATTTATTTTAATTTTATTCATCTTCAATGTGTACTTTCATATGAACAATTGAGGGTTTGTTCCACAGTTAGCCCTTGGACTTATTTTTGTTGATTATTTTGTGCTTCTCCATAGTGTCTTCCCACCAATGGAGTCAATTTGATTCCTGTGTATTCTGTTTGGTGAGGTTCACATATATAGGTGTCTTTCATGTTGAAAAAGGATATTTACAGTGAATAAGTTGCTCATCTTGCAAAATCTTATCATGGGTTCGTCAGCTTTCTTTCTATCACTAAGGCCATATTTTCTAGTAACCAATCCTTCCTCTTTGTTTCCAACCTTCCTTTTACAATCACCAGTGATTATCAATGCACCTTGATTGCATAGTTGATCAATTTCATACTGACGAATTTGGTAGAATTCTTCAGTTTCTTCATCATTGGCTTTAGTGGTTGATGTAGTTCTATGAATAATAGTAATATTAACTAGAATTCTTTCAAGATGTATGGATATTAGCCTCTTACAGATAGCATTACACTTCAAGATAGATCTTGAAATGCTCTTTTTGATTATTAATACAATGCCATTCCTCTTCAATTTGCCATTCCTGGCATAGTAAACCACACAATCATTGGATTTAATATGGCTAATACCAGTCCACTGCAATTCACTAATGCCTAGGATAATAGGATAATGTGTTCCATTTTATTTTTGACTACTTCCAATTTTCTTAGATTCATACTTGGTGCATTCCATGTTCTAAATAGTAATGGATGTTTGCAACTGTTTCTTCTCATTTAGAGTTAGGCTTCATCAGCAAATGAAAGCCCCCAAAGCTTTGCTCTAGCCACATTGTTAAGGTTAAATCCACTTTGAAGAGGAAGTTCTTCTCCAATCATATTCTGAGCCCCTTTAACCTGAGGGACTCACTGTCTGGCACTATAGCAGATAATGTTCTGTTGCTATTCATAAGATTTTCAGTCACTATTCCCTCAGAAGTGGACTGTTCATTGCTTCTTCCTAGTGTCTGTTAGTCTGGATGCTCTGCTGAAACCTGCCCACCACAGGTGATCCTGCTGGTATTTGAAATTTCCGTGGCATACCTTCCAGCATCACAGCAACACGCAAGTCACCACAGTGTTAACAAAGTGGATATATATTTTAAGATGTACCGAAATATTAAAACAGGTGACAAACACTATTGCAGTCTGTTCCTTATATAATATGGATTATCCTAGTTCAACCTTAAGATTCTTTTCTTTTTGATGAATTGAATCGACCTATTTATATGAATCCTTTAAAAGCAATTGTCTTCTCTTTGGTTCATCTGACAGATAGGCTATCTCCCTCTTGGTCATCTTTTTATTTTTTTTCTCATTCATATTAGCAGATCTTTTCCTCAGAAACAAATCATTCATTCATCTATTCCAATTATTTTACTGTCTAGAAAATCTCATGGGAAAAGTTCTATTCTGTCATATGGGGTCACTGTGAGTTGAAATTAATTTGGCGGCACCTAACAACAGTCTTGTTGTGATGCTGTGGGTTAATGGGCCAGACTGTAAAGCCGTTTGAACTGTGAGGTCGGCAGTTCAAGCTCACCAGTTGCTCCTTGGAAACCATATTCAGGGTCTCTATGGGTCAGAAATGACTTGATGGCACTTAACAACAACAACAAACAACAAACATCATAGTACTCTTTTGAAATGTTTCCTCTAAAAACATGTTGGCAGGCATCTTAGACCTCCATACCTAAAAATACGACCTTATTTAGAAGTAGCATCTTTCCATATATGATAAAATTGATATGAAATCATTTAAACCAGGTGGGTTCTAATTCAATATGACTTATATTCCTATATGGTAATTCCCCCAATGAAGAAGTTTGACTTACAGGCCACTCTACTTAAGAACTGACTTCCATCAAGTCTGTTATGTTGAAATTTTGAGTTAAATACAAAAGTTTGTGATAATGAACATACATATTACTTTATGATGCTTATGAAACTCAGGAAAACACTGGCCATCTCCAGCAGTTCGTTTCTTGAGGAAGGACGCTGTCAGAAATTTTAAGTCTGATCAACTTTGTATTTGGCTTAAAATTTCCCCATGTTATCCTTGTAATCATGCCACCAAAGAAGATCTGGTGCAAGTCATAAATCAAAGTAAAGGAAAATGATCACAAGTGAAGAGAAAATGGAAATGATAAAGCCATCAGAAAGAAGTAAAACACCACCAGTCACTGGAAAAGTGTTGGGATACAGCTGACCAACGGTAAAAAAAGAAAAGAAAAGAAAGGATAAAGTGAGAATAATGAAGCATACGAAAGTCTCTATACTGATTAAACCTACAATTATTACTAAGTAATGCAGAGACTTAATTAACTGACCCTAAATAAGAACTGTACATACCTATTCTGACTTAACTACAAATTTGACTTAAAGATAGACTTAGGAATGGACCTCCCTCATAACCCAGGGACTGCCTGTAAAGAGAAAGGAATAGCCAGAAATATCACCATAGACAGCTTGTAAGTCTATCTTCTGCTTATAATGGATTAGAGTACCTAAAATAGGGCTACAATGTGCCAGTGAAGGAGGCTTCCTGCGGAGCCTCTGCATTACATAAGACCATAGGTGGAATCCTGAACCAAATCCAGAATCTTCTGAGATAGAAAATTTCCACATGAAAGGACAAACAGACCAGCCTGGAGTGGCTAGAAGAACAGAAGATACTTGAAAGAAAGACCGACAGGAAAAATACAAAACAATAATGGCAGTCTGACTGACTACTACAAGAACAAGCAAGTTGCTCACCCAGGAGACATCAAGGCAAGTGGTTGGGTCCCCTCAGGGCAAATCCTCTTCCAAGACTAAGACTCAATGGGAATACATGAGCAGACATGTGATCTGACTGGTGACCACATTAGTCACCGATAAAGGGAAGTGAGGCAAAAACAGCAATGAAGCAGCAAGCTAAGCCCTACCACATTCTATAGACTCCTGTGAACCTGGGTGGAGACCTGGTTGGTCAGCAGTGTGGCAAGACCTGGGGACTCCTGGGCCCAGAGGACTAGAGTGGAGAGTGAAGTGTCCAGCTGATAAGAAGACAGGGCATATGCATAAGAACACCCACACGTGCAGATAATACCCACTTGTCTTGACTTCATTGCTGGATGATCAGAACTCAATTAGAAGAAGAAAGAAGAGGAAAAAAAGAACAATCTCATACAATTTGATGAACTTGACTTACACTTATGGATGTAGTAGCTCAAAAGAGGTAACAAATCTTTACAGTGAGGATCATTCCCACCCCCTTGATACACAAGGTAGACATGGATGGTCAATTTAGACATTGGGTACCCAAAATGGGGGGGGGG
>NW_006408540.1:18319246-18322413 GCF_000296735.1 Chrysochloris asiatica | reverse complement strand
TGAAGGCATTGGTGATAAACAAGGCTCCAGGAATTGGCAGAACACCAATTGAAATGTTTCAACTGATACAGCACTGGAGGTGTTCACTCGTCTATGCCAAGAAATTTGGAAGACAGATAGCTACCTGGCCAACTGACCGGAAGAGATCCATATTTGTTTCTTTTCCAAAGAAATATATCCCAACAGAAAAAGAAAATTATTGAGCAATGTTATTAATGTCACATGTAAGTAAAATTTAAAATTTTTAAATTTAAATTTAAAATGGTTGCAGTAGTTCATAGAAAATGAGTTGCCAGAAATTCTAGCCAAATTCTGATTCAGAAAAGGATATTGAACTTGGGATATAATTGCTCATGTCAGATGGATCTTGACTGAAAGCAGAAAATACCAAAAAGATATTTACTTGCATTTTATTGACTATATAAAGACATTTGACTGTGTACATCATAACAAACTATGAATAACATTGCAAGAATGGGAATTCCAGAACACCTAATTGTGCTCATTGGGAACCTGTACATAGACCAAGAGGCAGTGGTTCAAATATATCTTGAATGGAGTAAGGGGGATACTGAATGGCTTAAAATCAGGACAGGTTGTTTGACAGAGTTGTATCCTTTCACCATGCTTATTTAAATCTGTATGCTGAGCAAATACGTTGGACTATATGAAGACAAATACAGCATCAGGACTGAAGAAAGACTCATTAACAATCTGTAATATGCAGATGATGCAATCTTATTTACTGAACATGAAGAAGACTTGAAGCACTTGCTGATGAACATCAAAGAACACAGCATTCAGCATGGAGTACAACTAAATGTAAAGAGAACAAAATCTCCAGGAGAAAGAGGTGGCAGTCTCCTTCTGTAAGGAGCACAACCTTGGTAACCCTGTGGGGCAGTTTGACGCAATCCTCTAGGGTCATTATGAGACAGAATTCATTTAACTGCAACAAGTATTTTTTCCAAAGCACCTTTTCCTGTAACTTCTGTAACTCAGTACTCGTATCAGACATAAAAATGGCAGGGTCAGTATGTATTCCCAGGAAACAAAGATCAATGTAGGAAGAATAGGTCAAGATGTAAACGATGTGCTCCCGGGGAAAACTGTGTTCATGACTGCCATCATGTATAAGCAAACCAGCTGGTACCATTCTAATAGGCAGTCACTCCTCCGTCCTAGCCAAGTGACTGAGACTGACCTTTACCTTTCAAAGGATTTTAAATTCAAGCTGATCTTATTGAATATTGGTGATGGTGGGTGTGGCAGGGTGCCCTGGAGTCTGTTCCGACTCATAGCAATCCCGCATAGGGTTTCTGAGGCTGTAAATCTTTACGGAAGCAGAAAGTCTCATCCTTCTCCCATGGAATGGTTGGTAGTTTTGAACTGCTTACTTTGAGGTTAGGAGCCTGACTCGTAACCACTACACTGCCAGAGCTCCTTTGAGCCCCCTACTTTTGTGTTCTCTGTGTATATAGACCTCTCTGCATAAAGGGTGGAGTGCTTTTTATTTAGTGCTACCCAGCTTGAACTGTATCATTCCCCAATACCACTCCTTTTCGTTCACTCCTAACAGAGAATGAGATGTTCATCTTTCTGGAGTCAGAGTTGGGTTTCAAAATGCAACATCATTTACAATCCCCAGGGCTCGGTGCCTTGCTAAGCTGATTTGGAGTCTTGGCATCTGTGAATTCTCAGGAAACATTAAAGGTAAAAAAAAACCTCTTGAATCTCAGCTCTGCTCCCTTGTGTTGATAGTTGATAGCTTTTCAATTTTATAGTGGATTTGTGTTGGTTGTTGCAAGTAAAATTTAATTTTGCTGTACCTGTCATTATACAATGGAGAATGGCATAGCTAAAACAGATTTGGAACCACGTCATGGATTGAATTGTGTTCCCTAAAATGTGTGCTCAATATGTCTAAGTCATGGTTCCAAGTATTGTGTGGCTATCCTTCATTTTGTGATGTGTTTTAAATCCTGACTTCTATTGCTTATGGTTCCATTGTGGAATTAGCTGTCTGCTATGTTAATAAGGCAGGATTAGCTCATCTTAATGAGAACTAGGTAACTGTGATAGGTAATAGGCTGGGCCAGGATTTTCAGTGGTTGAATAGTTAAGATATGGTAGTCACCACCATGATGAGATCTAATATGATGTAATTACCACCATGATGTGATCGGATCTAGTCAGCCCCCATATGAAATAATTATCCTATGTGTTACAAATCCTCACTTCTGTGACATTTATGAGAAGAGTTGCAATCTATGGAATTAGGCTGTATTTGAGTTGATCTTGTTTGAGATATAAACGTGATTAAACAGGCAAGAATAGCTTAGAGGGACCCTATTATCACCAAGGTAGAAGAGCCAGGGGTAGAGTGAGTCCTTTGTATCTAGGTTCCCTGCACTGTAAAGCTCCTAGACCCAGGGGAAGACTGATGCCAAGATGCATTGATCTCTCCAAGGAATGCTGGGTCTACAGATGTTGTAAAGGAACAAGGATGTTTTCACCAGAGTCAACAAAGAAAGGAAGACTTCCCCTAGAGCCATCGATCGGAATTTGGATTGCTAACCTCTTAAACCATGAGAGACCATCACTCATCTGTCAATTTTTTGTACTGTGCTGGCTTGTGAGTTGCTGTGATTCTGGAAGCTATGCCATGGCTATTTTAAATACCAGCAGGGTCACCCATGGTGGACAGGTTTCTGATGAGCTTCCAGAAGAAGACAGACTAGGAAGAAGGAGTGACAAAATACTTCCAAATATTTAGTCACTGAAACCTTATGAATAGCAGAGAAATACTGTCAGATATAGTGCCAGAAAATCAGGCCCTCAGGTTGGATGGCACTCAAAATGCGACTGGGGAAGAGCTGCCTCCTTAAAGTAGAGTTAACCTTGAAAATGTGAATGGAGTAAAGCCCATGGGAGAAAAACCCACGGGAACTTTATTTGCTGATGGGGCACAACTCAAAATGAAGAGAAAGAGCTGTAAACATCCATTAGTAATAGGAACATGGAATGTACAAAATATGAATCTAGGAAAATTGGAAATTGTCAGAAATGAAATGGAACACACAAACATTGATATCTTATGCATTTGTGAGCTGAAATGGACTGGTATTGGCCATTTTGAATCTGACAACCACATGATTTACTATGCC
>NW_006408540.1:18315158-18316430 GCF_000296735.1 Chrysochloris asiatica | reverse complement strand
TCTGCATTTTTGAACTTCGCTGTTATTGCTGGTGTGAGATGATATCTCATTGTTGTTTTGATTTGCATCTCTCTAATGGCTAATGATTTTGAACATTTCTTCATGTGTTTGTGGGCTGCCTGAATGTCTTCTTTGGTGAAGTGTCTGTTCATGTTCTGTGCCTATTTTTTAACTAGGTTACTTGTCTTATATATACATATAGAGAGAGGTGTTGTAGTTTCCTGTAGATTTTAGAAATTAGTCCCTTGTCTATTATGTCATTGCAAAATATTTTTTTCCAGTTCTGTGGTCTCCCTTTTTACTCTTTTGGTGAAATCCTTTGATGCACATAAGTTTCTAATTTTCAGAATGTCCCAATCATCTATATTGTCTGTCTAATTTTCACAATGTTTTGTAGTCTGTGTGTGCCCTGGATTAAAGACCTTAAGTTTTTCCCTATTTTTTCATTGATGACTTTTTAAATTCTGGGATTCACATTTAGGTCTTTAATCCATGCCGAGTTGGTTTTTGTATATGGCATGAGATAAAGGTCTTGTTTCAATCTTTTGCATATCGATTTCCAGTTCTGCCAGCACCATCTGTTGAAGAGACTGTGTCTTCCCCAATCAATGTACTTTGGCCCTTTGTCAAAGATCAGTTGGCTGTATGTGGATGGGTTAATTTATGGATTCTCAATTCTGTTCCATTGATCAATGTATCTTTCATTGTACCAGTACCAGACTGTTTTGACCACTGTAGCCGTGTAATAAATTTTGAAGTCAGGGAGTGAGAGGTTTCCAACCTTGTTCTTCTTTTTAAGCAGTACTTTGCTTATCCTGGGTCTCTTTCCATTCCTTATAAAGATTGTAATTGTTTTTTTCCATTTCTCTAAAGAATGTCGTTAGAATCTGGATTGGAAATGCATTATATGTGTAGATTGTTTGAGTAGTATTGACGTTTTCACAATGTTAAGTCTTTCATTTCAGGAGCATAGTATATTCTTCCATTTTTGTAAGTCTCTTATGGTTTCTTGTAGTAGTATTTTGTAGTGTTTTCTTTGTATATGTCCTTTGTTTCTCTGGTTACAATTATTTCATCCTTTGGGTGGTTATTGTAAATGGTTTTGCTTTCCTAATTTCCTTTTCAGTGTTGTCATTATTAGTATAGAGGAATCCAACTGATTTTTTTTTTTTAAAGTTTTATTGAATTATGTGCTAGTTTACATGGGAGAACATTAGCTTTACATTCATCCTATTGTATACCATTTCATTGCCATGGTTACAATCCCCTCCA
>NW_006408540.1:18306062-18315058 GCF_000296735.1 Chrysochloris asiatica | reverse complement strand
GTCAAAAAGAACATATCCAGATCAGTCATGAGATACAGCACTGTCTGTGATAGGATAATATCCATGACCCTACAGGGAAGACCAGTTAATACCACTATTCAAATTTATGCACCAACCACTAAAGCCAGTGAGGATGAGATAGAAGAATTCTACCAACTTTTTTTGATCTGAAACTGATCAAACATGCACTCAAGATGTATTGATCATTACTGATGATTGGAATGAAAAAGTTGGGAACAAAGAGGAAGAATCAGTAGTTGGAAAATAGAAATGATGCTGGAGGTTGCATGATAGAATTCTGCAAAATCAATGATTTGTTCATTTCAAATACCTTCTTTAAACAGCATAAGAGATGATTATACACATGGACCTCACCAGATGGAATACACAGAAATCAAATGACTGCATCTGTGGAAAGAAATGATGGAAAAGCTCCATCAAAACAAGGTCAGGGGTAGATTGTAGAACAGACCATCAATTACTCATATGCAAATTCAAACTGAAGCTGAAGAAAATAACAACAAGTCCATGAGAGCCAAAATATGACCTTGAATACATCCCACCTGAATTTATAGATCATCTGAAGAACAGACTTGATACATTAAACACTAAAGACCGAAGACCCGAAGAGTTGTGGGATGACATCAAGAACATCATACATGAAGAAAACAAAAAAGTCATTGAGAAGACAAGAAAGAAGGAAAAGGTCAAAATGGATGTCAGAAGTGGCACTGAAACTTGCTCTGCAATGTAGAGATGCTACTAACCGCAAGGTTGGTGGTTCAGACCCACTAGCCACTCATTGGAAGCTCTATACAGGGTTGCTAAGAGTCAGAATTGACATTATGAAACTAACAACAACAGAAACGCTGTCAGATTCAAGAATCTAGTTTGATAGTGAAGGTGATTAACTTGACAATAGGAGCATTCTCCCAGTCTAAATGGTATCACTTTATTAAGGTTGAGATCTCAGGTTTAAGATCAGATATGAAAACCTCATTGAGAGTAGTGGAGTCATCAAAGGGAGGTTAGTGTTGTAACAACTTTCGAGTAGTTGAGTCTGATAACACTAGACACCTTCATCTTAAACCCACCTGTCACTTATAGAAATGGTGAGGTCCCAAACACCAAGTTATGATGTGAAAATGAACTGTGGCCACATTAGTTCACAAAGTGGAGGAGGACTACATCTTTACATAGCTGCCAAACGACCGAGAATCAAGGCCCCACCAAATTGACACGTAAACTTAATTCACAAGGAGAAATAATTGCATTTTTAATTGACACAAGAGTCATCCATCATCTATTAACTCCATCTTTTTGCAAAAGCTTCTGCCATATGGTGCTAAATCCTTAAAAGAAGTGTTTTGTTGTTGTTATGTGCTGTGGAGTCGGTTCCAACGCATAATGAGTCTGTACAGCGTTTCCGAGGCTGTAAATCTTTACAGGAGCAGAAAGCCTCCTCTTTCTCTCACGGAACAGCTGGTAGTTTCGAACTGCTGACCTTGTGGTTCGCAGCCCGATTGGTAACCACTACACTACCAGAGCTGTGTAGGTCACCAATAAGGAACAAATGTTGGTTCAGTCAAAAACTGTTCCAACATCTCTTGGTCCTATTGAAGATTTAGACTCTTTTTTACTTAGTTCTGCTACCTTTGTCATTTTATTGGAAAGCTATATTTTCTTCAAATGGAATTGTTATTTACAATTCAATGAAAAGAGGGAAATATGATTGAGTCTGCTTGAGATTCTCATGCCAATAGAGATAGGCTCTGAACTAGACAACATTCAGGAAGAAGCCATTTGTTGAATGCAAGCACTAATCATGCCTCTCCAGAATTCAACTCAGCAGAATCTTCTCCCTCCTGACATTCTCTCCCTAATTCTGGAACCCCTGGGGGCCACCACACCCACAGATATAGGTCAAATTTATCAGTTGAGCCAATTAAATTCAAATACACTTATCTAGACCTCTGCCCCAAATTCCCCAGTATCCATACTAACGAGAAGCAAAGGACTAGCTAGCTCCCATCATACAAAATTTTCTTTCAAAAGATTTAATTGTTGCTTGTACCAGCCTTTGAAATATTCCTGTTCTTTCAGACCAAAAAACAAATAATATGGGCTAGAGATTTGTTCAAGATTTGTATGTAGTCAACGGTATTGATAGCACTAGATTCTAGTAGGCCTTAATCCTCATTTATTAGTTCCCTATGCCCCTTCAGATATAACCCACTTTATAGTTGTTTATCTTTGTAGCATCTTTTGTAGTATTCCTGTACATTTAGAAATTCAATTTTGTTTTGACCTGGAAAGTAATACCTCAAGAATTTACTGAATCTACCACCTCTTTTTGTAGATTTTGCACACAGATTTTCAGCCTTTAGGTACAGCCCTGATGTGGCACTGTAAGCTAAGTACCAAACTGGTAACCTCAAGGTTGGCAGCAGTTCCTTGGAAACCCTATATAGGGTTACTATGAGTCGGAACTAACTTGATGGCATTTAACAACAATAAAATACAGTTTACAAACAAATCCACATTGCTGCAATCTGTTGATGACTTGTTAGTTTGCTTAACCCCCCAGAAAGCCTGTCTTGTTGACAGTATGTTATTATGTGTCATCGAGTTGGCAGCAACCCAAGCGACCCTATGCACACTGGAACAAAACACTACCCTGTCCTGAGCCAATCTGCCAATCATTGCTATGCTTGAGCCCATTGCTGCTGCCACTGTGCCAATCCATCTTGTTGGGGGTCTTCATCTTTTTCGTTGACCCACCACTCTATCAAACATGATGATCTTCTCCAGGGATGATACCTCCCTATAATATGTCCGTAGTATGAGAGACGAAGTCTGACCATCCTGGTTTCTAAGGAGCATTCTGGCTGTACTTCTTCCACCACAAATTGATTTGTTCTTTTGACAGTCCACAGTACTTTTAATTTTCTCCTCCCACCCCATAACTCAAATTCATCAATTCTTCTATGGTCTTCTTTATTCATTGTCCAACTTTCACATGCATATGATGTTGTTGAAAATACCACGGCTTAAGTCAAACACACCTTAGTCCTCAAACTGACATCTTTGCGCTTCATTACTTTAAAGAGGTCTTGTGCAGCAGATTTGCCTAATACAATACGTTATTTGATTTCTTGACGTCTGCTTCCATGCATGTTGGTCCTAGCAAAAACTCTTGGACAACTTCAATCTCTTTTCCATTTATCTTGATGTTATTTATTAGTCCATTGGGGAGGATTTCTGTCTTCTTTACGTTGAGGTGCAACCAATACTGAAGGCTGTGGTCTTTGATCTTCATCATTAATATTTTAAGACCGCTTCACTTTCACCAAGCAAGCGTGAATTATTTGCATGTTGCAGGTAGTTAATGAGTTTTTCTACAATTCTGATGCCTTATATTTCTTCATATAATCTAACATTTCTGATTATGTGCTTAGCATACAGATTGAATAAGAATGATGAAAGAATACAACCCTGGTGCACAACTTTCCTGATTTGATACCATTCAGTTTTTCCTTGTTCTGTCCACTTGGTCTATGTACACGTTCCTCATGTACATAGAATGAGAATACTCATTCTCCGCAATGTTGTCCATAGTTCAATCCACACAATTGAAAGCCTTTGCATAGTCAATAAAGCATAGGTAAACATATTTCTGGTATTCTCTGCTTTCAGCTAAGATCCATCTGACATTATCAATGATAGCCCTTGTCTGAATCTGCTTGAACCTCTGTCAGTTCCCCACCAATGGAATGTGGCAGCCGTTTTTAAATTATCTTTAGCAAAATTTTACTTGCATGTGATATTAAAGAAATCGTCTGATAATTTCCACATTCCATTGGGTCACCTCTATCTGGAATTGGTACAAATATGGATCTCTTCCAATCTTTTGGTTAGATAGCTTTCTTCCAAATATCTTGGCATAGATGAGTGAGTGCCTCCTTCTCTGTATCAGTTTGTTGAAAGATTTAAATTGGCATTCTATCAATTCCCGGAATGGGAAACAAAATTCTTGTTCTTTGCCAATGCCTTCAGTGCACTTTAGACTTTTTCCTTCGGTATCATTGACTGTTGATCATATACTACCTCTTAAAATGCTTGAACATTGGCCATTTCTTTTGATGCAGTGACTCTGTATTACTTCCATCTTCTTTTGATGCTTTCTGCATAATTAATGCAAGTTTATCTTTATTAAACATTTGGCAGTGGTGGAAATAATGTGTTGTTGTTGTTAAGTGCCCTCGAGTCTGTTCCAACTCATAGCAACCTTGTATTGGGTTTCCAAGGAGTAGCTGGTGGGTTTGAACTACCAACTTTTGGTTAACAGCCAGACAGCTAACCATTGTGCCACAGAGACTGCACTGGGCAAAATGTATACAGAGAAAAATTACAGATGACTCAACCTTCTGTTAAATATTTGGGGCCATCAATGTCTACAGAATGTATCTCTATTGATCCTAAATGGGAAAAAAAATCTATTCTTGTCTTTCCTAAAAGAAAGAAACAGCTACGGAGGTTTCTAGGGCTCTGTGCCTATTATTGAATCTGTGTTTCAAATTTTCTTCATTAATTCGATCTTTATGCAAATATTTAAAAGGTGTTGAGTAAGATTCATTCCAGATTGCATCAAAAGTTCAAAAGGCCAGTGTTCAATTAATGGGCTTCAATGAACATACCGACTCTAGGTTCTCCTAATTACTACCTAGATATTTCCTTATTTATACAGGTAGTATCTAAAAATACTTTAGATATACTCATTCAAAAGTATGGAGCACAACAAAGACCTTTAGGTTATTATTGTCTACAATTTGAGCTTGTAGCCAGGGTACATCCTCCTTGCCGTAGGGCTGTAGCTGTTACTGTCAAGCTAGTGGAAACTACAGCAAGTGTAGTGCTGAGAGACTTTCTGGATGTCTGTGTGCCTCAAGCTGTATCTGCCTTACTGAATTCTGTCTTGACACAACATCCTTCTGCCAGAAGACTTCCTTCCTATGAAATTCTTCTGGCTCTAATATTAGACTACATTCTGTGTCCTGTTTAAATTCAGCTACTTTGCTCCCCATAACTAGCAATCCTGCACAGGGGTTCCAATGAATGGATGCTGGGTTTGCATCATGACACTTAACAACAATTATTTAACATGTGGTGCCCTCCCAACCTCAAGTCAGTCTGGCCTTCCCTGTTAGGTTTTTACACTACAGGGACCTGATTTGGTTGCTCTTGATCTTTGGATACAAGAATAGCAGAAAATTACTTCATCATTACAGAAAAACAGTATTACTGATAAATTATCTCTTTTCAGATCTGAATGAAACCCATGCTGTAAGCTGTAACTTAACCTTTAGTTATAACACAGCCGTTACTTTATTAAATGAAGTCATCCAAGAAGAGAATCTTCCAAACCCATAAGCAGTGCTCTTTGTATTGTAGGCCCATATCAACAACTGTGGAATGGATTCATCTGGTTAACTCCCCAAGTTGGGAGGTTAAGTTATGTTGCTGTCCATTGCTGGGAACCATCAAACCATATCTATATAAATGACCTATGGGATGGCTTCCAATATCTGAATATGCATCATTTGTAGCCTTACAAGCTACTGATTAGCTCACCATTGACTGATGCTATTGGGCAGCCCCTAACAGTATCTTTGATCATGTGGAACCAGCCTTTGGCCCTGGATCCCACCAGGCTGGACTGGAAGATACACTCTGGGACTCAGCTGGACCCAAATATGTATTTTAACTGAACTCCATTTATCCACTATTTCCCCATATTAAGAGCTCAATGGTCTTGGTCAGCGCCATAATAAAATCAGATTGTTGCTGTTGCTTGCCATTGAGTAGGTTCCGACTCATAGCAACCCTGTATAGGGTTTCCAAGGAGTGGCTAGTGATCTTGAACCACCAACCTTGTGGTTCAAACCAACCTTACAGTCCAGCAAATTAACCCACAGAGCCACACCAGGACTCCAAAACCAGATTGCTCTGTCTATATTCCTGATAATAGTGCCAATATTACACTCTATGTTAATCCTGTGCAATGTGTAGTATTTTGCTTTGAAGATCCTGTGCCTTCTTTAACTGATACTGTAAGTAATTAATTTTTCTCTTGCACTGGATGGTGGGGGAAAAAAAAAAAGCTAGTTTATTTTGGAATCCTTATGTTCGTAATTGTTTCTACTGCTGTATTTATAAAACACTGTCTAATCTCCTCCCTTTTGATCTCCATAGATATATTTCATCATGGCTCTATCATTCTATCCAGAATGGTCCTTGAATATGGCCTTGTCTGTTATGATGGTCACCAGAAAATCTACTCACTCTGAGGTGAAGAAAATATATATGTTCTATTAACCTTATCTCCTGAAGTAAACAAAGAATAAAGCCTGTTCCATTGTGGGTGATCTGCTCCCCCTTTCTCATAGGCTTGATCAAGAAGGATAAATGTAAATAGAAAAGTTTCAAAATAGAAGGCACTCATTTCAGGCATAAAAATTTGGGGACCAACATGTATTCTCAGGAAAGTAAAATGGTTGGGATGTAAACCATTTGCTTCTGGGAAGAATGTGTCAAGATATAAATGATTTGTCCCCAGAACAATTGTACTCATAGTTGTAATCATGAATAACCAAACTGGATGGCTTTGCAGTCTGGTGCATTAACCACAGCGCCACACCAGGACTCCATCACCAGAAAAGAGAAAGGGCTATATACACAGAGAACAAAGGAAAAGTTGGAGTTCAATGATTGGTTATAAGTAAGATCTACTTCAGCTTGAAGTTACTTTAAATGACAAGGCTGAACACTTGTTTAGGTGAATGATGCACCAGACTGCAAAGCCATTTGAACTGCAAGGTCTGAGGTTCAAACTCACCAGCTGCTCCTTGGAAACCCTATAGAGGGTCACTATGGGTCAGAATTGATTTGATGGTACTTAATAACAACAACAACTCTCCTGGTGGGATGCTGTGAGATAAAGCACTGAAGCACAAGATTCAAACTCACCAGCCACTCCATGGAAACCCTATACAGCATCGCTATGATTCAGAACAGACTCTGTGACACTTACCTACAACTCTGCTTGAAGGATGGAGTGCTTTGTATTTTTACATAGTGCTTCCCAGCTCAAGCTATATTATTTCTCAATAAAACTCCCTTTCTTTCACTCCTAACAGAGTACACAATTTGCATTTTTGATATTGCTATTCTTAACCATTTGTCCTTAACCTTCTACCCTCCTCCCGCTGGACCCTTCCCCTATCCTAAATAGTATATTGTCTTAACTGATATTTATTCTATCAAAGCTGGAAAAATGTGGCTATGACGGAGCGACCTAACTTAGCTGCAGTCTTCAAAGACACACTGGAAGGCAGCCAGGTCAGGCTGTGAGAGACCAGAGGACAAGATTAACTCAAGTGAGTACTTGACCTTTCTGAGATCTATGCTTTTACTTGAAAAGTGAAGGGGTGAACTACCTGAGCCCTTAGGTCCCTCAGACATTCTAATATTCTAATAATTTTTTAAGGGAATGTTCAAGAAGAAGAGCCGTCACAAAGCATCTAAGAACACTGGAAATCTTTGGTATGGGGAGCCAAGAGAATAGGTCAAGAATCTTTGCGAAAGGAAGAAAGAAAGGTTTTGACTGCTGTTGTTATTGGCTACCATGGAGTCCTGGTGTGGCACTGTAGATAAGCACTTGACCACAAGGTTGTTGGTTCAAATTCACCAGTTGCTTCTCAGAAACCCTATACAGGGTCACTAGGGGTTGGAACCAATTCGACAGCACTTAATGACAGCAACAACCATTGAGTTGCTACCAATTCATGGGGACCCCGTGTTCAATAGGATTAGACCATTGTGACCCATAGAGTTTTCAATGGTCAATTTTTGGAAGTAGATATCTAGGCCTTTCTTTCTAGTCCATTGTAGTCTGGAAGCACCACGGAAACCTCTTCGGTATCGCATCATAGCAACACTCAGTCTCCATTGACAAACAGGTGGTGGCTTGGCATAAGATGTCAAACCTTGGTCTCTCTCATGAAAGGTGAGGATTATACCACTGAACCATCAGTGGATTATAACTAGGATGAACCAAATCCTAAAACACTGAGAACCTTTGACACTAAGCATTTACAACCCTGGGAGTCTCACTCCTCACATCAAAAGCAAGCTTTCATTGTATACCTTTATAATGTACATTTTAACATGGAATAATAGTTGTATGTTGAGAAGCACTGGAACATGCAGCACTTCATTAGATCCTTATACAACCCTGGGAGATAGATAGGATACTTTCTATTCTCCCCATTTTGCTGCTTAGTGGAGCCGCGGGTTAACCCGCTTGACTGCAAGGTCGGCAGTTCAAGCTCACTAGTCACTCCTTGCAACACCTATACAACATTGCTATGAGTTGGAAATGACATGATGGAACTTAACAATAATAACAAACAGATCATTATTCAAAAAAAAAAAAAAAAAATAGACCTGTAATGTATTCTTATACATCTGAATTTAATTATGAACTTTTTCCTCATTGACATGGATGTGACTTTGCTGTCTCTGGCCAGTATTCAGGTTCCTGAACACTGTGGTAGGCCAGTTTCTCTGGATTTTTCTTTCTTTTTTTCTTTTTTTAAACACTCAGGTATATATAATAATTTACACCACCAAAGGACACATTCTGCAAGACTGCTTCCTGGCCGCCAGCTCTCAGTCCTTCTCGTCTCATGAATCTAGAGTCCTCAGCTGCTCCCTCTCTCCAGGTCCCGGTCTCTGCCTCCATCTCTGGTGTTGCTTCTTCTCTGGATAGGGTCCCACATTCATCGTATGCTTTCTCCCTTGACGATCCTAGGGCCCTCTGTTCCTGGAATGTAAGTTGACTACACCCCCATTTTTTTGTTACAAAACATCTACCTTCACAATTGTGACAGTTGCAATTAGTCATGATAACAATTACTCATTATTGAATCATAAGA
>NW_006408540.1:18295307-18301762 GCF_000296735.1 Chrysochloris asiatica | reverse complement strand
TGGGTGTTCTTATGCATATGCCCTCTCTTCTTATCAGCTGGATGCTTCACTCTCCACTCTAGTCCTCAGTGGCTATGTCACTGGCTCTGGGCCCAAGAGTTCCCAGGTCTTGCCACATTGCTGGCCAACCAGGTCTCCACCCAGGTTCACAGGAGTCTTTAGAACATGGTAGGGCTTAGCTAGCTGCTTCATTGCTGTTTTTCCCTCACTTCCCCTTATCAGTGATGAATGTGGTCACCAATCAGAGCATATATTCTCATTGAGTCTTAGTCTTGGAAGGAGGTTTGCCCTGAGGGGACCCGACCACTTGCCTTGATGTCTCCTGGGTGAGCAACTTGCTTGCTCTTGTAGCAATCAGTCGGACTGCCTATATTGTTTTGTATCCAACTGATTTTCTTATGTTGATCTTGTACCTTGCTACTTTGCTGAATCTTCCAGTGAGTTCCAGTAGTGTTTTGCTGAGTCTTTTGTGGTTTTCTATGTATAGCATCAAATCATCTTCAAATAGAGAGTTTTACTTCCTCTTTGCCAATTTGATGCCTTTAACTTCCCTATCTTGCCTTATATCTCTGGCGAAGACTTTCAAAGCAATATTGAATAGGAGCAGTGGTAAAGGGCATCCTTGTCTGGTACCTGTTCTCAAGGGGCTTTTAGTCTTTTCTCCATTGAGAGGGATGTTAGCTGTTGTTTTTTTATATATGCTCTTAATTATGTTGACGAATTGCCCTTCAGTGCCTACTTTGTTGAGTGTTTTTATCAAGAATGGATGTTGGATTTTGTCAAATGCCTTTTCTGCATCAATCGATATGATCATGTGGTTCTTTTCCTTTTTCTTATTTATATCCTGGATTATATTGATTGTTTTTCTAATGCTGAACCATGCTTGAATCCTTGGTATGAATCCCACTTGTCATTTTTTTTTTTTTATGTGTTGTTGAATTATGTTCCCTGGGATTTTGTGGAGAATTTTTGCATCTATGTTCATGAGGGATATCGGTCTATAATTTTTGTTCTGAGTGATGTCCTTCCCTGGTTTTGGTATGAGAGTTATGTTTGCTTCATAGAATGTATTAGGGAGTTTTCCATCCTCTTCTATATTCTGGGATAATTTTAATAGAACTGGTGACAGCTCTTTCCTGAATGTTTGGTGAAACTCACCAGTGAAGCCATCTTGACCTGGAATTGTTTTGGTTGGGAGTATTTTGATGACCTGATCAATTTCTTCCTTTGTTATAGGTCTGTTCAAGTTTCCTACTTCACTCTGTGTAAGTTTAGGTGGCGGTGGTGGTTATGTGCCGTGGAGTTGGTTCTGACTCATAGCAACCCTGAACAGGGTTTCTGAGGCTCTTAATCTTTATGGGAGCAGAAAGCCTCATCTTTCTTCAATGGAACAGCTGGTAGTTTAGAACTGGTGGCCCTGAGGTTAGCAGCCCAATTCGTAAACACTATGCTACCAGCTCCTTGTAAGTTTAGGTAGGTCATGCTTTTCTAAAAATGTATCTATCTCCTCTAGATTTTCAAATTTGTTGGAGCACAACTCTTAATAATGTTCTATTGATTCTGTTGTGATGTGGTTTCTTATGTGTGTTATTTGTGTCTTCTCCCTCTTTTCTTTTGTTAGGTTTGCCAATGGTTTTTTGATTTCATTAATTCTTTTAAAGAACCAACTTCTTGTCCTGTTGATTCTTTCTATAGTTTTTCTGTTTTCTGCTTTGTTTATTTCTGCTCTAATCTTTATTTTTTCCTTTCTTCTGTTGACTGTAGGTCTACTTTGCTGGTCTATTTCTAGTTGTTGGAGATGTTGTGTTAATGTGTTGATTTTGTTTTTTTCTTCTTTTTGGATGTGTTCATTTATTGCAATAAATTGTCCTCTTAGCACTGCTTTTGCTATGTCCCAAAGATTTTGGTATGTTGTGTTTTCATTCTCATTTGTTACTAGGAATCTCTGGTCTTTTCAACATTATAACCCAGAGTCCCTGCTCTCAGATGGCAAATCCTGACTTTGGCATGCTGCCTTGGAGCACTGTACCTCTAATTGCTGAGAATACTCCTGTTGTGGCACTGTAGGATAAGCACTGGACCGCAAGATCTGTCTGAACCGTAAGGTTGGCCGTTGAAACTCACAAAGCCGCTTCTCAGAAACCCTATACAGGATCACTACAGAAACCCTCTACAGGGTCAGTAGTTTACAACAACAAATGTGGAACCCTCACAGAAAACCTCCACTCCCTGGAGGCAAGGTGGAGCCATCCTGACCCCTTCTACTGAGGTATGTGACTCCTGACTGATAAGCCACATTGTGTGGTCTTTCAGGTTAGACCACAGGTTTCACCTGGGAAACCTCCAGGAGAAAGCTGCCTCCCCAACCAGAATTGGTATACAGCCCGTGCATTGCAGTCTCTGGTGGCAGTTGTAGCCAAGGACTCAGGCCCCTGGCTTGTCATGCTTTTAAGTATGCCTGCATTTCTAGCTTAGGCACCCCCACATGGAGACCTTTTTTGGTGTATCCGCAGGTACCTTTGCAAAGACCTATGGGTCTAGGTAGCCCAAAAAATTTCTACTCAGCTACTAACTTAAAGGTTGCCAGTTCAAAGACACCCAGTGGTTCCCTGAAAGAAAGGCTTACCAAACTGTTTATGTAAAGGTCACAGCTACGAAATCCTTATGGGGCAGTTCAATTGTGACACACATGGAATCACCACGAGTCACAATCATGTGTTGTTCTGTTTTTAGGGGAACCTCGAAGACATGGTCACCGCTGAGTCAGTACTCAGTAGTTTTCCACTTCTAGCTTTTCCTCATCCTCCTGTCTGGTTTCATGAAACTGCAGAAGCCTTTGGCGCCCTTGACATGAGGGTAGTTCCTGTCTGAGCTGATGCTGTTCCCCTGAGGGAACTGGAATACTGAGGAAGCCAGCCCTTTCTCCTGTTTAGTCTCTTCCTTACGCAATCTCAGGGCATCATTCACCACTTTCCTTTTGGCTTGTTATCTTATTTGATTGTTCTGCTACCTGGCAGTTTAACTCTGCCCAGCTCAGTTCAGCTCTTGACTCTCCCCTGTGGAACCACATTGTCCCATTCAAACTCAAAGGAGGTTCAATCATTTGACCTTGTCATTCAAGGTCAGTCAACCGCCAGACCTCCAGAGAGCAAAGCGAGTCAGAGCTTTCCAAATTTGATGAGATTTTGAACACTTGTGAGCTCCCAGTCAGTGAGTCAAAACAGATAACATTCCCCTGACCACTCTATTGAAATGCAAGTCCACAGTGGAGGTCATGTCTGCTATGTTTGCCATTGAATGTCCAGGTACTCAGCTTTTTGCTTGGCACACTGTGTGCACTTGATACCCATGCCAGCGCTCTCCGATGAGTACTATGCCTGCGGAAGGGTTGGGCCTGGAACCTCCAAAGGCTGTGTCATCCTGTTCCAGCCACAGAGCTTTCATCATAGAAGCAAGCTGAGCTGTGAGCATGTTGCTAGGCTGTGGCTATTTATTTTTATAAACGAACTTGGTGCTTAATTTAGAAAACTGCTTTTGCTTTTGCTTTCTTCTTTTCAGCATCATCTGGCTGTCTGGCACCATCAAAGAATTGCATTTTTGACCCAATCAGAGCTTGTGGGTGGACGGGGGTGGAAGGAAAGCATGATGGCAGCCTGGCTGTCTCAGGAGAGGTGGAAATGCGTGGCCACACCATTAGCATCCTATTCGGCTTCTGGATGAGCTTTCTTCTGTGACACCCACATCAGTGGGAACAGCAGGATACAAGGCGGCTCTGGAGTTGGCAATGCATCTGATGAACCACATACCAGAATACAGTAGAACAGACGGCAGGGCCATGAGGACTGATATCACGTGTCAGAAGCAGGTGACATCTTGCCTCTTGGCTCTTTGGATGCAGCTATTTTAATAGAGCTACTAGTGTGGTGCTGTGGGTTAATGTGCCAGACTGCAAAGCCATTTGAACTGCAAGGTTGGTGGTTCAAGCTCACCAGCTGCTCCTCAGGAACCCTATCCAGGGTCACTATGGGTCAGAACTGACTCGATGGCACTTAACAACAACAACAACTTTATTACAGCTATTTTGGCCTGAGGTTATTCTGATTTGGCTCCAAAGCTCAGCCACTGCATAAAAACAAGTAAATGATGAGTAAATCAGGCATTTCCACTCCATCTGTGAGTTTCATTGCAACTCGGATCTTCACTCCATTGCAGCCTGACCTTTGGTTATCAAGAGTGTATGGGCCAGGGATACAGGTTGGCAGATGTTCCAAATGGGAGAAATATCACGGGTCAGACAATGGTCATGGATGGAGTCAGGAATGAGGTGAGGGTCAGAATTACAAGTAGAGGAAGAGCCCTGGTGACACAATGGTTAAGTGCTCAACTATTAACCAAAACGTTGATAGTTCAAATCTACGTTGTGGCTCCTTGGGAGAAAGACCCAGGGATTTCAGCCAAGATAACCGTATGGGGCAGTTCTACTCTGTGATATGGGGTCACTATGAGTACAAATGAACTCAACAGCACCTAACAGCAACAGGAGGACTGGTGGTGGTAGTTTGCGTCATAGAATATGATTTCGGAGGCTGTAAATCTTTACGGGAGCAGAAAGCCTCGTCTTTCTCCTATGGCGCCACTGGTAGAGTCGAACTGCAGGCCGTGACCCACTACACTACCAGGGCTCCTTAAACAGGACTAGGTGAAGTTTAGGAATCCTCTAAAGTAAAAATGTCAAAGTTCAGGTTCAAAGAAAATCAAGTTCAAAGGTGGGGCAAGAATCAGAGATGGAATGAGGGACAGGAAATCAGTTATAAACATAAAACGGTTTGCATTTTGCCTCACCTGTTTTTGAGGCAGCTATATCAAAACAACTGTGTAAGAACAGCTGTGTGAAATCATTGGGCAATAAAATAGTCCATTTAGGATACAGAACAGTAAATTTTGACTTTTCTACGAGTCGAACCTGACTCATAAATCTCTATTCATTTCACTTTAGGCTTTGTTTGAATCTCAATTTTTTTAATACAAAATGCACATAATCATGTCTGGTTTTCCTCTTTCCCCGCTTTTGCCCTCCCTCCGTGCAGCATGATGAATAACAAGCCAGCAACTCCTAAACTGCCTCAGACCAGTTGGAGAAAGGTGTTTGCTGAAATGGTGGAGATTCACCTACGTGATTCCTCTCTGAGTAATGGGATTTCAAAGTTGGGCAAATGTAGCCATCTTGTCTGGTGACTCATGTGGACACATGATACCTTTAGGAATGTTCGGTGTCTATAATGAATCTGTTCGTGCTGTGGCAGAGAACAGAGATTTATTTACTCAAATGCTCTCAAATTGAGAAGTTTGCAGGTGGGCACTAGGGATGAGTAGTAGAATCAGTTGAGAGGAATCTGCCCGTAATCTACATACTCACTGTATTAAGACTTCGTGGCAGCAAGCTGGTGTCTAATTACTGACGGCCCCTTGCCAGTGAGACATTCTTCTGAATAACTGTTTCTAGTCATCAAGCTCACCCAAGTCCCACTCAGGCCAGTCAATCAACCAAGCAACCAACCGACCAGTTGTCCTGGAGTTGATTCAAACTCATAGTGGTCCCATGAGTATCAGAGTAAAACTGTGCTTCTTATAGTTGTCAGTGGCTAATTTTTAAGCTATGGATCACCAGGTCTTTCTTTCAATGCACCTGTGAGTACAATCAGACCTCCAAGCTTTCAGTTGTCAGCCAAGAGCCTTAAGATTTATGCCACCAGTGTGTCCTTCATGGGCAGTTTCTGTTTCAATTAAAGTGGAGGGAATAGAACACTGTTCCAAACTCAGCTGTGTTCCCCTATAGCTACTCCCCAGTGCATGACATATTCCAACACTCTCTTAAACTTTTTCTGCCATGTGTCACTATAGGTACTCCCCAATTCATGACATATGCAATTTATACCTTCTTCCATCTTTTTTGGCCCATCTTTCCGTTAGTAATATGAACTAAATACAATATTGCAGTATGTAGTTTGCTGATGTTCACTTTCAGGTATTCAATTTTGTGATTTATTGTTCAAAACACTGCTGCATAGATTTCATTTTCTAACCTAAATCAGGGCTTCAGTTGCTTGAAAACGTGGACACAAATGCTGATCACTTTGCTAAAGTTGATAGTCAGGCTCAGAAAGCAGTGAGATGCTACCAAAAATCTATAGGGGAAAAAGAAAAGGGCCATCCAATCAACGCATCTAATTTTCTGACTAGAAGCACATCCCCATTCCCAGGGATCATCCAGATGATCTACAACCTTCCACAAGTGGACTTATTAATGCAACTAACAAAATTTCAACGTTGTCCAATTTATATTCATTGCGGGAGTATGTTTTTATGATTTGCCTATAGTCTTATTTGTATGCATTAAAAATACATCTGTTAGTTTGCATACAATGTTTCCAATCCCCAGACAAATAAATACTGGA
>NW_006408540.1:18293620-18295207 GCF_000296735.1 Chrysochloris asiatica | reverse complement strand
TTTCTACTCCCGTAAAGATTTACACCCTCGGAAACCCTGTACAGGGTCGCTATGGGTCGGAACCGACTCGACAGCACTTAACAACAACAACAACATCTACCCTGTATACAGAGGGGATAGCACTGATACTTGATGTGAAGACTCTCTCTCTGTTGGTATTTTGAGCTACTGCATCTATAAGTACAGGTCAAGTTCCTAAATTGTAGCACTTTATCCTCATTTCCTTTATCAAAAGTTGTTTTTTGTTACTCTTCCTTTAGTCAAGTTCTGATTATCAAGTCATCGAGTCTAGGTCAAATGGGTACTATCTGCCAGTTTGGGTGTTCTTGTGTGTCTCCCCTCACTTCATATCAGCTGAATGCTTCACTCTCAGCTCTAGCCTTCCATGGCTATGTCCTTGTCCATGGGCTCAGGTGTCCCCAGGTCTCACCACACTTTGGACCAACCAGCCCATCCTCTTCTCTCTCTCATCTCCAGGTCAACAGGAGTCTATGGAACATTCAGCCCATTTCTTCATTGCTGCCTTTCCCCCTCTTGCACTCACCAGTAGACCCATGTGGTCATCATTAAGCATATATGCCTGCTCATGTGTTCCCTTTGAGTATCAGTCTTAGAGGGGACGTTGTACTGAAGGAACTTGATTTCTTGCCTTGATGGCTTCCCAGAGAACATATTGCTTATTCTTGTAGTAACCACTCATACTGCCATTTTTGTTTTGGGATTTTCTTGATGATCTTTCTTTGAAGATGTATCTTCTGTTGCTCTATCTGTTCCAGGCTGGTCTGCTTGTCCTTTCTAGTGGGAATGTCCCACCTCAGAAGTTTCTGGATGGGCCTCAGGATTCCACCTAAGTTCTGATACACTGTAAAGGCTCCGCAAGAGGCCTATTTCACTGGGCATGTTCTAGAACCTCTATTAGGTATTCCAATCAGTTATAGGCTGAAGACAGGCTTACAAGATTTCTATAATCATGTTTTCCTGACATTCCTTTCTATCCCACTCAAGTGTCTATTTTACAATAGTAGGCAAGGAAAACCAATATTCATAAGACAGCTAAGCATCGTAGTATTATTTCCCCTCTTCAGACTATGCCTCGATCCCTGTTTCACAGACGCCTGTTATTCCAGGGTTGAGCATGCATCACTATTTACCTCTGTCCCATTTAGCCCATGCAAACCTGTCTCAGTATTCCACTCTCTATCTTGTTCTTCCACACCCTCCTCCTTCTTGTGTACCTCCTACCTCAACATCTGAACTATTATGTGTCTGCTCCCTATCCTGTGCTCTACCATCACCACCCTCCACCTCCCCCCAAACCTTACCTCACCCCTACCGCAAACTAACAAAGAATTTTCTTTTTTTCCTTTTTAGTATGGGTATCTTTCCTTAACCTTTTGCAATAATGGTCTTATGCAATATTTGTCCTTTTGTGACTGACCAATTTCACGCAGCATAATGTCTTCAAGGGTCATCCATGTTATGTGGTGGCTTGCAGCTTCCTTATTATTCTTCAAGGTAGCATAATACTCCATTGTGTGTATGTACCAAAGTTTGTTTACCCAGTCTTCCATTGATGGGCACTTAGGC
>NW_006408540.1:18276106-18284644 GCF_000296735.1 Chrysochloris asiatica | reverse complement strand
ACTAATAAAGAGCTCTGGTAGCATAGAGGTTACGAGTTGGGCTGCCAACCCCCAGATCGGTAGTTCGAAACTACCAGCAGTTCCGTGGGAGAAAGATGAGGCTTTCTGCTACTGTAAAGATTTACAGCCTCAGAAACCCTGTGCAGGATTGCTATGGGTCAGAACCAACTCCACGGTACTTAACAACAACAACAACAATACTAATAAGAGGCAATAGCAATGAAAACAGAAAAAAAAATAATAATAAAAGAGGTATTTGATTTAGGTTAGAACTAATTTATGCAGAGCTGTTGGAGCTGGAACCTGTCATAAGTTGGAGGCTTACATGACTTTCTGTGCTTGGTGTTTGTCAGAATAAGAGCTTTTGCATCACAAAAATGAACCCTGGCTGATTTGGTCAAGGAGTGTCTTTCCAAGACTGGTACAAGCCAGAGGCAGGGTCTGTGGCTTCTGCCTCTAGAAGCCTGTCCTGGGGCTGCCCACTGCCACGCTGGGGACTTCCTCTTCACCCTCAGAGGGGAAGGGCATACTGCAAGTCTGTGATTCGGCTCAGCCAGCCACGCCTTCACACACTTAACTTTTCCGAATCCCTATTTTAAGAGCCAAAGTGCTGTCTCCTCTGGTACAGTTAATCTTTGTTCCCGTCATCGACTAATCTTTCTTTTTTCCTTCTCACCAAGCTCCTACCCTTGGATTTCTTCTAGATTCCTTTCCCAGGCATCGTGTTTTGATTCCCTCCTCACATTTACTTTCAAGTTCCAAGAGCAACTTCAGAGGTTTAAAGAAGAGACCAAGGAGTGCCTTCTCCCCATTAGCAGTTTTGGAATTTACAGGACTTTATTCTGGGAACTGTTTCACATCCTCAAGCCTCTTCCCCCACCAACAACCTGTTCCTGTCTTAGGGAGTCAATTTGCGAGTGTGGCTTTTCACAGAATGGTGGTGAGGACTATTCTCTTCTAGCCTGTGCAGAGGGTACAGCAGCCCCTCCCCTGGGATATAGTGGGGGCCAAGTGGTGATTACAATGGAAATTGTATGCCATTGATTGTGTTTGATTGTATGATAACACTTGAGTGCTTGCTTTATTTTTTCCAGCTCTTAGGCAGCCTGTTCACTGGCTTCCGAGTTTAGCTGGAGGGATCAGGTCTAGTCAACACCTGTTTCTCTGTTGACATATGTTGTCCTGTGAGACACATTCCAAGCACACGTAGTTGGTGCTCTTACTGCCTACTCATGTTTTAGGGAGGTTGTATTGCCCCATCCACCACTGTGGGTATGCTCGGTCATGCAGAGTGGCTCAAGGAGACTGGAGGGGCTGGGCCAAACCCAGACAGAAATCCGGTCTGTTCTGAGCATCCAATAGGGCTTCTTTGCCTCCTGGGAGTGATCTGGCTCTGGACGTAGTCTGCTGGACCTATTGCAACAAAGGCCTAGTTTCCTCCAGACCTAAGAACATTCTGCCCTCTCAGAACAGAATACTACAATAGCAGTGGTGGAGAAAGAGGAATTTCAAAGGGGGCTTTTGAAAGGTCAGCCAGCAAGGTCCATGCCTCAGGGTCTAAAGTTAGTGTAATTAGGTCACAACTGAGCAATGTAGGTTTTGTCATTAACATCCCTTACATTTGAAGGTGCTTCTGTATGTATGAATTGTCTCCTTATTACAAGTTCCAGAGGTAAATTTTATTAAGTGCCATTGAGTCAGTTCCAACTCATAGTGACCTTGATTAGGGTTTCTGAAGAATGGCTGGTGGGTTTGAACCACTGACTTTGTGGTTAGCAGTCTAGTTTTTATCCACTAGGATTCCTAGAGGTAAAAAGGGTTGGTGTTATTACTTCCTGATTCACCAGAAGGTTTTCTAATCTCCTTAGTACCAAATTAGGAAATTATTGGTGGGCTTGTGACAAGAAAACTGAAATTCCTGCCATCTGCTTTGGGGTTTTCATTACCTCTAGCTGCTCTTCAGCAAATTCAAGTCCTAGTCTTTCCCTTTGGGCTGCCATTGGAAGCAGACTTGAATTTGAGTTGTGGAGGCCAGGGTCTGAAGAACTGCAAAGTCTGCTTCCATGTGCCTCCTGGGTAAATGGCCATTTATGGGCGAGGGCAGACGAGAGGAAGGTAGAGCTCCTAGGAGGGCTGTAGTCTTGTGTGTACAGACTAGGACAGGCTAGAGAGAAAGGCCTAGTAGACTTCTAAAGACCAGCCAATGAAAACCTTATAGATCACAACACAGGTGAGGATGAACCGCTGTTGCCATGAGTGATGATGGAGCAGACCGCTTAGAAATTCATCAGATGCAACTTTGTGGACACACCCACGGCGTCCTCCCTCAAACACCTGCATCTGTGCTTAAAAGATTTTTCTGGTCACAGGAATTTGCTGGGCTCCTGCGTGGAGCAGGTCAAAAGATCTCTAGAGTTAATGATGCCTGGATCAACCCTTAGGAGACCTGGTGGCATAGTAGGTTAAGCATTTGGCTGCTAACCACAAGGTTGGTGGTTCAAAGCCACCAGCCAATCCTAGAGAGAATGATGAGGCCATCCGCTCCGTTGAAGACTGATAGCCTCGGAAACCCGAAGGAGTAGTTTTATTCTGATATATAGATTTATGAGTCAGAATTGACTCTAGTGGGTTGGGATCAATTCCTGTAGTCCTTGCATGGTTCAAGGATTAATACATTCCACTGAACACTGAAATGCTGGAGGTTCAAGTCTATCCAGAGGTACTTCAGGAAAAAAAAAAAAAAAAGTCCTAGTGAAAAATCACCCATAGGAAATCTATGGAGCACATGGGTCTCCAGGAGTTGACTTGATGGCAATTAGTGTGTATGTATGTAGCAGAACAACCCTTAATCAGTAAAGGATGAGAGCTGGTGAAAAAATACCAAAGTTGTCTTTGTCTATCCACAGGACAAAGTGAGGTGTGTTTTACTGAGTTTTGAGAGGGCTGCGGTGGGAATGAACCCCAACTGCTCTCAGCATTGTTCTGCTCATGGATGTACCCCTGATAGGCTTTCTTTCCTTCTATGTCACCCTTCCTGGACCTCTCACATCACATCCCCAATAAACGATGTGCATGCCGATTCTTGTTTTAGGGTTTGCCTTTGATGGGATCCAAATGAAGACACTGGGCCAATTCCTACTTCCCAGGATGCCTCATATGTAGCAGACATTGGGTCTGCTGAGACAGACAAGAATGCATTCCCAGAATGAGCCTTCATCCTTTCAGACACTGTATAAGAAGGCTTAGCTCTGCTACAAATAGCTACAGAACTCTGAGTTGGAGGGATCTCTTCTGCAAATCCAGGAGAGAGTCCCTGGGTGAAGCAAACAGTTAACATACTTGGCTGCTAACTAAAAGCTAGAGATTCTGGTCCACCCAGACCTTGGAAGAAGTACTGGATATCTGTTGTTGTTCCTGTTGAATCATAGTGACCCTATATGATTTCCAAGGAGTGACTGGTGGATTTAAATTGCCAATCTTTTGTTTAGCAATCCAGGGTTCTCCCACAGTGTCACACCAGAAAAGTCAGCCATCAAAGCATGTTTCTACTGTTGCATACATGGGCTCGTCATGAATCGGAACTGAGTCTATAGCAAGTGGTCTGGGTTGCACCTGAAGGTCCTTGCATCAGGGCTGCCTAAATGAGAGGAATGGGTGAGAGTTCACTTCTCTTTCAAAATAACACCATATTAAAGAAAGTTCGGAATCTTGTCTTGATTATCTAGTGTTGCTGTAACAGATATACCATAAGTTCATTTAAGAAACAGAAATTTATTTTCTCACAGTATGTTGTTGTTAAGTGCCATTGAGTCAGTTCCGACCCATAGCCACCTTGTATAGGGTTTCCGAGGAGCAGCTGGTGAGCTTGAACTGCCAACCTTGCAGTCTGGCACATTAACCCACAGTGCCACACTGGGACTCCTTCTCAGAGTATAGGAGGTTAGAAGTCCAAATTCAGAGTGCAGGCTCTAGAGGAAGGCTTTCTGTCTGTCGTCATGTGGTTTCGCTTCTCTGCTCATTTTAGATCTGGTTGGCTTCATGCACTCTACACGAATACTGTCTAATGAATAAAACAGAGAAAACCTACTCCTAACTGGTATTACAAACATAACTATAGGAATTAGGACTTTCAACGCATATTTTTGGTGGAAGCAACTGAATCTGTAACAACCTATCTTATGTGTTATTGACCGCTGAGCACAGACTCTGAGCAGGCTGTGTCAGCTATTCCTTCTTATCTTTCTGGCCGACTAAATCATCCTGGCATGATGTGCGCTCTGAATTTCTCTCTTAGCGCAGCATCAGTAGCTGTGGAGTTCTCTGGAGCTGGGAAGATATCACCAGAACTCCCTGGGGTAGAATCAGTTTCCTGGCTACCACTTTCCAATTGGTTCTCCTCACTTCCCAGGGAGGGTGGGTTTCAAGAGACAGCAGATTGAACTTGAAACTAAGCAGACACGTGAAAGCAAATGTGTGCTTCGAATACTTTGTAACCGGCCTCCCACAAAACAGAAGGCAAAACTCTTCCCCTCACGTTCTGCCCTGCCTTGTTCTTGACATTTCTAATGTGGTGAGTATGCAGCCGACTTTGCATTTCCCACACCTCCCACTGGAATTGGCTCCTGGTTCCGCAGGCTCCTGGTCACGTGAGAATCCTGGTCACGTGCTCCATCCCAGCACAGCCTCTGCTCCCTTTCCATCTAGGCTGTGCGCTTCCTCAGCTTGACATTTAGGGCCTGCTGTTTTGTCTCCTCTGCTCTGATAAGTAAGTGATGGTCAAGAGTCACTGCCCCTGAGCAGTGTGTGGGAAAGCTGATGCAGAAATACACCATGCATCATTCCTGCTCCAGTTCTCTGGCTTCGCAGTAGCGTGGAGCACTAAGCTGGAAATCCAGACTTCATTTCCAGGGCTCATGTCTTACCTGTACCAAGCTGGATGTGTCTCTGAAGTTCTTCCATTTAAACCAGACAAAGCAGAGACGGCCCATTCTTGGGCTCCTCGCTACTTAAGGCCTAGACTGGAGTTGCTGGATCAGATGACTTACCTTTGGCAGGTGTGGAATGCAATTGCTAACAATCTGAACACAGATGACTGTACCAGTCTTGGTATTTTCTCCCCTACCCCATGCCACAGTCCATGGTTTAGAAAGCAGCCTATGAGCAAAAGCAAAGCAAGCTTTTCAGCCCAAGTTAAGCAGTGCTGAGGAGTATGGCTGTATCGTAGGATAATTCACTGAAAAAGGAGAAGAGGGGAAGGGAGAAAATGAAGACACAATGTGAGAGGTATGCGGAGGTGTGGCAGGGTGCCATCCACAGGCCATCTGTCACCCATCCTTGTTCCAAAGTGAGGTTGTCATTGCTTGCTGCCATCAAGTCAGCTCCAACTCATGGGGACCCCACACACAATGGAACAAAAGTAGTCCTGGGCCAGGGCCATCCTCCATGATCACTGTGGATCTGACCATTATGATCCATAAGGTTTATACTGACTGATTCTCAGAAGAAGATTGTTCTTAATCTGCAAGTTGTGCTGAAATATATTCAGCATCATATTGTTCATGCTAGTTGTTGTCAAGTCGATTGCAACTCACAGTGGCCAGCAACAACCATGTCTCTACTGACATGGGTGTGGCTTGCATAAAGTACATTGGCTAGGAATTCGCCAGACATGGAACCTGGGACACCCACATGGAAGGCAAGAATGCTACCACTGAACCATCAGAGTTCTCATTCAAAGTAAGGTCGAAACCAAAAGCACTTCCATCAAGTGGATTTCGCCTCATACCAACCTTAAAAGTAGAACTGTCTAATAGGGTTTCATCTTTCTGGCAGCCGACTGCCCATTTTTCTTCTATGGGTTTGAACTGCCAACCTTTGGTTAGTATCCAAGTACTTAGGTACTACCCCGCCAGGGCTCCTTCAAAGTGAGGTTGTTGTTGTTAAGTGCCATCGAGTTGGGTTCAAATATAAAGACCCTGTATAGGGTTTCCGAGGAGCGGCTGATGAGCTTGACACCGATCTTGGAGCTCAAACTGATTTTGCAGTCCAGTGCATTAACCCACAGCGCCACACCAGGAAGCTCTTGCCCACTTTCTCCAAAACTCCAAAAACTTCTTGTTTATCACTAGCCTTGCAAGTCTCCCATAGGTACAGAGCCCCAAAGAAATCAGCCTGAAGTGAAAAAAGACAGAGAACTTACTGGTTAGGGTTATATAAAATGCCAGCTGCCCCAGACTCTGGGATGTGATAGAAAATGGAAGGGGAGGCTCTGGTGAGTCCTAGCAGCAGTCTTGGCAGAACTGGGATCCAGCAATGGAACACCGTGAACCCTTCTGCTACAGAATGCCTTGGGAGCCAAAAGGTTTGATAAGGCCTGAATCAGAAGTAGATAAAAGGCATTTGTGCTCCCACTCCTGGGCCTCTGCCACACTGCAGTTCCCTGGGAATGTTCTTGTGGTATTTGGATGTTTCACTCACAAAAGGACTGAAGACAGAAAAACAGCCACTCCACACCCAATAAATTATCCACCGTGTCACCGCTTCTACTGACCTCATTTTGACACTTTTCTTCTTCTGATGTAGATAATAATTAACCTCTAATTGCTTACATATCTGCTGTGGTACTGTCTGAACAAAGGGAAATCTCTCCTTTGTTATTGCTCTTCCTGATTTAAGCCACATTGTACCTCAATTGCCCATTGGACTCTCTTCTGAGGAGCAGGGCCTGCCTCACACTGGGCAGGGTCTTTGGTTAGCTACGAGGGGGTGTCATAGTGTGTGTCCTGCTTTCTCCTTGGCTTCAGGGCAGCACCTGACTCTGGGGACCACTAATTAGCCCCTTCCCAAATGGTTAATTGCAATGAGGTTCTTTGTCTTTGAAGGGCCTTCACCAGCAGTGGACCAAGAAAGATTGCAGAAAGGCAATGAGCGTAACCAAGTTACCCCCTCTCTTCTTGTTGTTAGGTGCCATTGAGTCGCATTTTCCTTAATTTTCCTCAAATGCAGACTTGTCTTTAACCCTCCTGCACCATTATCTCTCTATTCATACTACAGAATTGAATGGCAGAAATATGCGAGTTATCAACCTAATTAAGTAGTATTCATTGTTATTGTCAAGTGCCATACTGAGTGGGTTTCTGACTCATGTTGTTGTTACTGTTAAGTGCCATCGAGTCGGTTCTGACCCATAGAGACCCTGTACAGGGTTTCCGAGGCTGTAAATCTTTATGGGAGCAGAAAACCTCATCTTTCTTCCGCAGAGTGGCTGGTAGTTTCGAACTGCTGACCTTAAGGTTTGCAGCCCAATTCATAACCACTACGCTATCAGAGTTCTGACTCATAGTGACCTAGAATTCACTGCTTGGTGCTGCATGCTATACAGTATATGAGAAGCTTATTTCCTGCAATATGAGCACAGATGTTGTGCAGAGGATACCACTGTTGTTTTTGTTGTGAGGTGTGTTGAGTTGGCGTCTTATTCCTGGGATCCTGTTTATAATGCAACAAGATGCTGCCCAGTTCTGTGGCATCCTGGTGATCAGTTAAAGATCAGACAATGTTCTGTTGTGGTTTTTGATTGGTGAGTTTTGGAAGGAGATTACCAGGTTTTTCTTCCTAGTCTGTCTCAAGTCTGGAAACTCCTCTTCAGCATCATGGCCCCACACAAGCCTTCAAGGACAGAGGGGCAAGGTGAACTGACTGGGAATAGAGTTCGGGTCTCCTGCATGGAAGTTAAGAATTCTATCACCAAATCTCCTGTTACTCCTAGAAGGCACTGTGAACAAACGCATAGGAAGAAGTCAGAGACAGCAGTGAATATCGATTTTAGAGCAGCACCTTTATGACTTAAACAAATAATCTGTTTTTATTTTCTCTTTGTTGTTGTTCTTAAGTGCTGTCGAGTCAGTCCCAACCCATAGCGACCCTGTATAGGGTTTCCAAGGAGCAGCTGGTGAGCTTGAACCACTGACCTTGTAGTTTAAATCGAGCTTGCAGTCTAGGGCATTAACCCCCAATGTCGTATGACAAAAGGTGATAAATTCTCACCTAAAGTTGGAGGGATTTGCCTATAAGCAAGATATGAATGGTCAAAGCCAAGGAGGGAGGTTTAAGCCCGGTTTTCATTCCAATGAACAGCCTGTGGTTGGGGCTGAGCAGGACCACCTCAGGATGATGGTGAACTGCTGTCCTCTGTAGAGTGCTGCACATTTACGTGGCGTATCTCTAGGGACATGACTCAATATCAAAGCATCAGACTCTAGGCTAATTGTCCTGGGTTATTTCCAGATCATTTCTGTGAAAGGTGGGAAGTGACCGTGCTCTCTAGGAGGCCAGAAGAGTTCAGCTGTGGACCTGGACCTCACCTTACTTCCTCCAGCAAGAGTGTTACAATCCAGGGCCAAATGTACTGAGCACAGTTACTCGAAGTATAAAAATGAAGGGAATATGCACACCAATGTTTATAGCAGCACTATTTACAATAGCAAAAAGATGGAGACAGCCAAAGTGCCCATCAACTGAAGAATGGATAAACAAATT
>NW_006408540.1:18268328-18274006 GCF_000296735.1 Chrysochloris asiatica | reverse complement strand
CTGTACAAAAATGAGTCATTTGCAGATCCCTGGATGAATCGACACCACATGATGTCCCCAGTTAGAAGATGACAGTGGCGTTCCAACTGTAGCTGGCACCTGGGTCATTCATGGTAAACCTCCTCAACCACAGAGGCTGGTCCTCTGGGTCCTCGTTATCTTACTTTTGGACCAAATGTAGGAAATTATCCTGACTTCTCCAAAGGGTTGATCATTGGAACCTGGAAACAGCTCCATGGTAGAAAAGATCTGCTGATCTGCTCCCATGGAGGCTACAGCCTGTACTGTAGTTCTGCTCTGCCATGTAGGATTGTTATAACTCAATGCCGTTCAACCTTTCTGAAATACTGTTTAAGTGCCCAATTTTAAATGTTCAACTACTAACTGAAAGGTTGGTGTGTTGAACTTGCTCGGAAGTATGTCACAAAAAAGACCTGGAAATCTACTGCCTAAAGGCCACAGTCTTGAAAATCCTATGGAGTACAGTTCTAGTTTGCAGAACAGAGGGTAGCCATGAGTCTGAATGGACTGGAAGGCAACTGGCTTTTGGTTTGGTTTTATTCCTTAAACCATACTTACCCAACTATTTATTCAGCTGTGTCTGAGTGTTAGGTACTGGGGAAGTAGCCATAGACATAGGTAGAAGACAGTGCCTTCCCTCAAGGAACTCACAGAATGACAGGAGAAACAGACAAGTAATAGACAATTGCACTGGTGTTTGCTACAGAAACACAGCGGTCATTTTTGTTATGTCCCGCTGGGCCAATTCTGACTCATAGTGACTTATAGGACAGAACAGAACTGCTCCATAGGATTTCCAAGACTGTAAATCTTTATGGAAGTAGCTCACTAGGTCTTTCTCCTATGCAGTTGCTGGTGGACTTGACATTTCAGTTAGCAGCCTAGCACTTAACCAATGCACCACCAGCGCTTCTTGGACAAAGAGGAGAGATCCCTAAATCAGGTTGGGATTGGAAATTCAAACAGCCTGGTTTGACCTAAACAGAAACAAATAGGGCAGATAACACAGAGTACGCTGGAAACCTGAGCGGCCACTTAGAAGAACAAAGAGTTATGAAGAAATGTCGTTTAAGTTCAAAGAATGGTTGCCTAGTGATGGACAGAATAAAGAGATATAAATGTATAGGGCTCTGCGGGCTGCGTTATTACTGCTGTAGATTTTCTCCAACTCAGCTACTTCCTGAGGGCCCAAAGAAAGGGCGGCTGCCTCCGATGGTGCCTGCCTGGGGACTTGCTGAAGCACTGGCAATCAGAACAGCATTCTCTGGCTGCCTTTCCACTCCGTGGCTTGGCTGGCTGCCCACAAACATGGCCAGGATACAGCAGCCTTCCATGATACGGCTGCCTCATTGGTGCTTAGTCCCCATGTGGCTCATCAATCTAAGTCTGCTCAGACATGGGAAGGCCACTGCCTAAGTCTGAGACTAGGAATGCTAATTGTTCTATGTTGATAGCACTGTAGCTGGTGCTAATGGGAAAATAATTGCCCCTCTTTCTGTTATGGCATTTTCATTGCCCTCTGGTGGCTATGTAGACCTTTGACTACAGATAGGAATGGCATAATGCATGCTGGTGATTACTGCTGCGCTGGCTAGCAAGTCTGGGTGGGGGAATCGGAATGGAAAAGTATTTAAGAGGCTTTGTTGTTAAATGTCAGTTCGACTCCTAGCGACCCTATATAAGGTTTCTGAGGAGCGACTAGTGGGTTTGAACTGCTGGCCTTTTGGGTAGCAGTCTAGTGCTTATCCTACAGTGCCACATGTGATAAAAATGCCTTCTTTTTCTTGGGGTTTTCTTGAGAATCTCTCTTTGACTCTAAGGACACTTGGTGATTCCAGAGGCCCTGGTCTTGTTGGTAAGCCAGCTCTGTTAGTGGTTATGTGCTGGGGCCAGAAAGTTCAGGAGGGTTTTCTGTGCCTGGTTGTAAGCCTTCAGGGTCAGTCTAGTTCTTCCATCTTACTTATTGTCCTATGCCACCCCTCCAACTAGTCTCAGAGCCTATGGGTTGTGGCCCCTGAGACTCTCACTTCTGTTGCCTCCTCTCTCCTAGATCATGGCTCTGGTGAATGGGGGTTTGTGTTTCCTTCCTTGGCTCACTGATTTGCAGCCGACTTTGTTATGAAATGAATTGTATTCTGCCTCTCCTCCCAGCCCACCTCTAGCCCCAGTATGTGTTGATCCTGTCCTTTATACCTATGGGTGTAATCCTATTTGAAAATAGAAAATTTCTTTTGCTATGTTACAAATCAGGCTGTTAACCTCAAGGTCAGCAGTTTGTAATGACCAGCTGTTCCTTGGGAGAAAGATGAGGCTTTCTGCTCCCATAAAGATTTACAGCCTCGGAAATCCTGTACAGGGTCGCTATGAGTCACAACCAACTCCACGGCATATAACCACCACCACCATCATATTAATGAGGTCATGCCTTTGCAGGATGGATCCTAAATCTAATCACTTTTGGGTTATAAAAAGATCAGAATAGACACAGAGACACACACAGCGGGACAACAGACACCAGGTGTCTGCATTGTCTCTACAGTGCCAAGAAGCACCCAAGGGATTCCTGTGGCTGTTGACAAGGAAGGAGCAACAGAATTAAGACCCTGATTTGGACTTTTAGCTTTAAGAACTGTGAGAAAATACTTTTCTGCTTTTTAAAGCCACCTACTGATGGCATCTGTGCTATAGTAGTTCTAGGAAACTGAGACAGTCTCCTTCCTGGCTCCTTTGTGGCTGTTGTTAAGTACTGTCCAGTCGGTACCACTCACAGTGACCCTATAGATGGTTTCTAAGGAGTGACTGGTGAGCTTGAACCGCCGACCTTGCAGTTCAAACGGCTTTGCAGTCTGGTGCATTACCCAGGCTCCTTGGGCCACTCCAATTCATCAGTGTGTCAGTTTCTTATTTTAAATGTTCCAGTGTCTTCTCAGTGCATTAAATCTATTCCTGAAATGGTCTCTAAATTCAGGTGGGATATAGTGAAGGTCATACTTTGTTTTAATTTTCTTTCACTTCAATTTGCACTTGCATATGAGCAGTTAATGGCCTATTCAACAGTCAGACCCTGGCCTTGCTCTGACTTAAGATATTGAGCGTCTCCATGATCTCTTTCTACAGATTAAGTCCATTTGATCCCTGTGAAGTCCCTGTGTACAGACACTGTGTATGTTGTTGAAGAAAGCTATTTCGAATGAATAAGTTGGTGATCTGTCCTGATACCTCCAGGATTGCTTCTATCACCAAGGCCAGATTTTCCAGATGCCAATCCTTTGTTTCCATCTTTTATGTTCCAATTACCAGTAATTATCAATGCAACTTGATGGCATGTGACAGATTTCAGACTAAAGAAGTTCGTGAAAACCTTGCAGTTATTCATCTTTGGCATTTGTGGTTGCTGTGTAAAGCTGTATAATTAATAAGGAAGATCCAAGAAGAATTGATATATTTTAATTAAATATTGAATATTCCATACACTGCCAGAATGAAACTATTTGGGGCATGTTATCAGCAGGTAGCAGTCCCTGGAGGAAGGTGTCATGCTTTAAAGTGGAAGGTTAATGAAAGAAAGGAAGACCCTCAATGAGATGGATTGTCACAACGGCTGCAGCAACAGGCTCAAGCATGGTAAGCATTGTGGGGATGGCGCAGAACTGGGCAGTGTTTTGTTCTATTGTGTGATAGGGTCGCTAGGAATTGGAATAGACTCAGAGCTCCTAAGAATCACAACAAAGGCAATGACTCTTTATCGCTATAGAATGAAATACAAACTTCTATGTCAAGGAGCTTCAAGATCTAAGCCCTGCCGACCTTTGGTCACCTCCTTTCACAGTATCTTCACATCCCGATAGCCCCCTGTATGACCTCTGGTAGCGTAGTGGTTACAAATTGAGCTGCCAACCTCAAGGTCAGCAGTTTGAAACTACCAGCAGTTCCACGGGAGAAAGATGAGGTGTTCTGCCCCCGTGAAGATTTACAGCCTCAGAAACCCTGTGCAGGGTCACAATGAGTTGGAGCCGACTCCACGGTACTTAACAACAACAATGAATTGTTACTTGGTATTCCCCACAGGCATCAGGCTGTGTCCTCAGAGCGCCATGCCTTTGTGTATGTCTTTCTTGCTCCCTGGGGTGCCCTCAGGTCCTCAGAAGAAGCTTCACAGAGTCTTGCCAGGATTTCCCAGGCAAGCATTACCTTGTCTCTCCAGCCCATTCTGTCTCCCTCCAACTCAGAAATGAGCACACTGAAGGGTCAGGGCATGTGTCTGTGTCCTCACAAGACTGAATTCTAAGGGGTCACAGGCCTGCTCTTTCTTTAAATCCCAGTTTCTGGCATGATGTTACGCATTCAATGATTAATATTTATTGACTAAATGAATGAAGTGGGTTTCTTAGTTCTCAAGTGCTGCTATAACGGAAGTATCACAAATGGTTGGCTTTAACGAACTCAATTATTTTCTCACAGTTTAGGAGAGTGCCAGTTTCAGGGAAGATGTACTCTCTCTTGCTGTTGGCTTACAGTTTAGGAGGAAGTTCCTTGTCCGCTTTCAGCATCTGTGTGTCCAGCATTCCTTGGAAATCTCCGTGTGTCTTGGCATCAATCTTCCCCTGGATCCAGAAGGTTCCTAGTGCAGGGACACACTCTATGTTCCCAGCCCTTTCTTGATGGCAGTAGGTAGGTTTGTCTCTCACTCTGTTCTTTGCTCAAGTTTCTCTCCTTTGATCTCTTGTAAGATGAAAAGTGGTACAGGCCACACCCCAGGGAAACCCCTTACATCAGCAGGGTTCTGATGGGTTTAAGGGTGTTCCATCCTACCCTTAATCTCCTTATTGGTTTATCAGATCAGATCAGATCTGGGCAGATGTGCCAAATCACTGAGAATCCTGGCCAAACCAAACTGACACGTATTTGGGGGTACAGAATTCAATCCATGACAGTGGGTTTCCTCCTCATGAGCTAGAATTAAAATGACAGAAATTAATTTTTTGTAAAGACCACATTAGATGCTATCTATCAACTTACCCTCACAGTGACGTAGCCACAACTGCTAAGAACCCACCCATTTTTCTTTCATGGTCCTCCCATGTGCTATTCTTTTGCTTGAAAGATTATTTTCTCCACTTCATAGAATGTTGCTTTAAATGTGTATTTTCTAAGAACACCCTTATCAAACACCCTTACACCCACATACTAGGCTTGAATCCCCTGTTACGTGTTCCCTTGGCAAATGATTTCAATTGTAATTAGGAAATATTCATCCAATCATTTGTTTAAAACCAATTGCTGTCACGTTGACTCCAATTCATGGTAACCCCACGTGTGTTAAAGTGCTCCATTGGGTTTTCAATGGCTGATTGGAAGCAGATTGTTGTTGTTGTTAGGTGCTACCAAATCAGTGCCGACTCATAGCGACCTTATGCACACCAGAACAAAACACTGCCTGATCCTGGGCCAACCTCACAATTATTGCCACGCTTGAGCCCATTGATGCTGCCATATTGCCAATCCATCTCACTGGGGGTCTTCCTCTTTTTCTCTGACCCTCCGCCTTACCAAACATTATATCCTTCTCCAGTGACTGGTCCCTCCTGATAATATGTCCGAAGTAAGAGAGTCAAAGTTTGGCCATCCTGGCCTCCAAGGAGCACTCTGGCTGCACT
>NW_006408540.1:18266397-18267673 GCF_000296735.1 Chrysochloris asiatica | reverse complement strand
TGTTGTTGTTAAAAGTTATTGGTTTTGATTCATAGCTACCCTGTATATAGTTTCCAAGGAGCAGCTGGTGAGTTTGAATCACTGACCAGGTGGTTAGTAGTCCATGCTTATCCTTCAGTGCTACACCAGGAAGAAGTCCCCTAGACATACTTTGACATCTTTTATGCACATAGATTAAAAGATTGCAAACAAAAGATAAGTCTATAAGGGGGGAAATAATACTAGGAGTGTACACACTACTTAGATTAATCAACCATTCAATATGGGAGGGCAGCATTTATACAAAGACAAAATTAGGAAGGGTAAGAAAAAAGGAGGAATGAAAACAGGAAACTCAAGGAGGAAGTGGGATAAGTGATGCTACATTGTGGGGATTGCAATCCATGAGATGAAGCAAAATTGTGTACAAATTGTTGAATGGAAAATTACTTTGCTCTGTAAACCTTCATTCAATTCATAAATAAAGGTTTTTAAAATAATAGTTGACTATTAGCACTTCATATGATTCAGCCAAATACTTAACAAACCCAGTGGTGGTGGCACAGCAGGATAATGTACTGGACTGAGGTCAGCTTGAACTGCCAAGTTGGTGGTTCAAACCCACCGGCTGCTCCTCAGAAACTCTACATAGTGTCACTATGAATAGACACTGACTGGATGGCACTTAACAGCAATAACAACTAGGTGAACCTCAGTGTCTATATGCAAATATACCAGATTCCAAGTGAGATGATTGGTCTCTTATTGGTCTGAGTCTTCCTGGTTTGTCTCCCAAACTATTCAAATGGTCTGCTAAACCAGCTGCTTCATTCACTCTTCCCAGTTAGCCTGTTAATGCTTGGAGTACCATGAAGAAATCATCCTTTTTGTTGATATTAGGCTCTGTCTAGTTGACCTCGACTCATAATGACCCTGTGTATAACAGAACAGAACACTTCTTGGTCTGCTCTGCCATGTGTGAACCCATTGCTGCAGCTACTGTGTCAATCCATCTAGTAGACCCTCTGTCCTTTGCTAAACATTATGTCCTTGTGGAGGGAGTGCTTCCTCCTGATAGCATGCTCAAAGTATATGAGACAAAGTTTTGCCATCCTTGATTCTCAGGAGCATTCTGGTTGAACTTCTTCCAAGACAGATTCGTTGCTTCTTCTGGCAGTCTACTGCATATTTTTGTTCTTTGTCAGCACCACAATTCAAAGACATCAATTCTTTGGTCTTCTTTCTTCACTGTATAGCTTTCAAATGCATATGAATTGATTGGAAATACTATGACTTG
>NW_006408540.1:18256453-18264427 GCF_000296735.1 Chrysochloris asiatica | reverse complement strand
CACTATGAGTTGGAACGGACTTGACAGCACTTAACAACAGCAATAAAAGTTAGCATTTATAGACAATTAGCAAAGAACCAACACACTAAGTAGATGCACAACAAATGTCTACATTTGAATGAATACCAAGCTGCATGATAGTTGGTAGTCATACCATGGAGGGAACCTCCAGTGGCTGGGACCAAAGGACTTGAGGGATGATGATTTGATGAAGTCCCGTTCTTTCTGGAATGAGATTCACAGTTTGGGGCTGATTGCCTCTGGGCCTTGAACTTCACTGTCCCACTCCTGTTCTGTGTGGCCAACACCTACAGGAACAAGTTCATGTGACCTATCTAAAACACAGCCTTATCCACACTTTCCTCCATTTCCGAGAAAATGGTTTCAATGACTTTAGCCTCTTGCCTCATATGCTGTCTGTGGCAACTCTCACTCCCTTGCATTTCACAAGCAATATTTTTCTACTAGACTCTCTCTAGATTTCCTTCATTACCTAACAGTGCATTTTTCTTTTTGAATGTTAACACCACCCTTGGAACCTCAACCCCAGCATAACACTCCCATTTGTCTGATGATGTCCCTTTCTGGTATTTCCCAGGCTCAGAGACAAGAATTGAACTTTCCCTTCTTTAAGTTACTGTTATTGTTGTTGTTTAGAGTGTACACAGCAGAACATACACCCATTCAACAATTTTTACATGTACAGTGGATTCAATGACCTTAATTACATGCTTCAAGATGTGTAACCATTTTTTCCCTCCTTTACTAAAGTTCCCCCTACCATGACCATAAACTCACTGCCCCCTATCTAATCTTGCAACTTGCTGTTTTCATTTGGCCCCATACAGATAGATTTTTAAAGAGCACAATGTTCAAGGCAAACTCTTTTTTTTAAAAACTAATTAAGCTATTTACTAATTAAGCTAGACTATTGATTTTTTTTTTTTTTCCTTTAGCTCCAAAGATCTGACCCATGCCAAGTGGCAGAAAAGGAGATGAGGACACAGGCTACCTCCCTCCTGCTCCCCAAAGATCTTCCCTTTGCTGTCAGTCAGGTACAGATGACTTCTAACCCTATGATACCTTAACCTCCACTCAGCTTCCTCCTCACAGCCTGTGGTTTCAGAAGGGAGAAGGGAAGCCCAAGAAGGTGGCATTCTTCTAGGACAAGAGTCAGGACTGATCTGGGCCAGTGGAGGCTGAGTGTGGGCATGTGCCCTGGGTTCAAAGCTGCTGAGGATGCCAAGGTCAACAGTACTTCAGTAGGGACTCTGGCCGCTGCTAACTCTCCCCTGAGGTATTATCTCTTTTCACCTTGCAGGCAAATAAATTCCTCCTCATATAATTTAACCTTCAGTTAATGTCCTCTGGCTCTTAGCTCAACCTTCTAGGAGATTTCTTTCTTTTTCCTTGTCCAGTAACTCCTAGTGAATGAGGTGCCAGCTGTAGTTGTGAACTAATTAGATGGAATTATATCGCTTTCTCAGAAGGTGAGAAGTTATCATGGGGAGGTGAGACATTCCTCTCCTAGGTGTCACTGTGGTCAGATAAAATGACTATTACATTCCATTCCAGCCCTGTCATTCTGTCCTTCTGCCATTGCAGCTCTATGGAGACAAGGCTGTAAACTGTCCAAAGTGCTCAGCTAAGCCTGCTACTGTCCAGTTGATGCTGACTCATGGTGATCCCACGTGGCACAGAGCACAGCTGAGTTCCATAGGGTTTTCTGAACTGTGATCTTAATAAAACCTGATCACCAGGCCTTTCTTTTGCAGTATTGCTGGGTGGGTTTGAACCACTGGCCTTTAGGTTAGTTTTTGTTGTTGTTGTTAAGTGCTGTCAAGTCGGTTCTGACTCATACGGTTTGAACTGCCCAACATTTGGTTTGAAGTTCAGTTCTGATGCTATAGCGCCATGCCATTTGCATCACCAAGACACTTAGTCAGCTAAAAGGGAATTCCAAACAGCACTCATAACATGAGCTTTTAATAATCTGTCTATAGTTTATCCCCATTTAGGGCTTTCTCTCATGTTCTCTCCCCCTCCTTTTGAGGGCTTTAATAAAAGTCAGTGGCACTCTGGTAGCGTAGTGGTTATGAATCAGGCTGCTACTCTCATGGTCAGCAGTTCAAAACTACCAGGGGTTCCACGGAAGACAGATGACCCTTTCTGCTCCCGTAAAGATTTACAGCCTCGGAAACCCTGTACAGGGTTGCTATGAGTCAGAACCAACTCCATGACACATAACAACAACAACATAAAGAAAACCCAGTCACAAAGCACAATGTGCCCTAGTGTACAGCATGAATATTAATGTGTGTGGCTTTATGAGCCAGATTGCTTCGGTGATAGATCAGCTCTGACCCTTTTTAGCTGTTTAAACCGGGGTAGTTTAAGTTCTCTATGCCTGTTTCTTCACCTGTCAAATGGGTATTATAACAGTATATATCTCACAGGAACTTAATGACAATGTCTAAAAATGACTGACTGAACTTCAGAAAGTTTGTAGAAAAATTGAATGAAAAGGTAATGGGATCTTTCCTTGACCTTTCTGAAGCCCTTTGTGTATAGTGCACAGAACCCAAATTCACTGCCGTCAGTTCTGACTCCTAGTGACCTTATATGACAGTATAACTGTCCCAATAGGATTTCTAAGGCTGTACCACCAGCTGCTCCTCGGACTATACAGGGTGGACATGAGTCCAAACCGACTCAAGGAGAATTAACAACAGCAATCTTTAGTGAAGTACATTATCACATCTTTTCCATTGTTGTAAGTGCCATTGAGTCAGTTCCAACCCATAGCGACCCTGTACAGTGTTTCCGAGGGTGTAAATCTTTACGGGAGCAGAAAGCCTCATCTTTCACCCGCGGAGCGGCTGGTAGTTTCGAACAGCTGACCTGAAGGTTCGCAGCCCGATTTGTAACCACTACGCTACCAGAGCTCCTTTTTCTTCCATAGTGGCTGGTTTATAATGTTAACCTTTCCATTAGTAGTTGAGAGCTTAACCACTGGACCACCAGAGCTCTTAGAATCAGACCCGGTAAATTGTTAGGAATAAAATGCATTCAGATATTATTGGTGGTGGTGGTGGTTATAAAGCATGACTTGTATGTCATACAAGAGTAGGACTATGCAGTGTTTGTCATATCTGAGAACTCTTTGAATCCCTTGCGTGTGTCCTAGGACTCCCTAAGGTCTCTGGAGAACCATTGGCTTATTGGAAGTGTCTTAAACACAGCAACTTGTGCAGCTACACACACACACTGCCAGTTAAGACTATTGCATTTGAGTCCCGGTGTGGCGCTGTGCAGTAAACATTGGACTGCTAACCTCAAGGGTTCAAACCCACCATCCGCTTGCTCTGAAACCCTATGCAGGGCAGCAGTGAGTCAGAACCAACTGGATGCTTCTGTTACTTTATGTGTTCTTCACCCCAGCGATCCATGTGGCTATTATTTCCGTTTCAGAGATGACCTAGCGAGTGCTACCAAACAGACAATACGAGTCTGCCTCGAGCCACTACTTAAAACCCCATTGCAAAGTACCGGCTCAGGATTAGATGGAAAGTCATTGATCTTTGCGAACGCTATTTCCCCCGCTTGTAAAACTGGACTCTCTCTGCCCTGCCGACCTCACAGGGTGCGGATCGCACGAGACACTACCGGTGTAAGTCCACTGTAGGTTGCGAAATGCAGCCTGCATTTAAATCCTGGGTCCAAGCAGAGGAGACCATTTAAAAGAGAGACAAGGAGATGCTACACTCTAGCGGAAAGGCTCCCAAGACGCGCCCCGACACAGGAATTGGGGGCGGGGCCAGGATGAGTGGCAGGAGCAAAGACCAATAGAACTGCGGGAGACGACGCGGGGCGGGGTCTCAAGGCAGCTTTGTAGGAAGAGAGGCCCAGCCTGCCGGTTCATCGCCCCTGGGCCTGGGGCTAAGGAGCAGTCCCGTACTTCTTCCATCGCTAGCCCCAGCCTCCGAAACCCTGGCGTGGGGGCGATGTAGGGCGGGGGACTGTGGCTCACAGGGCTTCAGATGCGCTGCGACTAAAGAGACACCGGTGGCCCGGGTCTTGCTGCATCCTCTCTCATTCCTGAACGTTGTAGGGGCCGAGAATGTGGGGCAAGGAACAGGATGGATTTCCCAAACGCACAGAGACATTTGCAGGTGTTCTAGGAGAAATCCAGAAACAGTGGAATTTGGGGAAAGAAAACCACTTCGGTTCTGTTAATAACACTGATAATCCTTAGACAACTGAACAGATGAGGTTTTTTTTATTTAGAGGGAGAGAGACAGACGTGGTGTACAAAGGGTAGTTAATTCTAGAGAAATGACTGCTGCTGTCTAAAGTGAGAATTTGCTTATTTACAGCCTTGTGATAAAAGAATGTACTTTGGTTCACTGAGGGTATATGCTTGTATAGAAGAGCAAGTCTCATGAAATACACAAAATTCTAGAGCTCGAAGTCTTGGGTAAACTTAGGTTAAATATCTACCATCTGTTGAATGCAGGGGTCATGGACTGTTGTAGGGTTGCTACTCATTCATACCACCTCATTTTCTTTGACATCAATGTCCTTCCCCAGTTTGGAGCGCTCCTTTTCCTTCTTCCCCTAATCTCCCAATATACACCTTCAAGCTAGCAAACTCTTGAAAGATACAGTGACTGAATCAAGTGAAACAATGATGGATAGATGGACACCATGGAAATGAAACCAGAAGACTGGGGTTTTTGTTTGCATCATCACAACGTTAAGAAGGAAGTAGGGTAGGAATTATTGGTCTCATTTTCCAAATGAGGAAACTGAGGTTCAGAAAGTTAAGTAACCCAGTTGAAAAGACAGTTTGGCAAAGGCACAGAACTGGTCCCTAACTCTTAAGACATTCTTTTTATTTCCTGCAACATTATAATTCTTAAGGTAAGAACAACTTAATTTCAACATTTTAGGCTGAGAACTAGCCTTCCTGACAGAAAGGAACATTTAAAAACGTGTCTTCCTCTCCTAGACTGAAAGTGATCCCTCCTGCAGACAGGTATGGGTAGTCTCACCTATTAAGATGCATGTAAGGAAGAACTTGTTAAATAAGTGCCATGGAGTCAGGGTTTACAAGGAGCAGCTGGCAAACTTGAACCACAAATCTTGCAGTTCAAATGGCTTTGCAGTCTGGCACATTAACCCACAGCACCACACCAAGACTCCCTAAGGGAAAACTAGGGGTCATACTAGGTGTCCTGGAATTTCAGCCCTTTTTTGCAGGCTTTTAACAGAAGACTACACAGTTCTCTGCTTAAGAAATGAGCCTGTTTCCATGACAGGGGCGGGACTAAAGGAGGAGAGGAAGAGAAATTATAGAGCGTATTGTCTCGGAATAATTTCTCCAATTACACTGAACAATGCAAAGGGCAAGAGCTATTCAGTGATCAGAGGAGTGTGGCAGTAGGTGAGTTCTGAAAAACAATTCTTTATAGTGTTATCCTAGGGCCAAGGCAAATGAGAATTTAGGCATGAAAACGTTCCCTTGTATTCATGAAACTACCCTTTTCTGCTTTTTATGACTCACATCTTTACATTTAGTCTCTGAAGTCTGACTTCCTTTGCTTTAAACTAACTAACTCGGTCATTTTGGGCAAGTTTCTTAACTTCTCTCCCTGTTCCCATCTGTAAAATGGAGATAATAGTAACATTGCTCTTATAGAATTAAATTTGTCTATCAGGCTGCGAACCTTAAGGTCAGCAGTTCGAAACTACCAGCTGTTCCATGGAAGAAAGAGGAGGCTTTACAGCCTTGGAAACCCTGTACAGGGTTACTATGAGTCGGAACCGACTCCACGGCACATCACGACCACCAACCATGATGGTAATACCATTAGATCAGAGTCTACTACCTTGTAAATGCTGTTACCATTTGCTGCCCCTTGGTTGTTATGTGCTGCAGAGTCCTTTCTGTATCTTTATTGTTGTTGTTGTCAAGTGTCATCGAGTTGGTGCTGACTCATAGCGTCCTTGTAAAGGGTTTCCAAGGAGTGGCTGGTGAGCTTGAACCACTGACTTTACAGTTTAAACCGTCCATTGCATTTACCTGCAGCGCCACACCAGGATTTCTCTGGAGGGGAAAACGTATTTTTGCTTCTTGAAAATAACCAGGGCATTGCTAGTAAAAACTCAGACAGGACTTGTGCAGATGATCAAATTACCCCTTTGCCTCCAAGAGGAACTAGACTAAAACCTACCCAATTGATGATTCAAAATCCCTTTTGCCTTATGAATTTGACAATGGGCATCCCTGAAATTTCTGGAGATACTACTGTTGTTGTTAAGTGCTGTAGAGTTGGCTCAGACTCATAGCAACCCTATATGGGGTTTCTGAAGAGAGGCTGGTGGGCTTGAACCACTAACCTTGCGGTTAGCAATTCAGTGTTTATCCAAAAGTGTCACACCATTTTGAATGTATAGTTTTGTGAACATTACTCTGTAATCTGCTTGTTGTTTTTTTAAGGTTGTGAATTAAGTAAAGGTTTACAGACAAGATCATACTTGCTTTTTTAAAAGTTATCAATCAGTTTTTACTACACTAACTATATATGCAGATTTCTGGTGTGGCGCTGTAGGATAAGCACTGGACTGTGAACCACAAGGTAGGTGGTCAAACCCACCAGCTGCTCCTTGGAAACCCTGTACAGGGTCACTATGAGTCAGAATAGACTTGATAGCATTTAGCAACAACAAACATATGCAATAAAACAGTTTCCATTTCAATATTGTTTACATGTACATTAATCCATGACATTAATCAGATTCATCTTGTTCAATCATCATCACTACACATAATCCAAATTTTTCCATCACCCCTAAGCATTGAGTTCCCCTTCCCTACTCCTGCCTGCCTCTGGTGGGTGATGGTGGTGGTGGTTGTGGTTGTGTGTTGCCTAGTCAGTTATAACTCTTTGCGACCCTATATAGGGTTTCTGAGGTTTCCAGAACTCTTTACAGGAGCAGAAACCCCATCTTTGTCCCATAAAGCGGCTGGTGGATTTGAACTGCTGACTTCCTGGTTATTGGCCTAATTCGTACCCCACTATGCTACCAGGACTCATGCATCTGGTAGCCACTCATAAACACAGGTCTCTATACACATGTTTATTCTAGATATTTCATATAAGCGTTGTTGTTATTGCTAAGGGCTGTTGAGTTGGTTCTGACTCATAGCAACCCTATATGGGGTTTCTGAGGAGCAGCAGGTGGGTTTGAATCACTGACCTTGTGGTTTGCAATGCTGATCCTACAGTATCACACCAGGAGTTGAATCATACAATATTTGTCCTTTTGTGCTTGGCTTCACCCAGTATCATGTTTTTAAGTTTCATCCACGTTGTACTATGCATCAGGACGTCATTTCATTGTATACAGCTTGCTTTTTTCACTTCATACTTCATGTGGACATCCTTTCAGGTTCACGCAAGGGAGCTACATAATTATTTTTGTTGTTGTTGAGTGCTGTCCAGTCAGTTCTGACTCATAGTGAAAACACAATAAAACACGGCCCCATCCTGTGCCATCCTCACAGTTGTTGCTGTCTTTCAGCCCATTGTGGTAGCCAATGTGTCAATCATCTCATTTGGGGGTCTTCTGCTTTTTGGCTCATTCTCTACCAAGCATGTTGTCCTTTTCCAAGAACTGTTCCCTCCTGATAACATGTCCAAAGTCTGTGTGTTGAAGGATGTTCAGTGTTGCATATAGTCTATAATACAAGTTGTTGTTAAGTGCCATCAAGTTGGTCGCCATAGCGACCTTGTATAGGGTTTTTGAGGAGCACCTGGTGAGCTTGAACTCATGACCTTGCAGTTCAAATGGCTTTGCAGTCTGGCACATTAAGCCACAGCACCACACCAGGACTCCATTATAATACAAGAGGAGCTTCAAAAAGTTCATGAAAAGATAGTGGAATTTTTCCATGAAGATTTTGAAGCC
>NW_006408540.1:18240421-18256353 GCF_000296735.1 Chrysochloris asiatica | reverse complement strand
ATATTTTTTTTTTTTTTTTACCTTTTCTTTTCTCTTAGGAGAGAATCCCCCAAGTGTAATGTTTAGATCACAAGGTATGTACAATTTTACCAAAATGGCTGAAACTACTCACTCCCTTTCCCCTAGCGGCTTCTCCTGGACATGTTATGTGTCACGTGGGAAGAGGGCAAGCTGACCTAGAATACCTTTAAGTAGATGCAGCTGTAACGATAACAGGACCATGATTCGTGATTTGTGAAGTCTTGGATTTGATGGGTCAGCTCAAACCTCATTAGATAACATGCTGTCTGCCTTTTCCTCAACATAAATGTATCTATGATGTGACTCGATGGACCACTCACCATCACATAGTATAAGCATGAATCCATCTTCCGCCTCTACTCCTAGCTTTTGTGGGATACCTGCTTGAGAGAGAGAGAGAGAATGAGAATGAGAATGGGCCAAAGGAGATGCAAAAATAATGCAGGGGTAGATCGAAGGAATTGTGGGAGGGGAATAAGCTCATACCAGAGACCACAGGAGAGATGTCAGGTGACAAGCTAGAATCACTTTCTTGATTTCCATGCACCCTCTGCTCAGAAACACTCTCAGTGTCAGGGCTGCTGATTGCTCTAACCCCATCCTGTAATTTCCTGAAAATCCAAAGCACTTTGTAGTCACACTTCATCAGCTGTGTTCTAATTCCCAATAACTGGCACACAATTGATGTCCTATCCCTGAAAAGCTGGCCCCGAATAAATGGCTTCTGAGGGCTTAATGATAAATCAGAAACATGCTGAATAGATTCTGAAAGTATTCTAAATCAGGACAAATCCTCCCTGGAATTCAATTTGGCTGCTTCATTACCAGTTCTATCTCCTGCATGCAGAAAAATGATAAACAACATTGTGAAGATGGTGATGAGATTGCTTTTTCTGACCTAATGTTTCTGATGAAGAGAAAAGTACACGTTGTTAAAATGGGGGAAAAGGCACAGAGTCTATTGGCAGCAGAATATTACAAGCTTCATTTTTAACAGGAATGATTTCTGAGTTGATTACCTCGGAGACAAAGACCTGGCTGCTTCTGCATTTTTTTTTGGTGGTTTCATTAACCTTTGCTGTGCACAGAGAACTAGGACACCTACTCTGCCAACTAAAACCCACTTTAAACAAAATAGAAAGTTGCCAGCTATTTTTTATTGATCTTACTATTTCTTGTTGATTCTGCAGGGGCATATGAAACAGTAGTAAGGGCGCTGTTTCCAGGGCCAGGTTCTTCGGGATGAGTTCCAGCAAGTTTTAACCTCTTTGTGCCCTAGTTTCTTCATTTGGGAAACAGATATACAGAGTTTGCACCAAAGTTTTTAAGTGACTGACACTAAGAAGAACATGAACATGACCAAATATGAAAGAAAGTATGAGTGAAGAGGGAAAGTTTGAAAACGCAATCTAGTCTCAACTAAACCATTAAGAAGTGTTGAGCTTTGGTTGTCATTTTAGGTCAGTAAATCTCCGTGGAAGCAGATGGAATTGACAGTTTAGGTTAATGTTTGTATTCATGACCATGGTGTTAGATCTGGATTTAAATTGGGAGCCTCTCAGTGGGGAAATAGTTAACAAATTCAGCTGCGAACAAAAAGATTAGAGATTTGATTCCTCCCAGATGTGGCTCAAAAGAATGGCCTTGGGATCTACTTCCAGAAAATCAATCATTGAAAGCCATGAAGCAATCTTCTACTCTGACACACGTGGGGTTGCCATGATTCCAAGTCAATCTGATGTCACCTGGTAGGGTAGGGTATTTGTTCTTGCTAGGTGTAATTCTGTCGCTTCCCAATCATAGAACTGCCCAATCGGGTTTTCTAGGCTGTACTTTTCTTTTTCTTTTTTTTAAAATTTTTATCCTACAACACCACACAAAAACTCCAGAAGGATTGCTATAGTACAATTTCAATCTTGAATCAACATTTAGAATTTTGGTTAAATTCCAGCATCATTCCTAGAGGAATTTCCATTCTGTATCAAGTAATTTCCATGTTTGTAACTTAACATGTGGATGATGATAGTCTTAACCAAGAGCAGAAAGTTAGCATACTTTTCCATATGTTCCATGAATTTGGAGAGACTGTTTGGAGCCTCAGAGTTAGACAGCTAGTTCCTAGCTATGAAATCTTAGACATACTAATTATTTCCTCTAACTTTGGAAGGCAAATTAAATTTATAAAATGACCACACTTAGTAGACAGTTTAACATTAATGCTTTAAGATCTCTTCTTTACTTTTTAAAAATAATAATTTGATTATGTTTTCGGTGAAAGTTTACACAATAAATTAGGCTCCTATTGGACATTTCTACACAAATTGATCCATAACCCTAGTTAGATTTTCCTCACTGCAACCATTCTCTTTAAACATTTTCTGCTTGTTTCATTTCCAGGCCCCTAGTTTTCCTGCTTCCTGGTCTTAACATCATTGCTTTAGATTAACTGTTGACCTTTTGGACTAGTCCATGTGGCTGTGGGTTCCTTTTGGGAAGAGGCTTTTCTTTGTTAGGTTGATGAATCAATACAGTATGGCATGTGCCCTAAACTTCATCTCTTCTGAGTTATTGTAGCTGATGTTGTTAAGTGCTGTTGAGAGGGGTTCTGACTCCTAGTGACCCTGTATAGGGTTTCCAAGGAGCAGCTGGTGAGTTTGAACCATCGACCTTGTGGTTCAAACCAATCTTGAGGTCCAGTCTTTATCCCACAGTACCACCCCAGGACTCCTTATGAGTTATCGGGGTAACATATACACAGGGGCAAAGGAACTGAGGGGGAGTTCCTTGGCTCATGTTCCTCATGAGCCAAGGAGTTGAGAAATACCGGGGCTAGGTAAGATACAATGGGAGTCTCACCCAAGAGTTAGTGCTCTAAATACGGATTTCTAGTCTTCTGAGCCATGAGAAAATAAATTTTTGTGCGGTAAATCCACCCACATGTGGTATTTCTGTTATAGAAGCACAAGGAACCTAAGACCGGAGCTAACTTAAGAAATCACTCACTAATTGGAGTTCTGAAAAATCCAGAAACAGGAATAGCACAGTAGTATGGGATTTTTGAAGCTGGTCACAGGAAAGGAAAGCTTACTGAGGAGCACTGCGGGGTTGGCAAATGCCTCCAAGGTCATGCCTACCCGCTCAGCTTACTCATCCACCTGCCTCACTCATGGAGATAAGCTGGCCTCTATTTTGGGCAGTGCCGCTGGGCCAGCTCTGCCGAGGGTAGTGAAAGTGCCCTGCCCGCATCTGTCCATGCAGAGGAGGGTTGCAGATTCCCACATGGGTCACCACAGAAAGAATGCTCCTTGAAGCCCAGGGTACATCTAATCAGTTCAGGTTGATGGGAAAACGAGGGAACAAAACTGACCTCAGCTCTTGATGGTAAATGAGAACTGATTTTGCTGAGTGAGTCAGCATTCCATCATGTTAACAAATATGTATATTGTTATTATTAAGTGCTGTAGAGTTGGTTCAGAGTCATAATGACCCTGTATAGGGTTTCTGCGGAGTGGCTGGTGGGTTTGAACTGCTGACCTGTGGATAGCAGTCCAGTATTTACCCTAGAGGACCACAGCAGGACTCCAGAAATATGTATTTGTTGTTAAGTGTTGTCAAGTTGGTTTCAACTCATAGCAACCCTGTATAGGATTCCCAAGGAGTGGCTGGTGGGCTTGAACCACCAACCTTGTGGTTAACAGTACAGTGCTTATCTTCTAGCACCACACCAGGACTCTAGGCAAATATTTGTAGTAATCATTTTTTCACTCATGTACTCTTTCAACAAAGTTGACAAGTATAATTAAAAAAAACACATATTAGTATACCAGAAAGGATATCGCATAATGTGAATATTGAATTCCTGTTATGGCACTGGACTGCAAACCACAAGGTCAGTGGTTCAAACTCACCAGACGCTCCTCAGAAACCCTATACAGGGGTCGCTATGAGTCAGAACTAGCTCGATGGCACTTAATAACAACAACAATGTGATAAGTGCTGTAATGGAAGTGAAATAGGAAAGCTGAAAGGAATTTTGGTGGCTCAATAGTTAAACACTGTTTTACTAACCAAAAGGTCAGGGGTTCCGCCTCATCAGAGGTTTTGTGAGAGAGAAGACCAGGCAATATACTTCAAAAAGATTTCAGCCTTGTAAACTCTATAGTGCATTTCCACTCTGTTTTCTAGAGTCTCTATGGGTCGCAATTGACTGAATAACATACAACAACCACCACTACAACAGGAGAGCCACTAAATCGTGTGTCTCTGTGTGTGTATCCATAGGGAGATCTTGTGAAAACTATGGAAATGTAATTTTTTCTTTTTTTCATTTGTAACCTGAGGACTCAGTATTTTCTGCCACTACATCTCCTTTCCCAGTAAGAATCATCTCCCTCCCTACCAGGATCACCTTCCTCTAGTGGTTGTGAGGAGAAGTAGATCATCTCATATCCATTCTTGAGCTGGCCCATGCTTCAGCCTTTCACTTCCCTATTCTAGTCTGTTCCCAATGGACACTCACAGCCCTTGTGGTTACTAACCAATCCCAACTTCAGCACACACTGGGCAGTATCTCATTTCCATCTTTCCCAAGGGTTGGGTATTATGGAAAAGGACACAAGGTAATATAGAAAAGAAACTATTTAAAAATGGGAAATCAAATGCTTTTTAAAATCTCGTTCCCATGGCTTTTCTTGAGTACGATGCCTGCCATCTTCAGTGGGCCCCCTCATCTTTCCCAGAGCCCAGAGTTTGATGCTGAACACTCAGTTCCTGGGATGTCTCTTTGATTCCATGAGCAACACTTAAAAACACCAGCTAGTTTATTAAGCAGTTTACTACTTCTGTACTGAAACACCAGCTAGTTTATTAAGCAGTTTACTACTTCTGTCAGCTCTGACTCATAGACGCCCTGTATAGGGCCTTTGAAGAGTGGCTGGTGGGTTTGGATTCTCAGAGCTATCACTTAGCAATCCAGTGTGTATCCTACAGTGACACACCAGGACGCTCACGTCAGATTGTTGTTGTTGCGATGTGTTTTCAAGTTGGTTCAGACTCACAGGGACTCTATGTGGAGTTTCTGAGGCTGTAAATCTTTGTGAAAGCAGAAAGCCTCATCTGTATCCTGTGGAGCAGCTGGTGAACTGCAGACTTTGTGGTAAACAGTCCAGTGCTTATCCTACAGAACGACTGTGCTCCCTCACAGCAGATTAGGACCTCACTTTCATGAATCAAGGGTATTCTTGGATATCTATTGAGAAGCTTCTTCCCTCAACACAGGGAAGCAACAGTCATTCTACTGATGTTTAAGGATTTTACAGCATTTAATTTCCCATCTCCTATATATAAGAGGACTCCTGGTGTACTGCTCTAAGGTAAGCACTGGACTACAACCATCAAGGTTGGAAGTTCAAACCCACCAGCCATTCCTTGAAAACCTTACACGGGGTTGCTATGAGTCAGAAGTGATGTGACAGCCCTTAACAACAACAACGCATGAGAGATGGGATAAAATGAAGCCTCGTGGGCCTGCTTCCCCTAAGGAATCTCTCACACCCAAGGTTTTAAAAGGAGCACTTTAGCAGTGATCTTAGGAGGGTGTTGTTGTTAAATGCCGTCGAGTCGATTCCGACCCAGAGCGACCCTATATAGAGTTTCCGAGGAGCAGCTGGTGAGTTTTAACTGCTGACCTTGCAGTTCAAATGGCTTTGCAGTCTGACGCATTAACCCACAGTGCCACACCAGGAGGGTAGGAGATCCGGTTGCCAGCCTGAACCAATGGCCAATAAAGCTAAATTTATTTATCAATAAAGAAAGAGGCATAGCCCATGTACACTATGTCGTTGTTTTGTTGTTGTTAAGTGCCGTCGAGTCGGTTCCGACCCATAGCGACCCTGTACAGGCTTTCCGAGGCTGTAAATCTTTATGGGAGCAGAAAGCCTCATCTTTCTCCGGCGGAGTGGCTGGTAGTTTCAAATTGCTGACCCTGAGGTTTGCAGCTGGATTGGTAACCACTACACTACCAGAGCTCCTTATGTTGTTGTTGTTAAGTGCCATCGAGTCGGTTCCGACCCATAGCGACCCTGTACAGGGTTTCCGAGGGTGTAAGTCCTTACGGGAGTAGAAAGCCTCATCTTTCTCCCGCGGAGCAGCTGGTAGTTTCGAACCGCTGACCTTAAGGTTCGCACCCCGATTCGTAACCACTATGCTACCAGAGCTCCTTATAGGCAACTTAATTGTATACTGTTTTTTGGTGTGTTTTTTTAGATTTCATAAATAAAGAAATGTATGTATATTTAAACCAACTTTCCAATTTGGGGGCAGAAAAATACAGTCCTGTGTTTTGTTTTTTTAATAAGAAAAGGGTTCTTCTTCTGGTCCTCAGTCTTCTATTGATAGAGAAGGAAGTGAGCCTAGAAACATACATCCAGAGGAGTGATACAAAGACCAGACATGGATCACAGATTGGGTTGAGGTCTTGCCTGTCAGTCACTCAGATGGCATACCCTGGACAGACTCCCACTGTTAGGTACCCTGGATTTTATATGGTTTTTCCTTTACTTCAAACTTTCTTGGTAATTCTAAACGATGACAGAACCGAATGGCTACTTCAATCACAGGAGTCTACAGCCTTTGTGTGAGTGGCTGTATCTCTGCCATGCACCTTCTCTCCCACACAAACCCCTTTATGTTTGCTAAGTGGGCCTGGCTAAATCCTCTGCTCACTGTGCCTCAGGTAATTCAGAATGAGAATAAATAAATTACACTTATTTAAAAAAATGCTTTGGTTTAAATGGTCTAACTTATGTAACCACCACTTGTCTGTCAGTTTAACTTACTGTGGTGGTTTGCATGTTACTATGGTGCTGGAAGCTATGCCACTGGTATTTCAAATACCAACAGAATTGCCCAGGGTGGGCGGGTTTCCATAGAGCTACCAGATGAAGACAGATTAGAAAGGAAGGCCTAGTAAACTACTTCTGAAAATAAATCAAGAAAAAGTCTATGGGTCACAACCAAATATGATCTAGTACATGCTGAACTCAAAATACACAGTAGGCACAACAATGAACTCAGCAGATCAATGGACCTGAAGATCTTACAGAGCCAGGCAGTGTTTTTTCCTGTCTTACATGGGGTCACCATGAGCTGGAACCAACTGAACGACAACCAACAATAAGTGACCACAAAGCGTTGTGAGATTTTCATTGTTGTTGTTGTTGAGTCAGATCACCCAGGACTCATGTTTTCTGTGAGATTGTCCCAGCTCTTTCCAAGAGCTATGATTTCAGGTCTAGTATTGCCACCAAGTTGTACTCAGACATCCAATCCTTCGTTTTCATCATCCCTTTGTGAAAGATCTCTGGAGAAAGAAAGGGCCCTGTCCCATACTTGACAGGAAGGAGTTAGGATCCAGTAATCTCTCGGTTGTAGGTCTGGAAATATTACTGTCATGAGGACCAGGGACACATGGGGTTGAGTGGGTGAGGTTGTACATGATTGAACTTAGCATCTGAGCAGAAGGAGGAGATGCAGTATGTGTCAGTGTCCTGGGAAAGGGAGCCTGAAATAACGGAAGCAAGAATGTTGCCTCTTAGAGAGAATTCCACTTTGAAGAAATGAGTGTGAACAAAAAGCCTAAACCAGCAGGAGGCAAGGAATCCAAAGCTCTCAGATCAATAGGCAAAGTCATCCACTCAAAGCCCCCAGCTCAAAACCATCAGTCCTATCTTCCTGCCCTCACTGATCCCTCCTTTTCTGAGCTCATGACACTTGCAGCTTTTATCACTTGTTTTGGTATTGACACCACACCCTGCCTTATTCTTAGACTGTTTCCTAACTGTCATGTGTATACAGATCTCTTCACAACATGGACACAGACTCCTGGTAAGTGTCTGACAAGCTGGCAAAAGGCAGGAATGAAACCAATTTTTTTTGTGAGTTTTTAATATAAGAGCTAATACAATCAAGTCATGGTATTGTGCAATGAAGCAAATGAACTGATCGTTTTTACAAAAAAGCATGCTGGCACCATCTAGGCACCAAAGCATGTCCTAGAATTTCTGGTTCTAAAAAAGGATTTTTTAAATTTAAAAAATCAATGTATGAATTGTTAAATAGAAATGTAAATTTCACTCAAATCACAATGAAAAGGAAAATTAGAAAAACTCTGAGGGAGAGATTATTAAAGGTGAGAAAATAGTATGACTTATTCGTTACAAATTGGATTGCAAACCTTAAGGTCAGCAGTTCGAAACTAACAGCGGCTCCACTGGAGAAAGATGAGGCTTTCTGCTCCCCTAAAGATTTATAGCCTCAGAAACCCTGTATAGGGTAGCTATGGGTCGGAACCGACTCCATGGCACTTAACAATAACAACAATCCCCATCCAACCATCACCCAGAATTCAACATTTTTCAAGTTTTCATCACTCTTGCGAAATTCACCCTCTACTTTTACCCAGTAATTAAGTAATTAAAATAATTTTATCATAGATACCATATATGGTTACTCACCCTTACATAATTTAGCATATAACTTTAAAAGCTATGTGTATATTTTTTCCTAACCACAATGCTGTTGTCAACCTAATTAACATCAACCTAGGTGAACAATAATCCCTTGGTATCATCTAAGCTTAACCAATTGTTTCAAGAGTATGAATCTCCTCATTTAAAAGAAGGCCTGTTATTTAGTCCTGTGATTAAAGAGAAGGTAATGATTCAATTCAAGGTTGTAGTAGTGAAGTTTAAGGTCACAGTCATGAGTTTACAACTGGCTACTTTCTGACCTGGCTGCAGGTCTGGACCAGAGTCCAACTTTCTGGAGAGGAGCTACTGGGTTTCAAACAGTTGATGGCTGTTTAGAGGTTTAGGTTGTGTATATGACCAGCATAGTGACTCATGAGGGCATCAAAGCATATTTCAAGACGTGATGGAAACAGTTAAGTACTCAGCTGCTAACCAAAATGTTAGTGCTTCAAACCCACCAGAGGCATCTCATAAGAAAGAGACTGGTGCTCGCCTTCTGAAAGGTCACAACCTTCAAAGCCCTGTGGAGCACTTCTACTCCATGGGGTGCTCTTTACATGGGGTTACCATGAGTTGGAATCTGCTTAACTACAATTAACATCCACAACAGCAATGGACATTTGGAAGAAAGGCCTAGCAATTTTTTTCTGAAAATCAGCCAAAGAATACTCCATGGATCGTTCACCAAGCATGGAATGGTCCAGGACCTAGTAGTGTTTAGTTCCATTGTAAATAGGCCAACTTGATGACAACTAACAACCACAGAAATTGTGAATTTCTTTCAACTATGAACATAGGAAGCAAACCACAGAAACATTAGCAATCTCTGTGACTCTGTCAACAATAGAAATGAAAAGATTTTAATAGTGCATTGTAGTTGTCAAACATATCTTAAGATACTGTGAATTCTCATCATTACTTTGAAATTGTGTGCGATTTCCCCAGCTCCTAATCTTGTCATGTAGTCTTGGTGATGTGATGGTTAAAGGCTCAGCTGCTAACCCACAGTTGGTGATTTTAATCCACTCTGTGGTTCTATAAGAAAAAGACCTAACAATCTGCTTTCATGAAGGTTATTGTTGTCATTGTTAGGTGCTGTTGAGTCAGTTCCAACTCATAGCAACCTTATGCGCAACAGAATGAAACACTGCCCAGCCTGTGCCTACCTCTCAATTGTTAGACTTGAGCCCATTGCTGCTGCTACTGTGTCAATCCATCTTGTTGGAGGTCTTCCTCTTTTCATTGACCCTCCACTTTACCAAGTATGGTGCCCTTCTCCAGGGACTGGTCACTGCTAACAACATGTCTAAAGTACGAGAGACAGTCTTACCGTTCTTGCTTCTAAAGAACATTCTGGCTGTGCTTTCTCCAAGGCAGATTCATTTGTTCTTCTGGTAATCCATGATACTTTTAATATTCTTTTCCAACACCATAATTCAAATGAATCAATACTTCTATGGTCTTCCTTATTCATTGTCCAATGGTCATATGCATATAAGGTGATTGAAAATATCATGGCTTGGGTCAGGCACACTTTAGCCTTCAAAGTGATATCTTTACTCTTGAGCACTTTTAAAGAGATCTTTTGTAACTAATTTGCCTAATGTAATACGCCAGTTGATTTCTTGACCTCTTCCATAAACTTTGATTGTAGATCAAGCAAAGTAATATCTTTGACAGCTTCAATCTTTTTTCTGCTTATCATGTTATTTTGGTGCAGTTGTGAGGACTTTGATTTTCTTAACACTGAGGTGCATTCCATACTGAAGACTTTCATCATTGATCTTCATCAGTAAGTATTTCAAGTCTTTTTCACTTCTAACAATCAAGATCCTGTAATGCATATCACAGGTTGTTAATGAACCTTCCTCCAAACCCGATGCCACGTTCTTCTTCATATAACCCAGCTCCTCAGATTATTTGCTCAGTGTATAGACTGAATAAGTACAGTGAAAGAATACAACTCTGGTGCACACTTTTCCTGATTTTAAACCACACAGTATCCCCTTGTTTTGTTCTAACAACTGTCTCTTGGTCTATGTACAGATTCATCATGAGCACAATGAAGTATTCTGATATTCCCATTTTTAAAAATGTTTTCCAGAGTTTGTTATGATCCACACAGTTGAATACCTTTGCATATTCAATAAAGCACCCTAAACATATTTCTGGTATCCTCTGCTTTTGGCCAAGATCCATCTGATGGCAACAATGATATCCATCTTTCCACATCCTCTAATGAATCTGGCTTAAATTTCTGGTTGCCTGTCAATGTACTAGTGCAACAGTTTTTGAATTATCTTTAGCAAAATTTTACTTGCATGTGATATTAATGATATTGTTCAATGATTTTCACATTCTATTGGACACCTGTCTTTGAAATGATCACATATACGGATCTTTTCCACTAGACTTGCCTGGTAGCTAGCTGTCTTCCAAATTTCTTGAAACTTTCTCTAGTATTTCATTAGTTTGTTGAAACATTTCCATGTGTATTCTGCCAGTCAAATCCTGGAGCCTTGGTTTTTGTTTTTTGTTTTTACCAGTGCCTTTGTGTATCTTTGACTTCTTCTTTCCATACCATTGGTTCTTGATCATATACTGCCTCTTAAAAATGGCTAACCAATTCTTTTTGGTACAGTGACTCTGTATTCCTCCCATCTTCTTTTGATGTTTCCTGAATCATTCAATATTTTGCACCATTCCTCTTGAATTAGTTGTTCCTGACATCATAAACCATATAATTGCTGGATTCAGAATGGCCAAGACCAGTCCATTTCAGCTCACTGATGCCTAGGATATGATCATTATGCATTCCATTTCATTTCTGATGACTTCCAATTTTCTTAGATTCATACTTCATATACATTCTATTTTCTGATTATTATTGGATGTTTGCAGCTGTTTTTTTCTCATTTGGGTCGTGCCACATCAGCAAATGAAGGTTCTGAATACTTTGCTCTATTCACATCATTGAAGTCAACTTTATTTTGAGGAGGCAGCTCTTCCCAAGTTGTATTTTGAGTGCCTTCCAACTTGAGGGGCTCATCTTCTGGCACTATACCAGGTAATGTTCTGTTGTTAGTCATAAGATTTAGCATAGTGGTTACGAATTGGGCTGCGAGCCTCAAGGTCAGTAGTTTGAAACTACCAGCTGTTCTGCCAGAGAAAGATGAGGCTTTCTGCTCCTGTAAAGATTTACAGCTTCAGAAACCCTGTACAGGGTCGCTATGGGTCAGAATTGACTCGACAACACTTAACAACAACAACAACCATTCAGAAATGGTCTGCCTATCCTTCTTTCTAGTCAATCTTTGTTTGGAAACTCAGCTGAAACCTATCTACCATAGATGACCCTGCTGGTATTTAAAATACCAGTGGTGTAGCTTCCAGCATCACAGCAACACACAAATCCCCACAGTATGACACACTGACACACGGGTGGTGTTCATAAATATTGTAGCTTAGAAAATCCTATGGGGAAGCTATACTCTCTTATACAGCATTATTGTGAGTGGGAATCGACTGGATGGACCATACCACAACAGATCTTATTATGTAATATGCCAATACAGAGGTCCATGTGGTACTATGTCACACATTTAGTTTTCTGCTATTTGGTTTGCTTTTCTTGGTAATCCTACATATTTTAGTTTGCACAGTTAAAATCAGTCTTCTTTTGTGGAGTCCTTAGCTTCATAAAATTTCTAAAGACTCTGTGGCAAAGCAACAACAAAATACCCAAACAAGTTAAGAAGCACTGGGGTGGAGAAGTCTATATGATGTTACCCAGAAAGCCTGAGGGCTGAGATGGTGTAGGATATGTTTGGGGTGGGGGGAGGAGAAGAAGGGGAGGAAGGACCACCAGCTGCTGTGGAGTTAACCCTGACTCCTGATGATCCCATGCATACCAGAGTAAAGCAGTGTTCCTAAGGGTTTTCAGTGGCTGATCTTTCAGGAGTAGAGCACCAGACCTTTCTCTCAAGGCACATCTTGGTAGACTTGAACCACTGGCCTTTGGGTAGCAGCCGGCGTGAAGCTGTGGGTTAATGCGCTGGACCGCACAGTTGGTTTGAATCACAAGGTTGGTGGATCAAGCTCACCAACCACTCCTTGAAAACCCTATACAAGCTTGCTATGGGTTGGAACCAACTGGACAACAACTTAACAACAAAGTATATTAACCGTATGCACTACCTAGGGACTCCAGAAAGAGTACTACCCTTGACTAATCCATCTCGTTTTTGAACTCTGAAAATAGTAACCAGGGATGAGAAATCAATCCCTACAAGGAGGCCAGAAATGGAGGGAGCCACATGAAGGCCCATCTCCAGAGCTGTGTTTCTCTGAGTACTGGCAGATGAGTCACAAACTTTGGCCAGCTCTGATGAAGGGATGTTCTATATGCTTTAGAGGCAGAGTGCTATAAAAAATCAAAGGTATTATTAGAATCCCTCCCACTGCCTTCCCATAGCATATTGGACATCCTGCGAGGAGACGGCACTGGGCTCACAATCAGAGCCCAGTGTGTTGTGTAACCATGACACAGACTGGCAGGAGCTAAAGCGATTCGCCTAGACTTCCTTTTCTGGAAAATGGGAGCCATGCCACTTGCCACCTACCTCACAGAATTTAGCTCAATGTGGTTTATATGTCCAATCCAAGACCTGTCCCATTATCATCTCATGAAAAAGATGATCAAGCTTTGCTGAAAGGCAGTGGATAAAAGTAACCAGCTGCTGCCTGGATTACAGGGGGTCCCTGGGTAACACTAATGGTTAAGTGCTAGACGGTTAAACAAAAGGTTGCCAGTTGACATTCATCCAGAGGCACCTCAGAAGAAAAGTCTGGACATCTATTTCAAAACACTCAGCCACTGTAAACCCTGTGGAGGATACTTCTACTCTGACCCAGAGGGAGGGGCCTGCATCTAAATTGGCTCGATGGTAACTTGTTTATTTTGCTTTGTTTTTAACCTGGATTACAAAGAAAGACCCATGTTCTTTACCTACCAGCTCATCCATCTTGCTAGTTCATTGGCTGCTATTAGTGTTTGGCAGTGGAGCCTGCAGAGTATAATTGCCTTATGCAGAAAGCATATGAGACAAGATCTTTCACAGCTATTTTTGCTTTCTACAGCCACAGCAGTTGATCAGCCCTTGGATTTCGTGTGCACATTTGGTGTGGCTTTTGGCAGGAGGACACATGCTAATAGCACATTAAAAACAGGCTGGCAACTATTCATATAAGTCTTGAGCTGGTAATGACCCAAATGTCTATCAAGAGCAGACTGTTTTAAGAAATTGTGGTATAATCCTACAATGGCATACTATACGGCAACAAGAACAACAGGACCATTGGTACTTCCAACAACGTGTATCTATCTTACAAGTATTACGTTGAAGGAAAGGGGCAGGCAGAAAGGACTCTACACTGAATGGCTCCATTTATACAGAATTCACCAATGGGCCAAAGGAACCTGGGGCATTAGATGTCAGAGCAGGGGTTACCTTTGGATGGTGACTGGAGTGGGCTGGTGGAGGGCAGGACATCTGGGGTGCTATTAAAATTCTGTTTTCTTACATGGGTGCTGGTTATATGGGTGTGTTCATTTTGGGAATTTACTGAGCTCTATATATTGAGGTTGGCCCAGGATTGGGCAGTGTTTCATTCTACTTAATAAGGTTGCTATGAGTTGGTACTGACTCGATGGCACTTAACAACAACAGTATACTTATGGACCACCACTCATCTGTCAGCTTGTAGTACTGTGGTGACTTGCATACTAGCAGAGTTACTCACAGTGGACAGGTCTCAGCTGAGCTTCCATACTAAGACAGACTAGGAAGAAGGAGAGACAGGCTACTCCCAAATATTTAGTTACTGAAAGAAAACCTTATGAATAGCAGGGAAACTGTCAGCACCAGAATATTGAATATTGAAACATAATGAAGAGCCCCAGAATATAGTCACATATAATGTCAGAAGGTGAGCCCCTCAGGTTGGAAAGCACTCAAAATGCAACCAGGGAAGAGCTGTCTTCTCAAATTAGAGTTGACTGTGATAATTTGAATGGAGTAAAGCTTTAAGGACCTTCATTTGCTGATGGGGCACAACTCAAAATGAAGAGAAATAGGTGTAAACATCCATTAATAATTGAAACATGAAATGTATGAAATACAAATCTAGGAAAATTATAAACTGTGAAATATGAAATGCAATGCATAAACATTGATATCCTAAGTATTAGACAGTTGAAATGGACTGGCATTGGCCATTTTGAATTCAATATCCACATAGTTTACTATGCCAGATATGACAAATTGAAGAGGAATGGAGTCACATTCATCCTTAAAAAGAATATATTAAGATCTGTCTTAAAGTACAACACTATCTGTGATAGAATAACGTCTATATGCCTACAAGGAAAACCAGTTAATACCACTATTATTCAAATGTACACATCAACCACTAAAGCCAGTGATGCTGAAATTGAAGAATTCTACCAACTTTTTCCACTTGAAGTTTATCAAACATGCAATCAAGGTGTACTGATAGACAACAACCAGAGACTGACATACGTGGCAGCACCTCCCTGAATTAAGTCAACAGAAAGATGAGTTGTTAACAAAACAAAACTGTAAGAACAAACTCAGAGACTTTGGGAGGTCAGTACATGATCAAAACAAATAAAATGTAAAAGAAGGTAAACATGTAGGAAAAGAGATCCAGATAGTGAGAAGATCAGGTTGATTACAGGATAAAATAGACTGCAGTAAATGGACAGAAAAGTTAATGGACTATAAGGCAAACTCAAAGAAAATTAACACTTCACAACATACCAAGAAAATGAAAATCCAAGAAGAATATGAAAACATTAAAACTATGAGGAAACTCACAAGAAAGAGCACAAAAATCATGAAATCAACAAAGGAATACAAACAGAACAAAGAAGCAGCAACACCACAAGAAAACAAATACAATGGCAGCAATTAATCAATACCTATCGATAATTACACTGAACGGAAATGGATTAAATGCACCTGTTAAGAGATGGAGGGTGGCAGAATGGATAAGAAAACAAGATCCTTCAATATGCTGTCTGCAAGACACACATCTCACACAGAGAGACAAAAACAGATTAAAAGTCAAAGGTTGAGAAAAATATACCAAGCTAATTGCAATTAAAAGCAAACAGGAATGGCAGTACTAATCTTGGATAAAATAAACTTTAAGGCAAAAACCAGCATAATAGATAAAGATGGACATTATCTCATGGTTAAAGGGACAATTGAACAAGATGAAATAACCATAATAAATATCTATGCTCCCAATGAAAGAGTGCCAAAATATATAAAACAAACTCTAATAGATTTGAAGAAA
>NW_006408540.1:18221073-18235273 GCF_000296735.1 Chrysochloris asiatica | reverse complement strand
AAAAAAAAAAAAGATGTACTGATAATTATCAGCGATTGGAATGCAAAGGTTGGAAATAAAGAGGAAGGATCAATAGTTGGAAAATATGGCATTGGTGATAGAAATGATGCTGGAGATCGCATGATATAATTTTGCAAGACCAATGACTTCTTCATTGCAAGAATCTTTAATAAACAACATAAAATTTGACTATACACATGGAAGAAATGAAGAGGTAAAAGAGCTGTATAGAAATTTTCAAAGGTCAGTTCCAGAAGACCAAGTCAAATATTATTATGAAATGTGCAAAGACCTGGAGTTAAAAAATCAAAAGGGAAGAACATGATCAGAATTTCTCAAGCTGAGCGAACTGAAGAAAAAATTCAAGTCTGGACTTGCAATATTGAAGGATACTATGGGCAAAATATTATGTCCAAAAGAAATGGATAATGTTCAACCACATGATCAAGAGAGAGCCTATGATCAAGAGCCCATGGTACTGAAGGAAGCAGTCCAAGGTGCATTGAAAGCATTGACAAAAAACAAGACACCAGGAAGTAATGGAACACAAATTGAAATATTTTAACAAACTGATGCAGCACTGGAGGCACTCACTCATCTATATCAAGATGAAGAACCTGTACCTAGACCAAGAAGCAGTTGTTCAACCAGAACAAGGGAATACCGAATGGTTTAAAATTATGAAATGTTATGTGCCAGGGTTGTATTTGTTTACCATATTTATTCAATCTGTATGTTTCACAAATAACCCAAGAAGCTGGATAGTATAAAGAAAAATGTGGCATCAGGATTGGAGGAAGACTCCTTAACAACCTTGCTTGCTGAGAGCAAAGATGACTTAAAATGCTTACTGATGAAGATCAAAGACCACAGCCTTCTGTATGACTTGCATCTCAATGTAAAGAAAACAGAAATCCTCTGCACTGGTCCAGTAAATAGCATCCATATAAATGAAGAAAAGACTGAAGTTGTCAAAGACTCCAATTTGCTCAGTTCAACCATCAACACTCATGGAAGCAGCAGTCAAGAAATTAAATGACGTATTCATTAGGTAAATCGGCTACAGAAGACCTCTTTAAAGTACTGAAGAGCAAAGACGTCAGTTAGTTTGAGGACTGAGGTACGTCTAAAACAAACCATGGTATTTTCAATAATCTCATGTACATGTGAAAGTTGGGTGAATGAATAAGAAAGACCGTAGAATAATTGATGCATTTGATGCATTGGAGGAGAATATTAAAAGTACCATGGACTGTCAAAAGAACAAACTGATCTGTGTCAGAAGAAGTACAGCCAGAATGCATTTTGGAAGCCAGGATGGCCAGACTTCATGTCTCATACTTCAGACATGTTATCAGAAGGGATCAGCCCCTGAAGAAGGATATCATGTTTGGTATAGAGGAGAGTTGGAGTAAAAGAGGAAGACCCCTAACAGTGGCAGCAGCAATGGACTCAAACATAGCAAGGATTGTGAGGTTGGCACAGGACTGGGCAGTATTTTGTTCTGTTGTGCATAAGGTCTCTATGAGTCAGTACCAACTTGGTGGCACCTAACAACAACAACATAATTATGGAGTCCTGGTGTGGCACTGCGGGATAAGCACTGGATCTCAAGGTCGGTTTGGATTGCAAGGTCAGTTCAAACTCTCCAGTCGCTCCTTGGAAACCCAGTAAAGGGTTGGCATGAGTTGGAACTGACTTGACAACATTTAACAACAACAAATACTTTTAACCTGGGCACTTGTCTTTATATATGTTCTAATTGAACATCATTTTAGAGTATGAAAAAAACATGATGTTATAGCTGGAGTTGTGTTCTACAAAAAAAAAAATATGTTGAAGTTTTAGCCTCTGCAACAGTAAATGTAACCTTGATTGGAAGTAGGGGTTTCCTTTTGTTATCAGGCAGGATTGGTGGTTCAAACCTACTAGCTCCTGCTTGGAAATCTTATTCAGGGTCACTATGAGTTGGAACCAACTTGACGGCCCACAACAACAATGACAAGGAGGTCATATCAGAGAAGGGTAGGTTCTTGTTGTTGTTAGGTGCTCTAGAGCTGATTCTAACTCATAGAATCATGATGAACCCCTGTGTGCAGAGTAGAGTTGCACCCCATCAGTTTTCCAAGGCCATGAACTTTTAGAACTAGATCACCAGGCCGGTCTTCAGATGTCTCTCTGGGTAGGTTTGAACCATGCAACACCCATTTGGTTACTAGTCCATCACTTAACCAGTTGGGTCACCCAGGGACTCCAAACCAAATCCAAACCCACTGCCATCAACTTGATTCTGATTTAAAGCAATCTTATATAGAGTTTCCAAGATTACAAATCTTCACAGAAACAGACTGTCTCATTTTTCTCCTGAGGAACAGTGGGTGGACCTTTTACATGGTGTCTTATAAAAGGGGAAAACAGACATGGAAATAGCCACACAGAGAAAAGATAGACATCATGTGAAAATACATCTATGGCCCTCTGTACACAGGGTAGATAGGGATGGGCAGCTTAGACACTGGCTACCTAAAATGGAAGTCTATAAAGGTACAAAGTGACTGGCTTGCAAGTTTTCAAGAGAGTGTCTAGTTTCACAGTGTGCAGGGGAAGGTAGAGTCCCCACTGAATAGTGTTCATCTTGTCTAGACAGTTCTGGTGAAAAGAGATGGGAATGAGATTCTTATGATTCAATAGTGAGTAGTTGTTATCATGACTGATTGCTACCGTCACAACAGTAAAGGTAGAAGTTCTATAACAACAACAACACAAAAAAAGTAGTTAAACTTACATTCCAGAACAGAGGACTCTAGGACCATTAAGGGAGAAGAGCTCGAGCGGAATGCAGGACCCTACCCAGAGAAGCAGCAACACCAAAGATGGAGGCAGAGATGAGGACATGGAGAGAGGGAACAGCTGAGGACTCTAGACTCGTGGAAAGAGAGGGACTGAGTGTTGGCAGCCAGGAGGCAGGCTTGCAGCATGTGCCCTTTGGTTGTTTAAATGATTATATATTCCTGAGTGTATTTTTGTGTACATCAAAAAAAAAAAAAAAAAAAAAATCCAAAAACCAACATAGGGATTAGAAGCAAAAACTGTTGAATGATGATGCATGGAGGAGATTGTAACCATTGCAATGACACGATGAATGTAAGACCGATGTTCTCCATGAAGACTATCACTCAATTCACAACAAAAATTTAAACAAAAAAATCCATCTATGGGCATCAAAGGGACGCCAAGGGTGTCCAGCAGCCACTAGAAGCTAGGAGGGAGCCTGGAGCAGCCCTTCTCCCAGAGCCCTCGGAAGGAATCAGTGTGGCAATACCTTGACTTGAACTTCTAGTCTTCAGAACCGTGAGGCAGGAAATTTCTGTACTTTTATTTTATTTTATTTTATTTTGGATTTCTATGTTTCTGTTTTTTAAAGCTACTCAATTCACTTTGTGGTATCTTGTTAGTGTACCATAGGAAATAAGCCACATGAATAGGGAATCAAAATGTTTCCTTAGCACACTCTTCTTAGGTGTATATTACCTTAGAAAACTGGTGGTATTTGAAAATAAATAAAGAACATCTGACATTCCATATAGAGGTTTCTTATAATATGCAAATAACTTATTCCAGACTGCTTCCCTACTTGGATTACAACCTTTTTAATTGACATATTTGGTACTCTTAAATGACAGAAATCATCAAGCCGATCATGACTTGTTAAAATGATCTTAAATAAAGGCTTGCTATACTGAGGGTACCCTGCCCAGCAATGTCATGGGGCCTGAAACCCACCCTGTGCAGCCCTCATGAAGTTCATACAGCATGGGGTAACATCACCAGGGAGACAGGAACCTCCTTCTAGTTGATTGGCTTAGAGAAGGCATTTTTTTCCGGGATGGGTGGACCTAAACCAGAAAGTAAATCAGTTGCCATTGGGCGGATTCTGACTCCTGGAACCCTCATTTGCATCAGAGTAGAAAACATTCCATAAGGTGCTAGAGGCCATAACCTTTCAGATATAGATGACCAGAACTTTCTTCTGTGCCTCTGGGTAGACTCAAACCAAGCAACCTCTCATTTACTAGCAGCATGCTTAACTGTTGTTACCACTCAGGATAACCGTGGCAGAACTGGAGAGGTGACTTTTTCTATGCAGAGCTAAGTGGGGTTCACCTCCACTGTCTGTTCTCTGTAAGTGTCAAGCATAATCGCTCTCTTCTGGAAGCCTTTGGGAATCAAATTCTTTCTAAGTTATAATCCTTATTGGAGCAGATTTCCAGTCCTTTTTTTCTTGAAGCTGTTTCTGGGTAGGTTTGAACCAACAACTATTTTTTTAAGTTTTTATTGTGAATTATGTGGGTTTACATAGGAGAACATTAGCTTTATATTCATCCTATTGTATTTCATTTCATTGCAGTGATTACATTCCCCTCCATGCATCATCAAATAACCAAAGGTACAGCCCACAGGCCCACCACCCCTTGCCATCAGCACACAGCCCTTCTCCCTCCCTGAGTCCAGTGTCCCCAGCTACTCCATCTGTCCATATCATTGTCTCTGTCTCCATCCCTGGCATCACTGCCTCTCTGGGTAGGGTCACGCTCTCCGCTTTTCTCACTTGATGATCCCAGGAACCACCGTTACTGGACTGCAAAATCAGTCAGTCCCCTCCTTTTGTTACAAAACATCTACCTTTACATTTCCAACCCTCACAGTCAGTTCTGATAGCAATTATTCACTATTGTACCACAAGAGTCTTATCCCATTTCCTTTCACCAGCCTGGTCCCAACAGATTGGAAGTCATTCAGTGGAGATTCTACCTACCCCTGCCCGTCTGGAACTCGGCTTCCTCTTGAAAGCTTGTAAACCAGTAATTTCTTGCCTTTATAGGCCCCCACATTTTGGGTAGCCAATGTCTAAGTTGCCCATCCCATCAACCCTGTATACCAAGAGGGTGGGAATGATCCTCACTATAAAGATTTGTTCCCTTTTTTGAGCTACTACATCCATAAGTATGGGTAAAGTTCATCAAACTGTAGCAGGTTACTCTTTTTTTTTTGCCTTCTTCTTTCTTCTTCTAGTTGAGTTCTAATCACCCAGCCATTGAAGCCAGGTCAAGTGGGTACTACCTACAAGTATGGGTATTCTTGTGCATCTCCCCTCACTTCATATCAGCTGGATGCTTCACTCTCCGCTCTAGTCCTCTGTGGCCATGTCACTGCCTCTGGGCCCAGGAGTCCCCAGGTCTTGCCGTACTGCTGACCAACCAGGTCTCCACCCAGGTTCATAGGAGTCTATTGAATGTGAACCACCAAATTTTTTATTAGCATTTCAGCACTTAACAGTTGTACCACCAGGGCCCCACATGTAAATTATGGATTTAAGTTAATAATAATGTTGTCAACAGTCACGAATGTGCTACAGGAATGTCAGATATTAATAACAGGAGAGACTATGTGCAGTGGGGATAGGGAGAAAAATGAGAGCTTAATTTTCTGTAAATTGAAAATTATGTACAAATCTAAAATATGAAGTCTATCAATTTTTTTAAAGAAGCTAACAAATGATAAGCAAATCAGCATATACCGTAACAGGGAGTGTGGTACATTGAATTATGGATCTTCTCCCACCAAATGACAGGATAAACTCAAAATCCACAGCCATCAAGTCGATTCTGACTCCTAGCGACCCTATGCAGGCTTTCCAAGGCTGTATGGGACCATGCAAATAGGGTGGATGTGACTTTAACACAGGGGATTGTTCATTTTGCAACTAACAATCAGAGCCATCTATGAAGCAGAAACAGAGGAGCCAGGCCCATCAAGAAAGGAGAGCCACAAGCAGGTCTGTTGGACTGCAAGATCCCTGCACAGAGGGGCACTGGCAACAGAGACTGAGGCCTAAAGAAACAGAGCAGAGGGCTTCCTGACCCATTCACCAGAAAAGCTGAGTGTCTGCAGGCAGGAAGCTGACCTTCAGAAATGGCGTTTATCAATAGTACTACAGGAGCTTGGTACACTTACCCAAGCAGGGGCAAGGGACTGAGAACAAGAGCAAGGTGTGCCCACAGTATGGCTGAGACGAGGCATCCCTGACCTAAGAATTGCTATTTCCTAAGTTATTTCTGATCCTGACTTGTTGTTAAGTGCTGTTGAGTCAGTTCCAACTTATAGTGATCCTGTATAGGGTTTCCAAAGAGCAGTTGGTAGGTTTGAACTGCTGATCTTGTGGTTCGTAGTCCAGGGCTGATCCTGCACTCTGTTAATTTCCCTAAAGGATTCCTGGTGTGGTGCTGTAGGATAAGCACTTGGCCACTAACTGCAAATTCAGTGGTTCAAACCCACCAGTTGCTCCTTGGAAACCCTATGCAGGGCTGGTATGAGTCAAGACCCACTCAATGGTACTTAGCAATGAAAACAATTTCCCTTATGAACCCCGTAATTGTAAGTCTTGTCTGAGTTCTGTGTGGTGATTATAATGGATTACAGAACCTTGCTAAGATGTGAAGAGTGCTGTGGGTTGGATATTTGTCAGGACAGAGTAAGGAAGGTTACCTGACGTCAGCCTCACAGGAACTGGGCTTCCTCAGGCTGATGTAGAATCTGATTCTCCTTCCCCTTTGTGAAGCCAGAGGAAGGCAGACACCATCTCCATGTCATTTTTACAGTGAGATGTAGCATTGTATACTGATCTGGAAAACATTAGAAAGCTAAATAACCCCAAATGTAGGCTGGGATGAAGGACTCTGGACTGCACAGAGCTTGGGAAGTGAGCCTTTGCTATTTAGGCAGATTACACACACTTGTAATTTATAGTCTGGCAAGGCTGAATAAGAGTCAGTAAGTACATGGTGCGGGGAAGGGATCTGACCGCCTTCAGCTTCACAAGGGGGAAGGAGACTCATGCTCCATATTAGTCCAAGGCCAATTCCTGTGAGGTGGAGGTCAGACAGGCCTCCACCCACCAATCTTCTTTCTCCTACTCTGACACCAACCAGCCCTCCCCCGACACTCTACTAAACTGGGTTTGACAATTTGGTACAATGGCCACAGAGAACTCAAGCTGTCCTCAGTGATTATGGGGTTCGTAGGGAAATTATCAGCTACATTCAGGATCAGAAACAGCTCAGGATACAGCAGTTCTCTGGTAGGATCACTTCTCAGCAGGACGGCAGTCACATACTGTCTGGTCCTTGGCCTCTCAGTAACATCAGCCTCTGCTCTACTTGGGCAAGTGTTATAAGCTCTTTAGTTCTGCCGAGAATTCTGTTAGCCAGCCTCTTGCCAGAATGCACTCAGCTTTACTTGGTCCATGGGTTGGGAAGTCCACAACTTTGTCATTGTCACTGCCTCTGCTGACACATCTCCGTGAAGTGATTTCATGATCCAAAGGACATGCCCTGCTTGTGGCCCTCTTTTCTGGATGGTCTTGAGATCTTCAGTTCCTGCTTCTGAGATGACACATGTTAAACCTAGCAGGAGGAAAACAACTAACTAATCCCCACGATAGGACTCCATACATGATATTTGCATGGTCCCACCTAATCATTTAATAGGAGTTATGAAGACCATAGTTGTTGTTGTTGTTAAGTGCCGTCAAGTTGGTTCTGACTCACAGCGACTCCATATAGGATTTCTCAGGAGTGATGGGTGAGTTTAAACCACCAATCTTGTGGTTAGCAGTCCAGTGCTTATCTTATAGCACCACACCAGGACTCAAGACCATGATCTGTTGTTGTCAAGTGCTGTCGAGTCGGTTCTAACCCATAGGGACCCTGTATAGGGTTTCTGAGGAGCAGCTGGTGAGCTTGAACTACCCATAGTTGTTGTTGTTGGAAAAACTACCAGCCGTTCTGTGGGAGAAAGATGCAGCTTTCTGCTCCTGTAAAGATTTTCAGCCTCAGAAACCTACATAGGGTTGCTATGAATCAGAATCGACTCCATAGCACACTACCACCACCACCACCAGGTCTATACGGAGTCCTGGTGTGGCATTGTAGAATAAGTACTGGATTGCTAACCAAAAGTTAATTTCAATGTTGGTGGTTCAAACCCACCAGTTCCTTGGAAGCCCTTTTCAGGATCTCTATGAGTTGGAAGAGGTAACATATGATCAAGAGTCAATGATACTGAAGGAGGAAATCCAAGGTGCATTCAAGGAATTGGCAAAGAACAAGGCACCAGGAACTGATGGAATAAAAAATTGAAATCTTTCAAGAAAATGAGGCGGCTCAGGAGGCACTCACTCATCTCTGCCAAGAAATTTGGAAGACAATATCTAGCTGACTGATTAGAAGAGATCCGTATTTGTGCCCATTCCAAAGAAAGGTGATCCAATGGAATGTGGAAATCATCGGACAACATCTTTGATATCCCATGCAAGCAAAGTTTTACTAAAGGTAATACAGAAATGGCTGCAAGCATACATTGACAGAGAACTTCCAGAGGTTCACGCTGGATTCAGAAGAGGCCATGGAATGAGGGATATCATTGCTGATGTCCGATGGATCTTGGCTGAAAGCAGAGAATATCAGAAAGATGTTGACTTGTGCTTTGTTGACTACACAAAGGCTTTTGATTGTGTGGATCATGACAAGCTATGGACAACATTGTGAAGTATGAGTATTCCTGAACGGTTAATTGTGCTCATGAGGAATCTGTACATGAACCAAGAGGCACTTGTTCGAATAGAACATGGGAACACTGAACAGTTTAAAATTAAGAAAGATGTGCAACAGGATTGTATTCTTTCACCATACTTATTCAACCTATATACTGAGCAAATAATCCAAGAAGCTGGGTTATATGAAGAAAAACGTGGCATCAGGATGGAAGGAAGACTCATTAACAACCCGTGATATGCAGATGATACAACCTTGCTTGCTGAAAGCCAAGAGGACTTAAAATATTTACTGATGAAGATCAAAGAGCACAGCCTTCAGTATGGATTACATCTCAATGTAAAGAAAACAAAAATCCTCACCACTGGACCAATAAACAACATTCTTATCAATGGAGAAAAGATTGAAGTTGTCAATGACTTCATTCTTCTTGGATCAACTATCTACACTCACGGAAGCAACAGTCAAGACATCAAACAACGTATTACATTAGGCAAATCTGCTGCACAAGATCTTTTTAAAATGTTGAAGAGCCAAGATGTCAGCTTGAAGACTAAGGTGTGCCTGACCCAAGCCATGGTAGTTTCAATAACTTCATATGCATGCCAAAGCTGGACAGTGAATAAGGAAGACCATAGAAGAATTGATGCTTTTAAGTTGTGGTGTTGGAGGAGAATATTGTAAGTGCCATGAGCTGCCAAAAGAACCAACAGATTTCTCCTTTGTAGATGTTGGCTCCCAGCCTCTTAATGCATTTGGTCAACCTAGCCTCCAAGGAGTGCAGCCAGAGTGCTCCTTGGAGGCTAGGTTGACCAAACTTCGTCTCTCCTACTTCGGACATATTGTCAGAAAGGACCAGTTGCTGGAGAAGGATATCATGTTTGGTAAGGTGGAGGGCCAGAGAAAAAGAAGAAGACCCCTAGCGAGATGGATTGGCAATATGGCAGCATCAATGGGCTCAAGCGTGGCAACAATTGTGAGGTTGGCCCAGAATCGGGCAGTGTTTCATTCTGTTGTTCATAGGGTCGCTATGAGTTGGTACTGGCTCGATGGCACCTAATAACAACAACAATGAGTTGGAACCCATTAGAAGGCATTTAAAAACAACAACAGGGGAACAATAACATTAGGGAGGTAAGCACACCTTAGAACAATCAACCACTTGAAATCAAATTTACCACCCAAGGACAAAACTTTCCAGATCTTTTTTATGAGGTATCTCAGGGTGTACACCAATCTTTAGGGACACCAGGCATTTCATCATTCTTCCATGTCTTCTGACTCCCCTACGAAATGATCCAAGCTCTGGTAGCATAGTAGTTATGAATTGGGCTTCTAATCTCAAAGTCGGCAGTTCGAAACTACCAGCCATTCCACGACAGAAAGATGAGATGTTCTGTTCCAATAAAGATTTACAGCCTTGGAAACTCTGTGCAGGGTCTCAATGACTTGGAACCGACTCCATGGTACTTAAAGGAGTCCTGGTGTGGCGCTGTGGATTAATGTGCTGGATTGCAAAATCGGTTTGAACTGCAAGGTCGGCAGTTCAAGCTCACCAGCCGCTCCTTGGAAACCCTATAGAGGGTCGCTATGAATTGGAACCTACTCAATGGCACTTAACAACAACAACAGCAATTCAAAAGTAAGCAAGGAAAATGAAATGGGGCCTGAATCATAAGTTTGATCTTTCATGCTCAGTGATTCGGGTGGGACATGGACTAACTAGTGAGAGAGAGATGAGCCAATATCTAAGGTTCCCACATCAGCAGACTCAGTCTTCCTGCTCTGTCCTCCTCACTCCCACACTTTGAACATCTCCAGAGCTTCAGGGAAGTTAGCCCTGCCGAGCTTGTCTTTGGTCAAAGAGAAAAACACAGCACACCCATGTGTGATTCTCAGCCTGAAAGGAACCAAGTGTCTTCGGATAAACAACACTTGAGGTTTTTTTTTTTTTTTTTTTTCATGAAGGCATTAAACTGGCCTTCTTTTGAAATGGCCTAGACAGGGGTAAACAAGGCGAGATCTTGTTTTCCCTTCATCCTGGAAAAATAACATTTCTCCCTTTCCAGTTCAGTACAGTTGACTGAATTGGAAAGGAATCTATTTTCTCTGGACAGATTTATTTGCCCAACAGTTGTGTTTTTGTATGTGTGTGTTGGCAAGAGGGGATAGGTTTTACAGAACAAGGGTTGTCTTGTTAGCAGTTTAAAGGGGCCCAGAGGTTGACTGGCGAATTTAACATTGGTGGAGCCATTGGTACAGCCCTCTTTAATGCTCTGCACAGACTCTGAAGCAGCTCAGTTTGGCCTGGGCATCAGAACAGGAGGTGAACGTGCTGACTGATTACACAGTGCCACCTCACTCGTACAAGGGCACACAGAACACCTCTACTGTCTTCACCCTTCTGAATACAGTCTCATAAAATCTGTGACCATGAGGTTCATTAAGAAGCATTCATGCTTCTATTTTTCAAATAGGGAGATCATCTCCCACAAAATAAACAATATTTGAATAAAGCCAGCCACGTGGCAAAGTTTAGCAGAGATCCTCCTCCTTTCCCTACATCAGACTTTGTTTTTATGCCAACAGATCCCTGCTCAAGAATCAAGCAAAGAACAACATGAAAATTTCTTTCTGGCTGAATCAGCGTGAAAATTTAGAGGAATTGTTGTCTGTCCCCTACTCATGGCAACCTCACACATGACAGGGAAATGCTGTTATGTTTCTGCATCCTCCCTCTGATCATTTGTGGATCAGACCATTATGATGTTGTGATCCATAGAGTTTTCATTGGCTGACATTTTTGTAAGCAGATTGGCAGGTCTGTCTTCCTATTGTGTCTTACTCTGGAAGTCCTGCTGATACCTGGTCAGCATCATAGCAACATGTAAGTCTCCATTGACAGATGGGCGGTGGTTACCATGAGAGGCAGTGCCTAGAATCAAATCTGGGTCTACCACCATGCAGGTGAGAATTCTAATGACCAAGACACCAACATCCCCATGTAGGAATGGTTAGATGCCCTTATGCCCTGCTTCCTACATTACTTAGCTCTCAAACGCTGTCTTCACATTGGAAATTATAGAGCAAACATCTACTTTATGGAGAGTGGTTTTTCACTACTTTTAATCCTCTCTGATTGTGTACTGGAGATGAGTAGAATATAAAATGAAATTCTGTATTTTAGGATAGTTTCTCAAAAACTTTTTTTTTGAAGCTGAATGGCCTAATTCTTGTCCACTTTAAAAAAAATAGAATCCACATATTCTAACACCAGAAACACAGTGTGTCTTAGTCTGGGGGTTATTTTCTCTGAGTTTTTGTTTCCAACTCACTGCTTGCTGCGTTCAACAGACAGCTCAGCTGGACTCTGCACAAATGACTTTTCACTCAGCTGGTTGTTGCCCTGCCAGGTGCACTGGTCAACGTCAAGGAAAGGAAAGGTGCTTTTCCTTTTAGCACAAACATGAAAACTTTGACCACATTTTCCATCACCCTGTGTCTGTTTTCAAGGAAGCACAGACCAGCAGAAAACAGTGGAGTCTGAAATTTCTCCTTTGTAGATGTTGGCTCCCAGCCTCTTAATGCATTTAATTTAGCAGCAATCCAGGTAATTAAATGTGAAGAAAAATATAATTTTTCTTTTATGGCAAATGGTTTCCGTGAGGAGAAATTGGCTGGTGTCATCTCCTCTGAAGTGTTGCTGGAAGGATTCACGAGGTCAGGCTCCTCCTCAGTGGCCCCTCGTTGTTGGTCCATGTTCCCAGAGGCTGGCAGGACTCTAGAACTGATCAGCACTCTACTTTGTAAGTGTGTACCTCCCGAGGCATTTTAACTTTTACCAACACATTCCTTTTGTAGGCCAAAGTCCATGTATTTGGCATAACTGGAATTTCATTAATTCCCATTGTTTTCTTCATGACTCAAGTTTGCAGATGTTATTGTTAAGGTATGGGTCAGACTCATAGTGATGCTGCATAGGGTTTCCAAGGAGTGGTTGGTGAGTTTGAACCATTGACCTTGTGGTTAGCAGTCTCGTGTTTATCCTACAACACTACACTACCACACTGGGATTGAATCTGGGATAAATAAATTTAACACTTGCTTTAAAGTTACCCAGTACAGCAGTTCTAGACGAATCAGTAGGTACCTCTGGAAAAATACCTCATAAGTTTTCCAGGGAAGAGTTGGGGTTTTTCCTCTCACTCTGTTCCCTAAATACCTACCCCATGCTTGGTGTTCAGAAAATATTAACTGGAAATATCAATCATAAGGTAAAAGAAATGTTGATGGTGGTGTCTGGTTGTGTCACCAGGTTGGTTTCCTGTAGGTTCCTGTAGAGGTTTCCGAGGCTGTAAATCTTTACGGGAGCAGAAAGCCTCATCTTTTTCCCACAGAGCAGCTGGTCAATTCTAACTGTTGACCTTGAGGATAGCAGCCCAGCTTGTAATCCATGATGATACCAGGGCTCCTTGCTGTTGTTGTTGTTATGTGCCGTGGAGTCAGTTCCGACTCATAGCGACCCTGTACAGGGTTTCCGAGGCTGTAAATCTTTACGGGAGCAGAAAGCCTCATCTTTCTCCTGGCGGAACAGCTGGTAGTTTTGAACTGCCGACCTTGTGGTTCACAGCTCAATTCACAACCACTATGGTACCAGAGCTCCTTAGTTGCTATCAAATAGGCTCCCTCTTATGGGGACCCCATGTACAACAGAATGAAATTGCCCTGTCCTGAGTGTTATTGAGTATGTTGTGTATTTTGAGGGGGCTTGTCTTCCAGCACTGTATTGAACACTAAAGGTCAGATTTGAAGATATGGTTTAAGGTTAACCAATAATTACCAGAATTATTCTCCAACAAAATGTTATATAAGATCCTGTGTATCCACAAATGATTATGCCAACATTATTCAGGCTCTGTTTCCATAATAATGTATAATTAATTACTAGTGACAGCTTGATGTATAGGAATCTGTGAGATTTTTCTTCTTTGGAATCTGTGGCACTGTAGGATCACCACTGGACTGGGAACCACAGGTTGGCAGTTCAAACACACCAGTGGATCCTTAGAAACTCTACAGGGTTGCTATGAGTTGGAACTGAATTGATGGTACACAATAACAAGTCTGCACTGTTACCTTGACATACAAATCACATATTAAATGAACTTGGATCCATTTTTATTATGGGCTTGATACAAGAGTTTTCTTTTGTCAGAACAGAAAGCACAGATAAAGTACAACAAAGTAAATAACAGTGTGTGTATATGTTTATGCATGAAAATCAAGGTCAAAGGATGAATTTTCTTCATCCAGATGGAAGTGCTAGAAAAGGTCCAAGGTAGACAGATCATCAGATCTAATATTGCAAGGCGAGATTCTGGAACCTGAATAGGAATACAAAAAGACACATCTTCCTTTTGCTATTGGGAGTGCTAATCACATCTCCACCCTAGAAGATGGGGCTCTTCCTTTCTACTGATTAAGAATAGTGAAAAGACATTATGCTGAGTGAAATTAGTCAGTCACAAAAAGAGAAATACTGCATGGGACCACTACTGTAAAAGACTAAGAAAAAGAAATTATACTAA
>NW_006408540.1:18217750-18219418 GCF_000296735.1 Chrysochloris asiatica | reverse complement strand
GTGGAGTAATGAAGTGGCTGGGGACTTTGGATCCAGAGAGGAAAAGGGACTGTGGGCCGAAGACTTGTGGGGGTGGGGTGGTGGGGAAGTGTAGAGGATGGGTTTCTAGGATATACCCTTTGGTCGGAAGGTGATGCATGGAGGGGATTGGAACCATGGCAATGAAATGATATACGATGGAATGAATGTAAAACTAAAGTTCCCTCATGTAAACTATCATGTAATTCACAATAAAACATTTATATATAAAAAAAGAATAGTCAGAATTTCCATATGAGCAATGGTTTATTATGGTGTGACACTGTAGGATAAGCACTGGACTGCTAACTTCAAGGACAGTGGTTCATACACATCAACCGCTCCTCAGAAATCCTATACAGGTTGCTATGAGTCAAAGCAGGCTAAACAGCACTTAACAACAACTAAGGTTTATTATAGGAAGGAGGCTTGCAAATGGAGATGGGGAGAGTTTACCTCCCCATTTCCCGAAGACAGGCTTTGCTGGAGTTTTAAAAAGACTTAGGTGGGGAAAAGTCACCATGCTTATTCATAGGGATAGGTGGGGATTCTGTTTAGGGGGTAGTGGTGGTGATTATGTACATAGAGTCAGTTCCGACTCATAGCAACCCTGTACACAGTTTCTGAGGCTGTAAATCTTTATAGCAGCAGAGAGCCTCATCTTTCTTCTGTAGAAATGCTGGTAGTTTCGAACTGGTGACCATGTGATTAGCAGGGGCCATGCTAATTGGGTGTGTGTGTGGCACTGTGGGTTAATGTGTTGGACTGAAAAGTCGTCAATTTAAACTGCAAGGTCAGCAGTTGAAGCTTACCAGCTGCTCCAAGGAAACCCTACTCAGGGTCACTATGGGAAGGAACCAACTCAACGGCACTTAGCAAGAACACAGCATTTCTGAAGGATGGGTTCCACCACAAAGCCCTCTGGTAGGGCGGACAAAACTTATTCTGTGATGTCCTGCATGTGTGGTTCTTATGGTAACTATAGTAAACAGACCGTAAAATGCCAAAGGTGTTATGATTGATGCTTTCACATTCTAAAAGGCCCTTCTAAGGTCCCTGTCTCAGGGAGATGCTGGGGTCAGGCCACTTGAGAGTCTCAGCCAGGACCATCATAGCTGCTCAGGGGGGCTTTCTAGGGAGCTATGGGACAGCTCTATCCCATGAACAGAATCCCCACCTATCCTGGAATCCTGGTGTGGTGCTGCGGGTTAATGAACTAGACTGTAAGGTCGATTTGAACTGTAGGGTCAGTGGTTCAAGATCACCAGCTCCTTGGCATCACTTAACAGCAAAAACATTGGACACCTGGTAGTTCAAAACCACCAGCTGCCCCTCAGAAATCCTATACAGGTCACTATGCGTCAAAGCCAACTTGATGGTACTTAACAACAACAAGAACATTAGGTTCTTAGAAATCATCCACCACTGAGAATCCATTCAATGAACATTTACTGAGTATCTACTGAAGCCTAGGCCAGGCACTGGAGATACAGTAAGTAGAGAACAAAAGAAACACACTGTTCTCAAGACAAAGTCTTTGCTTTTCTAATAAGTCTTTCCAGGAGGTCTCCTAGGCTCTGTTTTACTTGTTGTTGTTGTTAAGTGCTGTTGAGTCTGTTCCAACACATAGCAACCCTGTATAAGGGTTTC
>NW_006408540.1:18215236-18217030 GCF_000296735.1 Chrysochloris asiatica | reverse complement strand
CCTACACAGGGTCTCTATGAGTCGGAACTGATTCAATAGCACTTAACAACATTAGTTGTACTTGGTAAATTAGAGGGCCAGTGAAAACCTGGGAAACCCTCATGAGATGGAATGACAACGTACTCAAATTTACCCATAATCACAAAGATGGTGCAGGACTGAGCAACATTTCACTCTGTTGCACATAAGGCAGCAGCCATGAGCTAGAGTTGACAGACTGGCTAGCAACAACAGCCAGTGAAGTGGTCTTTTGTGAGTACTTTAACCTCACCTCTCTCTGCCTCAAGTACCCTTTATCACAAGATATTTTAGAAGATTAATTAAAATAATGTGCATAAATAGTTCTAGTATACTCAGGATCTGAGTTATTACTATCTTGTCTCACTATAGCATGCTGGGAAGCCATCCTGGCTTCTCAGAAGCACGCTGGCTGTACTTCTTCCAACACAGATTTGTCTATTCTTTTGGTGGTCCATGGAGCTTTCAATATTCTCCTCCAACACCATAACTCAAATGCATCAATTCTTCTATGGTCTTCTTTATTCACTGTACAACTTTCACATGCTTATGAAACTATTAGAAATACCATGGCTTGGGTCAGATGCACCTTAGTGCTCAACCTGACATCTTTGTTCTTGAACATTTTAACAAGGTCTTGTGTGGCAAATTTGTCTAATGCATCGTTTGATTTCTTGACTGCTGCTTCCTTGAGAGTTGATAGTGGATCCAAGCAAAATGAAGTCTTGGTCAACTTCAATAATTTCTTCATTTATCATGATGTTATTTATTGGTCCAGTAGTGAGATTTTTGTTGTCTTTATATTGAGGTGTAACCCACACTGAAAGCTTTGATCTTCATCAGTAAGTACTTAAATTTCTCTTCGCTTTTCAGCAAGCAAAGTTGTATCATCTGTATATCAGTTTGTTAATGAGTCTTCCTTCAATCCTGATGCCATGTTCTTCTTCTTATAATCTAGTTTTTCAGATTATTTTCTTAGCATACAGATTGAATGAGTTTGGTGAAAAAACACAACCCTAGCACACACCTGTTTGAACAACTGCCTCTTGGTCTATGTACAGGTTTCTCATGAACATAGTTTAGTGTTCTAGAATACAAATGTTCCTTAATGGTGTCCATAGCTGGCCATGATCCTCACAGTTGAAACCTTTGCATAATCAATAAGGCACAGATAAACATCTTTCTGGTATTCTATGCTTTCAACCAAGATCCATTTGATGTAAGCAATGATATATTTCTTGTACCACATCTTCCATCTAAATCCGTTTTGAACTTCTGGCATTTCCCTGCCATATTTTGAATTGTCTTCAGCAAAATTTTACTTGCATGTGATATTAATGATGTTGTCCCATGATTTCTGAATTCTGCTGCGTCACCTCTATTTGGAATAGGCACAAATGTGGATCGTTTCCAATCAGCTGGTCAGGTCTTCCAATTTTCTTGCATGGATGATTAAGTGCTTCCAGTGCTACATTAGTTTGCTGAAGTATTTCAATTTGTATTCAATCAATTCCCGGAGGCTTGTTCTTTGCCAATACCTGCAGTGCACTTGGATTTCTTCCTTCAGTACCACTGACTCTTGATCATATGCTAGCTATTCAAATGGTTGAATCTTTCTTTTTGGTACAGTGACTGTGTATTCCTTCCATCTTCTTTTTTTTTAAAAAAGGTTTTTATTGTGAATGGAGTGAAAGTTTACAGGGCAGATCATCAGTTTTACATTCAACAAATCATACACCTTGTTTCATTACAATGATTATAATCCCCTCCATATAA
>NW_006408540.1:18213218-18214136 GCF_000296735.1 Chrysochloris asiatica | reverse complement strand
TAAGTTATTCCTCTTCATGTTGTCCAACATGAATCTTAGGCCTTCTTCAGATTTTTTAAATTCTTTTTTTGTGTTTGCTCTTCTATCTTAGTAGTATTGAGAGATTTATCTTCTAGCTCCCTAGTTCTGGCTTCTGTCTCTTCAATTCTACTTATTTGCCCTTTCAGTGTATTGTCCATTTCTGATATTCTATTATTAATCATTTGGACCTCTTTCTGTAGGTTTGAATTGTCTCCAATGCTGTATCTATCTTATTTGGTTATTCCTGTAGCACTTTCCTGACGTCTTTTTCTTAACTCCATTGTATAGTGTTTTGATACATTTTATAATCATTTTTCTAAATTCCTTCTCAGGTATTTTCAAAGCCACCCATCTTCCAGTATGGAGTGTCAGTCTACTTCTAGCTCATTTACCTCAGTCACTTTATCTCATTTCTGTACATGTGCTAATATGGTCATCTGTTTCTGTGTTTTGGGCATATTCTGGTATTATCTGTAGCCTTAATACTTAGATGGGTTAGTATTTTGGTATTTTTTATACTCTCTGATTGCCTCCAGGTAGATGTGATCAGCAGATGGGCTTCCCTTTTCATTCTTCCTCCTGAGAAATTTCAAGATGCTACTGTTGGTCTTTGTGACATTACTCAGGATTTAATTTTGGCCTTTTTCCTTTTTAGTCTGCCTGTTCTGCTCCACAATCCCCATTTAGGCCCTTTTTTCTAGTTATAAACAATTCAGGGCCAGCTGTGGCTGTTTGGTTTAAAGTAGAAACTGTCTCTTTAAATTTTGAGGAGATCTGTGTGCATGCATAGTAGAACCCTCTGGGGGTGGGGGTGGAGTGTCCACTCATTCAGGCACCCCCTCTAGTCACCAGAATGGAGGTACACAGACAGCAAGAGACCAATGAACAGATACAAAA
>NW_006408540.1:18201382-18211127 GCF_000296735.1 Chrysochloris asiatica | reverse complement strand
CTTCCAGCAAAGCAACAGGTAAGTCATCACAGTGTGATTAACTGACAGACAAGTGGTAGACAACCATATTTTGTTGTTGTTCAGTGCCACTGACCTCATGGTTCAAAATGACCTTTTTGCCCAGTGCTCAATCTACTGCACCACATCATATTTTAGGGGAACATAATTCAATCCATAATGGCCACATAAATGGTTAGTAGCAGTTTCCTCTATAGGCATTTGTCATGTACATTCACTCTACAAGATTATAATTATAGTTCACACAGGGAATAGTACTACATCTTGTATAGTATTTACATAGACATGCAAACCTAAACAGGAAATACCTATGTTATGTGTCATGTGTAAATACCTATGCTAACTCAACCACATGCTATTGTTGTAAGTAGGAAGAAGGGAAATGAAATGTCATTAGCTAATCTCTGAGTAGAAAGTGCACAGGATAAGTCTTATGGCTGGGCTAGTGTCTGCAGAAGCCTTTCTTTCTCAAATTCTGGTATGTTACCATTTGAATTTTAGAAAACACTAGTAGTGTGCATGGACTAAGTGGAACAGAGGTAAATAATGAAGTATGCACAACCTTGGAACAACAGGGCTCTGGGATACAGGGATTGAGATGTAGTTGGAATGGGCAAAAGGGTGGGGGGAATAATGTTAAGATGCTTAGCTGTCTTTTGAATATTGGTTTCCCTGGTATATCATTATAAAATAGACACTTGAGGGGGAGAGAAAGGAATAGCCAGAAATATCACCATAGAAAGCTGGTAAGTCCATCTTCTGCTTATAACAGATTAGAATACCTAAAATGGGTCTACAACGTGCTCAGTGAAGGAGGCTTCCTGAGGAGCCTCTGCATTACATAAGACCATAGGTGGAATCCTGAACCCCATCCAGAATCTTCTGAGGTGGGAAATTTTCACTTGAAAATTTGGACAAGCAGACCAGCCTGAAGTGGCTAGAAGAACAGAAACTACTTCTTGAAAGACAGACAGGAAAAATACAAAACAATAATGGCAGTCCCACTGATTACTACAAGAACAAGCAAGTTACTCACCCAGGAGACATCAAGGCAAGTGGTTGAGTCCCCTCAGGGAAAACCCCATTCCAATACTAAAATTCAACGGGAATACATGAGCAGACATGTGCTCTGATTGGTGAGGGGAATTGGTAATGGGAAGTGAGGGGAAAATAGCAATGAAGCTGGGAGCTAAGCCCTACAACGTTCAATAGATTCCTATGAAACCTGTTGGAGACCTGGTTGGCCAGAAGTGTGGCAAGACCTGGGGACTCTTGGGCCTAGAATCAGTGACATAGCTACAGAGGACTAGAGTGGAGAGTGAATCATCCAGCTGATAAGAAGAGAGGGCATATGCATAAGAGCACCACACTTTCAGATAATACCCACTTGACCTGGCTTCAATGACTGGATGATCAGAGTTCAACTAGAAGAAGAAAGAAGAGGAAAAAAAAAGAGCAATATGATACAATTTGATTAACTCAACCTACACCTATGGATGTAGTAGCTCAAAAGAGGGAACAAATCTTTACAGCAGGATCATTCCCACCCCCTCCATACACAGAATAGACAGGGATGGGCAACTTGGACATTGGCTACCCAAAATGGGGGGGCTACAAATGCAAAAAGTGACTGGCTTATAAGCTTTCAAGAGAGAGCCTAGATCCAGAGGGTGCCGAGGAAGGTAGAATCTCCACTGTTTAGTATCCAGTCTGTCTGGCGGGGCTGATGAAGGGAGATGGGGATCGGTCTCTCCTGGTACAATAGTGCATGATTGTTTTCAGGATTGACTGTGAGGGTTTGAAATGTGGAGGTGGACATTTTGTACCAAAGGGAAGGGAGTGATTGACTTTGCAGTCTGGGAATGGAAGTCCCTGGGACCACCAAGGTAGAAGAGCTAAGTGCGGGGAAACAGTGATGCCAGAGATGGAGTCAGAGATGATGACGTGGAGAGATGGAGCGGCTGGGGACTCTAGACCCAGAGAGGGAGAGGGGCTATGCGCTGATGATCCGGGTGGCAGGCCTGCAGGGTATAGCCTTTGGTTGGTTGATGGTGCATGGAGGGGATTGTAAGGCTTATGTTCTCCCATGTAAACTATCACATAATTCACAATAAAACATTAAAAACAAAACATTAATAGTAGATTTAGATAAAATTTCAAATATTAAATACTCTAGTATAGTTGAAAAAGAAAGATTTTTTTTTCTCTTTAAAACCAAGTCTAAACAAAAGTGCTGTTTGCATCAATGAATACTTTGGGCAAGCCTGGTTCACTGGTTCATACTAGTGACTCATGCTTAGAACTTTCTATTGAAAATGATATTGATGGATCCAGAGATGTAAAGTCTACATAAATTAAGGTAATTCTACTGGTGGAAACAAAACAAGGAAAAGATAATCTCCTGTGGGGAAATGGAAAAAGAGAAAATTCAGAATTGCTGTTTCGGACATGTGTTGAAATGTATACCCACTAAACCAGTCACTTCTTGCATTTGTAGCCCCTCATTTTGGGTAGCCAATGTCCAAGTTGCCCATCCCTGTCTACTCTGTGTATGGAGGTGGTGAGAATGATCACTGGAATTTTAAATGGCTACATATACATGTAGTCCCCGATTTACTGTATATTAGAGCTGTGACCATTTGTGTTATTTGTCTTTTGTGTTTGTGACCATTTGTCTTTTGCTTGTATATCGTATCATTAGTAATATGTGCTGCTTACAATGTTGTAACATGTGAAAGGTTCATTTGGACACCTCTGAGAAATCTTCTGATTAGACATTCCATCATCATTCATAGGGATAATCCAGTTGACTCAGAACCCTCCACAAGTGAAGTTATTTCCAAATGAAAATCCCAAACAAAATCCACTTCTATCAAGTCCATTCTGACTTGTAGTGACCCTACAACTGAAAAAAATAACAGTTATTCATTTTTATTATTGATGTAGACCCCCCAGTGAGATAGATTGGTACAATGGTAAGAGCAATAGGCTCAAGGTAGCAACATTTGTGAAGTTAGTGTAGGACTGGGAAGTGTTTCGTTCTGTTGTGTATAAGGTTTCTGTGAGTTGGTATTAACACAACAGAATCTAACAACAAATGTATTGATATGTGTCTATACGCTTAAATATAATAATTCCAGTTCCAAAAGATTAGATGTATAAAGATATTGATAATAAAAGGCAATAATAATGAAAAGAATTTAAATGACTTACATCTGAAATAACTTATGATGGATTTGTTGAACGGGAGCCCATTAGTAATCACAAGTCTGTGTAGTACATGGGGGTCGGTGAGTAGTTTAGAAGAGATTGTAGAGATCTTACTTCCTTAAACATCTCCTGTTGTCAGCACTGTGAGAACTAGTTAACATACATTACTCCTTCCAATCCTTACAACCTTTTTTGAGAATGTTACTGTTGCCCTCTTTTTAGATGTAAGGAAACGGGGATGGGGCACAGAAAATCTAGGTAACTACTCATGTTCTCACAGCTACTAAGTTGGGGGCACCAGCTTCAAACCTAGGATTACTGGTCTCCAATGTCCACGATCCTGATATTAGAGAACTGCCCTTGTTGACTGAAGACAGGCTCAGGTTACATGAAGTTCCGGGCCTGGGTGAGTTGAGTTCCAAGGCTCTGTTCATTCATTTACTGAGCACCAGAGGCAAGAAGGTCTGCTTTTCTATTTACACAAGGAATATGTCTAAGTCTCATGGTGAAATGCTCAAATGTTTGAAGATTACCACTTCATCTTCCCCAGATTTCCTTTGGAAAGAACAAAGAGTAGAAGGGTTGCCATGGCGTCACTAGGATCAGAGGCACCCAGTGTGGGAACCCCGGGTGTCACCCTTTCGTATAGACCTCCTTCCCTACCAGATCATCCAGAATCCTTAGCAATGACTATCGTCGATTTTAATCACAGAATATGAGATTAGTACAGTGGTAAATGTCTTAAATGTAATGCAATACTTAGATTATATGAATCCCGACAATGAAATTGTTTTGTGAACAATTGAGTTACAACATTTTTAGTTTTAACATAATTACTGAGGGGAAGCTTTAAAAAATTGTCTCCTTTTCCTTTAATTACTATTTCAATCTAAACAAAAATTATGATATAGATTCACAAATACTATTTACCATAATATTGTCACTAAACTATGAGAACATTTGACAAAATCAGTGGGTATAAAGACACCCACAGCAACAAGAATAACAATGTGTGCCTGTAATGTGTGCAGAGGAAACGACATGGTTTGAAACATCATTGTAATTGGGGAATAATGACAACTCTGACGGGAGCACATTGCTATTGTTGTTGTTGCTAGGGGCCGTTGCATCAGTACCCACTCATAGTGACCCTATCACAACAGAACAAAACACTGCCCGATCGTGTGGCAACCTCACAAGCAATGCTATGCTTGAGATCATGGCTGCTGCCACTGCATCAATTCATCTCATTCATACATGTAAGATGGTTTTAGAAAACATGTGTTTTTGTTATAACTATTGTTGTTGTTAAGTGCTGTCAAGTTGGTTCAGATTCATAGTGACCCTGTATGAGGTTTCCAAGCAGTGACTGATAAGGTTAAACCACTGACCTTGTAGTTTAAACCTATCTTTGGTCCACTGCTTTATCCCACAGTGCCACACCAGGACTCCATAACTCACTGTAAGAGTATTTTATTAAAAGTAATAAAAATTTCTGCTAGAACACTGCACAAAAATTTTATAGGCAATCATTTTGGTGTCATTCCCTCTGACAACGTGACCCAGTGTGACACCATTGAAGGACTGGTCAAGCTTTTTCGTTGAAATACCAGGAGATGGGTTGAAAAGAGTGTACTGAGAAAAATAAGTCCTTAACGTATTTAGGACTGAGTGGGTAATCTGACAGCTCATCATTACAGGGATGAGGAAAGTTTTCTAAATCACAGTGGCTGCATACTGCCTTTGGTGGTATCCTTTGCAGCTGGTAGAAGAACGGACTTCCCTTTGGTATCTGTCATAAGTAGACTATGTGGATTAGACGTTTGTTGTGAGCAGTTGCTATACACTGCAAGGCCTGATTTGACAGATGACTTGGCCAAATACATCAATGTCTCCTTTCCATCCCTGCTGACACGAGTCTCCTCTCCTTCATAGTCTCTCCTGGACCATAGCAATGGTCTCCCAACTGGGATTCTTGTTTCCAGTTGCACCTTCTCCAAATCATGCCACATGATGCTGTTAGAGTAATCTTTCTAAAATATACCTCTAATTATATTCCTGATCCTGTTTTAATGAACCCCAGTGCTTCCTCCCATCTCTTCCCTGAGACTTTCCTAACCCCCATGTAGAGTTGACTACTCCAACTTTTTTCTTGAGAGTCCTGGTGTAGTGTTGTAGGCTAAACACTGGACTGCTCACTGCAAGGTTGGTGGTTCAAATTCATCAGCTACTCCTCAGAAATCCTATACAGAGTCACTATGAGTCAGCACTTAACAACAGCAACAACTTTTTACCTGAAGCCCTGGGTGCTGCGAATGATTAGCATGCTGGGCTGCTAATCAGGGTTGTAGGTTTGAGTTTCACCCCCAGGCACCTGGGAAGAAAGGCCTGGCATTCTACTTCTGAAAAACCAGCCACTGAAAACCTTATGGAACGCAGTTCTTCTCTGACACACATGATATCCGCATGAGTTGAAGTCAACTAGATGGTAACATAAAAAAGAAAAACATCAAACACTTTTTCCCAATTATTCCTGATACAGATTTTTATCATAACACTTATGACACCTTATTTCTTATTATTCTTCCTCTATCTTTAAATTATTACTTTACATTTGCATCCCAATGCCTATTCCAGAGTCTAGTACCCAAAATCAAGGCAAATCCATTGCTGTGGCGTTGATTCCAATTCATAGCATTTCTTTGGAGTCATGATGTGGCTCTGTGGGATAAAACATTGGACTGCAAGGTCGGTTTGAACCACAAGTTCAGCAGTTCTAAATCATCAGCTCCTTGGAAACCCTATACAGGGTCGCTATGAGTGGGAACTGACTCAATGGCACTTAACAACAACAACATAGAACAGAACAGAACTGTCTCATCAGGTTTCCAAGGCTGTAAATCTTACTGGAAGCAGTAAGAGTCACTCCTACTAATGCGTCACTACATACTGGAATCAACTCCATAGTACAATAATGACCCAGTGAAAGTAAGCAAATGAATACACTGTAGGCCAAAACTTTTCCATTCTTACTTTCTGTTTGTCTTTCTGATCTGGTAACTTGACCATTTGGTCTTCTAAGATCACAGAACCCCTGAGTGAGGTAAAATGTTTTAATGTATTAATCCAATCACTGAAGGCAAGTATTATGACTTCTTGCAAAAGAATGTGAATGCCTTTTGGGGTACGAAATGCCATCTACTAAGTGTTTTGGTGGTTTATTTCTCTCTCTCTCTCTGGTATTATATGGTTGTGACTCATCTTCAGGAAAATACAGTCTCCAGATTGTATGCTAGTCACATAGTAACTCCATAAATATTTGCTTTATGACAACCATTTGTTTGGTCTACCCACACAAAAAATCCAAGTTATCATCTTTGTTCATCAAATGATTTCTACTCATTCCTTTTTTGCTGCTGTTTATGATTTTGGTCAACATATACGTAGTGACTGTTTGTCATCTCAGCTTCTTTCCATGGACAGATGAGTGATATGGCGTTCACTCTGTGCAACCAGCAACAGGACTCTTTCCAAAAGTTTTCTGTAGAAACTTGGATTCCTGGTGTGGCTCTGTGGGATAAGGACTGGACTGTTAACCACAAGGTTGGTGGTTCAAACCCACCAGTTAAGTCTGGGAAATATTACACAGGGTTACTATGACTCAACAGCACTCAATAACAACAGAAGCTCACCAGTAACTGTTTTCAAATGCCACCATTCACTGTGAGCATCAAGCAGCCTTCTCTGTCCCAATAGTGAGTCCCCCAGGTTGGGTTTTTACAGACTTTCAAATGACCCAGCACATTCAAAACAGTGAACTGGATTCAAGCAACCTCCTGTTTCTGAACCTGGTCAATCAAAGGACAAAACCAAAAACCAAACCACCATCATTAAGACTCATAGCAATCCAGTAGAATTGTTCCTTAAGGTTTCTGGGACTGCCAATCTTTATGGGAGCAGAAGGCCTCCTCTTTCTTCCATGGAGCAAATGGTGGGTTTGAACCACCGACCTTGTAGTTAGCTGCCCAATGCTTAACCCACCATACCAATAGGGCTCCTAAATAAATAAAATCTCACTGCCATCAAATTGATTCCAATTCATAGCAACCTCATATAGGGTTTCTGAGTTTTTACATGAACAGCTCAATGTCTAACCCACATCACCACATTGTTGTTCTTAAGTGCTGTCGAATTGGTTCTGACCCATAGCAACCCTGAATAGGATTTCCAAGGGGTGGCTGGTGGGTTTGAATTGTTGACCTTGTGGTTCAAACTGACCTTACGGTCCAGTGCATTATCCTCCAGTGCCACACCAGGACTCCGCAAGGGATCCTTACATCAAAGGCAATTCGTAGTAAATAAAGGCTGGTGGGCCCTGAATGAATGACAGGATCCAGAATCAAACCCTCCAGCTACTCTTGGGTTCCATCTCAGATAACAATTTTAGGAGTCTCTGCATTTATCTTCTTTGCTCTGCTTCTGAACACTGTGGTTTCTGACAGTTTGGTTTTGCACGTTAGGATGCTGCCATTGACATGGGTGTTCACGCATATCTTGATGACTATAGAATCCTGCTTACCAGGTCAGATGCTGTCTTTGAGGCAGGAATTAACTTAGTGAATGAAGGTATCGCTAGGTGCAAGATGCTTCCTTTACATTCATCAGTATGATTGATTCTTATGTTTCCACACACTGGCTGCTGTTTCCATCCACAGAGCTGGAAAGAAGAGTCTTGTTTATATACGGTGGTCCCCAAATCCGTCAGTTCCCAAGAAGTCTCCTTTGCCACAGTAAGAATTCACAGACACGCCCTATACCATATAAACACACCCTTTTATAAACATCCTGCACACCTTTTCCTTTTATGGACCATGAATTTCCTTCCCGTCTGCTGTCCAAGTATCTCAGTTTCCTAGTAAAGAAATACCAGAGGTGTGAGGCTTTAAAGAACAGAAATGTACTTTCTCACTGTTTTAGAGGCTAAGAGTCCACATCAGCATCTCGGTCATGTGGATTCCTTCTGTGGGCCTCTGTCCTGATGTCTGGTGTCTGTCAGGAGTCGTTTGCTTACAGACTGTCCTCACAAGGCATCTGCAAGGACAGTGTGTGTTTAATCTGTGTCTATTCTGCTGTTTCTATAATATACCACTTAGATTTAGAACACATTCTGGTGTGGCCTCATTAACATGACAAAAGAAAAGCCCTTTTTCCAAAAGGGTCATATTTACCCTGGTGTGGTGCTGTGAGCTAATGAGCTGGACTGCAAAGTCATTTGAACCACAAAGTCATTTAAACCGCAAGTTGAAGCTCATCAGTTGCTACTAGGAAACCTTATACAGGGTCACTATGGGTCAGAATTGACTTGACAGCACTTTAAAAACATCAACAACATGTCAACATAGGACTTCTGGTATGGTGCTGTAAGATTAGCACTGCACTGTGAACCACAAGTTTGGTAGTTTAAACCTACCAGTTGCTCATCAGAAACCCTATACAGGGTCTCTAGGAGTCAGAACTGACTCGAGGGCACTTAACAACAACAGTCTCAACATAGGAGTCCTGGTGTAGTGCTATAGAAAAAGCACAGGACTGCTAACCAAAAGGTCAGTGGCTTGAACCCACCAGCCACTCCTCAGAAACCCTATACAGGGTCACTATGAGCTGGAACCAACTCGATGACACTTAACAACACCTTCAACACTTAATTTTAGCATTTCAATTAATAATCCTAGTACAGTTTCAGTCTTTACTTACAAGTTGTACTTATTGTTAAGTGCCCTGGAGTCGGTTCCAACTCATAGTGACCCTGTATAGGATTTCTGAGGCTATAAATCTTTGTAGGAGAAGAAAGCTTCATCTTTCTACAAGAATGACTGGTGAACTTGAACCACTGACCTGTGATTTGAAGTCTAGTACTTATCATTTAGATCTACCACATTCCCAAAAGCTAAATTAAATTTCTATAATGTCTCTGGAGTCCTGGTGTGGCGCTGTGAGCTAATGCATCAGACTGCAAAGTTGTTTGAACTACAATATCGGTGGTTCAAGCTCCCCAGCTGCTCCTTGGAAACCCAATACAGGGTTGCTATGGGTTGGAATAAACTCGACGTCACAATAAACTCGACGTCACTTAACAACAACAACAACAATGTATCTATAAATCTCCATGATAGCACAATCAGGTACTATGTAACTACAAGCTCTTCCAAAGCCTTCACTGACCCCTCCTGCTGGAAATAGCTTCCTCCTTCTTCTTAGCTCCTGTAACATTTACCTGTAACCTTTTCCTTGCATGGGCCATGTTTTTCTTGCATTTCAGTCATCTGTACAGACTACTTACTATGCACTTTTTTTTTTTTAAAGGTTTTTATTGTGGATTGAGTGAAAGTTTACAGGGTAGATCATCAGTTTTACATTCAACAAATCATACACCTTATTTCATTACAATGATTATAATTCCCTCCATGTACCATCAGTTAACAGTATTTCTCTCTATCCACTTCAGCTTTTAAAAAAA
>NW_006408540.1:18197338-18199916 GCF_000296735.1 Chrysochloris asiatica | reverse complement strand
CACTCAAGTGTCTATTTTACAATAGTAGACAAGGAAAACTAATATTCATAAGGCAGTGAAGCATTTTTGTATTATTTCCCATCTTCAAGCTATTCCTAGATCCCTGTATACCAGAGCCCTGTTGTTCTAAGGTTGAGCATGCTTCACCATTTACCTCTGTCCCACTAGGCCATGCAAACCTGTCTCAGTGTTCCCCTATCTATCTTGTTCTTCCACCTCTTCCTCCTTCTTGTATTGTCCTCTCCAACACCCAAACTAAGCCCCCCACCCCAACTCTATTGTTGTATACTATGCATTCTTGAAGGGCAGGGTTTCCATATCAGGGGAGGAACTTGGCCCAGGGGAAAAAGTAAGAGGCTCCCCAAACACAATCAAGGTAAATCATATTGTAATGCAATGTTCTTTTAAAATCAAAACCAAGGAGAAAATATTAATGAATAAATGATCAGAATGTTCAATAAAGACAGAATGAGTTTTTTTCTGCCTTTCCTATTCCTTTTGCATTCAGGCATCTTCTTTTGCCTCAGTCTCCAGTAGAGTATAGCACAGTATGTCAGTGGCCCTGACTTCATTTGAATTCTCTAGGGGAGTAAAACCAGTGAAGAATACCATTAGAAACACATGACATTCATTTTGGGGGACACAGCTCAATCCATAACACAGTGTCTAACATTTAACCCCAGGTGGAGAGCCCACCACAGTTAGGGAAGTTGTAGCCATCCCAGGTGGCCATCTTGAGTAATAATCAGCTTCACTTCTGCTAATTGACAGGATGGAGACTGGACCTCTGACTGCACAGAGACCCCCTTCCAACATTTCTTTGTTTCATAAATAATTCTTAAGAGATTACTAGTCACAGAAGTAGAGCACCATTTTCCTCCCTCTCGGGTGAGTAGTAAACCGCTACTAACAACAGAAATAACCTCTTCTTACCACTTCCGTGGAGTTGATTCAAACTCATGCTGACCCTATAGAGAGTTTCTGAGACTGTAACTCTATGGGAGTCTGGTAGGTTTGAACCAGCGACCTTGCAGTTAGCAGTCCACAGTGCAATCAGAGCTCCTCCTTGTTGTTAAGTGCTGTTGAGTCAGTTCTGATTCACAGCAACCCTGCATAGAGTTTCTAAAGAGCAGCTGGTGGATTTGAACTGCTGACCATACGGTTTGAAGTCCAGTGCTGATCCTACAGTGACATAACAGGAATCCTAAAATACTGGCTGCAGGATCTGTAACTGGGTTTCTGCAGGGAGCTTCAATGCACTGGACTGGAAGACCAAGGAGGATAGTGTCTTTCTCTCCTAACTCGTTGTCGTTAGCTGCTATAGAGTCAGTTCTGACTCAGTGATCCTGTGTACAACAGCATGAAAGACTGCCCAGTCCTGCACCATATTCACAATTCTTATGTTTGAGTCCATTGTTATTGCCAATGTGTCAATCCATCTTCTTGGGGGTCTTCCTCTTTTTCATTGAGTCTCCATTTTACCTAGCACAATGTCCTACTCCAGGGACTAATCCATCCTGCAACACGTCCAAAGTACAAGACACCAAGTCTTGCCTTTTCCACTTCTAAGGAACATTCTGGCTAAACTTCTTACAAGACAGATTTAATTATTCTCTGGCAATCCATGTTGCTTTTAACATTCTTCTCCAGCACCATAATGGAAATGCATTGAATTTTCTTTGGTCTTCCTTATTACTTGTCCAACTTTCACTTGCAAATGAGATTGAAAATAACATGACTTAGGTCAGGCCATGAATACTCATGGAAGCAGCAGTCAAGAAATCAAATGACGTATCAAATTAGGCAAATCTGCTGCACAAGACATTTTTAAAGTGTTGAAAACAAAGATGTCATCTTGAGGACTTAGGTACACCTGACCCAAGCCATGGTATTTTCAAAAACCTCATATACATGTGAAAGCTGGACAGCGAATAAGGAAGACCATAGAAGAATTGATGCTTTTGAGTTGCGGTGTTGGAGGAGAATATTGAGAGTACCATGCCAAAAGAACAAACAGTTCTATGATGGAAGAAGTGCAGCCAGAGTGCTCCTAGGAGGCAAGGATGGCCAAACTTCATTGCTCATACTTTGGACATATTGTCAGGAGGGACCAGTCACTGGAGAAGGATATCATGTTTGGTAAGGTCGAGAGTCAGAGAAAAAAAGGAAGACCATCAGTGAGATGTATTGGCAAAGTGGCAGCATCAATGGGCTCAAGCGTGGCAACAATTGTGAGGTTGGCTCAGGACCACGCAGTGTTTCGTTCTGTTGTGCATAGGGTCACTATGAGTCAGTATTGACTAGATGGCACCTAACCACAACAATAGGTCAGGCCTACCTTAGTCCTCAAAGTGACATGTTTGCTCTTTCAGAGAATAAAATTTTGTTTCTCCAAGATAGCACAGACATCTAGGAGAGATTCCTGTGTTCACCTGATTCTATGAGGTGGTGGTGGTTATGTGCCATGGAGTCGGTTCCGGCTCATAGCGACCCTGTACAGGATTTCTGAGGCTGTAAATCTTTACGGGAGCAGAAAGCCTTGTCTTTCTCTCGTGGAACAGCTGGTAGTTTCGAACTG
>NW_006408540.1:18175206-18197159 GCF_000296735.1 Chrysochloris asiatica | reverse complement strand
TTTCAATTTATACCACTTGGAAGCAGTTTTGGCATCCTAGAAAGATTCAGATTGTATTCCTTTTAAATGCTCTTGGAGTTTGGGGAATAGAAAGAAGTTTGAGAGGCAAGATCAGGATTGCACAGTGGATAGGGTAAGGTTTCCCAATGAAATTCTTGTAGCACATCCCTTGGTATCCTCAAAGAATGAGCAGGTGCCTTGTCATGGAGAAAAAAATATTCCTTTGTACAATTTTCCTGACACTTTCATCACCACTGCAGCTTTCAGTTCTCTTGAAACTCTTTCATAATAAGCGTATGTGATCATCTTGTGTCCTTAAAGAAAATCTATGAAGGTTACCCCTCTGGGATTCCCCAAAGCAGTCACCATAGCCTTCTAAGCTGAACACTCTCTTCTCAGAAACAAGTGGCTTGATTAGACCCTGAGAGAACTTGTCTGAAGCCATCTACTCTTCACAGAGACATGTTTAAACACGATTTGCTTGTAATAAATATGTGCATATATGAACTGGAACTCTAGTAGAAAGACTTTTTGTAGGTCTAAGATGGAGTAAGTTATGCTGAGCCCTAATTCAGAATGTCAAAACCTAGTCAGTCTCCATTTTCTTCAAATATCAGACTTTCTCAAGAACCAAAACATGTCAACCAATCCAAGCTTGTCACCTCAATTATAATATAGAACCTGGCTACAAAAGTTGCTAATATATGGAATGTAACTCATAACTAACCAATCACTTTTTGCCTAGTATCTCTTCCTTGTTCATACATCACTTTGCCCATTAAACTGGGCTCCTCCATTGTCTTTGGAGCTCTTGTCTGACTTCCAGAACAGACGATCCTTAATTCATAAATTATAAATCAAGATTGAGTTCAAGCACAAATTTAATCTTGTGGGTATCTTATTTTTAACATCTATATTTCAGAGGGAAAAAAATGAACCATCCTTTAAGTGTTGAGTCTGAAACTAATACATGCCTTGAAGATTATACTTAATTCTTTCATGTATTCAACCAACATTTATCTTTAAAAGACAATAGTGATCATTCATGAAATCCAGTAATAGCAGAATTATTTCTATACCCTGGTAAATTGCCCATGAAAATACTGTTTTTGATTTAGTTATATTTTATTCAATAAGCAATGCTGTTAATTTGCTTTCTCTGAGTTCTGTCCACATACTAGTCACTCTCCCTAAGGGGGAAAGGTTGATTTTATCTTGTTATAATTTCTGTGATTTGTACTTTTTTGTTCTGTCATCCAAAATTGTTGAGCTTTGTCTATCTTCATGTCTATTCTTAAAATTTCAATGTTAAACAAATTAACTAAAAAGAATATTCTAGTGCCATCCTCTGCATCTATCCAGAAATTGTTGTTGTTGTTGTTAAGTGCCATCGAGTCGGGTCCGACCCATAGCGACCCTGTACAGGGTTTCCGAGGGTGTAAATCTTTACGGGAGTAGAAAGCCTCATCTTTCTCCCGCGGAGCGGCTGGTAGTTTCGAACCGCTGACCTTAAGGTTCGCAGCCCGATTCGTAACCACTACGCTACCAGAGCTCAGAATGAAAATTATTCTTAGCGTCTACCTCCCTGTTTCTCAGACAGTCTTCAAATCATTTGTTTTCCTTCTAGTTTCTTGCTGTTTTATTGAGAAGTAACTAAAATTTAACTTTTGCTATACCTCTGAAGCTTGAGGAGCTGAGAGGGAGAGATACGTCCATTCTTAATGAATTATCTTATAGAGAAAGTTTGGACAGTTTTCCTATGTATTCTTGAGCAAAGCAGTTTGCTATCATGTCACATTTAGTAAGGGGCTATGGGGAGTACAAGGTACTCTTGCAGCATAGTGGGTTAGGAGATGGGTTCTAACCACAAGCTCAGCAAAGAAAGAAAGTAACAAAGCAGAGTGGTTATAAATAAAGGCTCTTGAAGTCAGTAACCTGAGTCTATATCTTAATTCTACTGCTTATTAGTTGTATGGCATTTGAGTGGTGATTGAAAAGCAAACAAGCCTCTATGTTTAGTATCCGTATCTGTAAAGTGGGCACAATAATAGTAAATACCCGTAGGGTGTGGATGGAAAAATGCATGTTAAGCACCTGATCCTTCATAAAAATTTGTTATCAAAAGAATGAAATAGCTGTAACATTTTTGTTTTTTTGAGAAATCTATTTCTCATGCTCAAGAAGCTATAAAAGTGTTGATCATGCAAGGAATTGCCCTGGACTTGGAGACAGAGCAAATTATTTTTTCTTTTTCTGGAAAACAATAGGTTCCCAATAACTCAGAAGCACAAACCTATTAAGCATGGAGGAGAGGACACTTAACCAATTGCTATTGTTGTTGTTGTTAGGTGCCATCGAGTTGGTACCAACTCATAGCAACCTTATGCACAACAGAACAAAACACTGCCTGGTCCTGCACCAAGTTCATAATTCTTGCTACACTTGAGTCCATTGTGGCTGTCTCTGTGCCAATCCATCTAGTTGGGGTCTTTCCCTTTTTCACGGGCTCTCCACTTTACCAAGCATGATGCTCTTTCCAGGGACTGGTCCCTCCTGAAAACATGTCCAGTGTATGAGATGAAGTCTGGCCATCCTGGCTTCTAAGAAGGTTTCTGGCTGCACTTCCAACACAGATTTGTCTGTTCTTTTGGTAGTCCATGGTGCTTTTAATAGTTACTTCAACACCATAAATCAAATGCATAACTTCTTTTTTGGTCTTCCTTATTCATCATCCAACTTTCACATGCATATGAGGCTATTGAAAATACCATGACTTTGGTCTGACTCAACTTAGTTATCAAACTGACAGTTTTGTTCTTGAACACTTTAAAGAGGTCTTGTGCAACAAATTTGCCTAATACATACGTTGTTTGATTTCTTGACTACTGCTTTCATGAGTGTTGATGGTTGATCTGAGCAAAATGAAGCTTCTGACAACTTCAATCTTTTCTCCATGTATCATGATTCTATTTATTGGTCCAGTGGTGAGGATTTTTGTTTTCTTTGCATTGAGGTGCAACCCGTACCAACTGTGGTCTTTGACCTTCATTACTAAGTATTTTAATTCCTCTTCACTTTTGGCAAGCAAGTTTGTATCATCTTCTGCATATTGCAATTTGTTAATGAATCTTCCTTCAATCACCATGCCACCTTCTTCATCATATAATCCTGCTTCTCTGATTATGTGCTTAGTATATAGATTGAATAGGTATAGTGAAAGAATACAACCCTGGCGCACACCTTTCCTAATTGTAAACCATTCGGTGTTCCCTTGTTCTGTTTGAGCAATTGCCTTTTGGTCTATGTATAGGTTCTTCATGAGCACAATTAAGTGTTCTGAAATACTCATTCTCCATAATGTTGCCCAAAGATTGTCATGATCCACACATTTGAAATTCTTTGCATAGTCAATAAAACACAGGTGAACATTTTCTGCTTTTAGCCAAGATTTATCTGATGTCACCAATGATATCCCTCACTCCATATCATCATCTGAATTTGGCTTGAACCTCTGGCAGTTCCCTGTCAATGGACTGTTGCAACGGTTTTTAAATTATCTTTAGCAAAATTTGACCTGCATGTGATATTAATGATATTGTCCAATGACTTCTACATTCTGTTGGGACACCTCTCTTTGGAATGGGCACAAATGTGGACTTCTTCCAATTAGTTGGCCTGGTAGCTGTCTTCCAAATTTTTCAGCATAGATTTTTAGTGCCTCCAGTGCCACATCAGTTTGTTGAAAGATTTCAATCTGTATTCCATAAATTCCTGAAGGCTTGTTCATTGTCAAAGCTTTCAGTGCACCTTGGACTTCTTCCTTCAGTATCACTGACTCTTGGTCATATGATACCTCTTGAAATGGTTGAACATGGACTATTTCTTTTTGGTATAGTGACTGTGTATTCCTTCCATCTTCTTTTGATGTTTTCCACATCATTCAGTGCTTTGCCAATAGAATCTTTCAATATTGCAAGTTAAGGTTTGATTTTTTTTTCCTTCAGTTCCCTCAGTTTGAGAAATGCTAAGTGTGTTCTTCCCTCCTGGTGTGGTGCTAAGGGCTAATTTGCTGAAATTCAAGGTCTTGTGAACCGTTAAGTTCAACCTCACCATATGCTCCTCAGAAACCCTATACAGGTTCACTATGAGTCAGGACTGACTCGGTGACACACTTAACAATAACAACAACTCCAGATCTTTGCACATTTCATTATAATATTTGACTTTGTCTTCTCAGGCTGACTTTTGACATTTTTTTTGCCTAGATCTTTTACTTACTCATTTCCTCCATTTACTTTAGCATCTCTGTGCTGGAGAACAAGTTTCAGAGTCTCTTCTGATATCCATTTTGGTCTTTTCCCTCTTTCTTGTCTTCTTAATGACCTTTTGCTTTCTTCTTGCTTGATGTTCTTAATGTCATCCCACAACTCTTCTGATCCTCGGTGATTATGCATCAAATCTGTTTTTCAGATAATCTCTAAATTCAGATGGGATATGTTCAAGGTCATAGTTTAACTTTTTGTGGGCTTTTAAAATTTTTCTTCAGCTTCAACCTGAACTTGCATATGAGCAGTTGATCCTCTGTCCCCCAGCCTGCCCTCCCCCAGCCTTGTTTTGACTGATGATATGGAGCTTTTCCACCATCTTTTTCCATAGAAGTAATTAATTTGATTTCTGTGTATTCCATTTGTGGAGGCTCATATGTATAGTCATTTTGTTGTTTAAAAAAGGTTTTTGCAATGAAAAAGTCATTGGTCTTGCAAAAATGCTACCAAGTTGCTCTCCAGCATTGTTTCTTTCACCCAGGCCTTATTTTCCAATAACTGATCTTTCTTCTTTGTTCAATTGTCAGCAATTATCAATACATCTTGACTGCATATTTGATCAACTTCAGACTGAAGAAGTTGATTATTATTGTTACATGTTATTGAGTCAGTTCTGACTCATAGCGACCTTGTACAGGGTTTCTGAAGAATAGCTGGTGGGTTTGAATTTCCGGTCTGTGGTTTGCAATCCAGTTTCATCATCAATGGCTTTAGTGGTTTGTGCGCAAATCTGAGTAACAGTTGTGTTAACTGGTCTTCCTTGTAGGCATATGGATATTATCCTATCACTGACAGAGTTATACTTCAAGATGGGTCTTGAAATAGTCTATTTGTTGTTGAATGCAAGGCCATTCCTCTTCAATTTGTCATTTCTGGCATAATTAACCACGTGATTGTCAGATCCAAAATGGCCAACGCGAGTCCATTTCAGCTAAATAATGCCTAGGATATGGATGTTTATGTGTTCTGTTTAGATATCAGTTTTCTCCTGCATCAATTCTTCAAATTGGGGGTCTTCCCATGAAAAAGCCAGGACTAACTCAACACTGGTACTTTTAACCAAACATCAGCAAACAAAAATAACTTTACAGGGTGTTCAAACCCAACTTTATGGTTCCCCAAAGGCACCAAGGGCATTGTCTCCACACCTTAGCCACTAAACAGGGAGGCCCAGGGTTGCTTGTTAGTTAACCCTATGGGAGCAACCATGACTCATCTGTTTACGTCAAAGCAAAGGTAACTCAGACTGCAAACATTCACAACTGATTCCCAGGAAACATATTTCCCAGATACCTAGAAATGAGGCCACTGGGCTTCAACTGGAAATGTTTGCATTGGCACAGACCCAGGCCAGATACAGTACTCCCACAATAGCTTTTATTTCTGGGATGTGAGTATGTGCATGCACACATTCTAGCAAACCCAGGTCATCACAGCTGAGGAGATGTCTCAAGTCACCCTCATTATTGGTAGTTCATTAGCATAATTTATTTGTGCTCGCTGTTTATAATTTGGAGTCCTGGTGTGGCTCTGTAAGGTAATATACTAGACTGCACAGTTGGTTTGATCTGTAAGGTTGGTGGTTCAAGCTCACCAGCTGCACCTTGGAAACCCTATACAGTGTCACTATGAGTCAGAACCGACTTGACGGCACATAACAACAACAACAAAATTTTATAATTTGGAGTTCTGATAAGGTGCTATAAAATAAGTACTTGGACCACAAAGTCAGTTTGAACTACAGGGCTGGTGGTTCAAACTCACCAGCTGCTCCTTGGAAACCATATACAGGGTCACTATGAGTCAGAACTGACTTGACAGCACTTAACAACAACAATCTTTATAATTTAGATGTATTAGTCTCATTCTGTTGTTGTTGCCATGTGCTATAGTGTCGATTCCGACTCACAGCAACCCTGCATAGGAGCAGAAAGCCTTATCTTTCTCCCACAGAACAGCTGGTAGTTTCGAACTGCTGACTGTAAGATTAGCAGCCCGATTCGTAACCACTATGCTACCAGAGCTCCTTTAGCCAGACTTTTTGTCTTGGCAGACATCAGATTAGGGTAGCCATAACAGTTATATTGGTATCACTTATTAATGGAGTCCTGGTGTGGCATTGTGGGTTAATGTGCTGGACTATAAGGTCAGTTTGAACCACAAGGTTGGCAGTTCAAGCTCACCAGCGCTCCTTGGGAATCCTACACAGGGTTGCTATGTGTAAGAACCACCTCAACAGCACCTAACAATAACAACAACTATTAATGGTATATTTTAGTCTGAAGCACTACCACTTTCAGGCTATTTCTTGTTGTTAATTGCCATTGAGTCTAGTCTGAATCGTGGTGACTCCAAATAAAACAGAATGAAATGATGCCCAATCCTGCACTGTCTTCACCATTGTGATAGACTGGAGTCCATTTTTTCAGCCATTGTGTATTTTGAGTGTTCATCTCCCCAGTACTATATTGTCATGGACAATAGTGATAACCAGGTCTTTCTTCCTAGCTTATCTTAGTCTGGAAGCCCTACTGGAATTTGAGCAACCTTGCTTGTCCTTGAAATCCCAGTGGCTTGGCTTCCAGCATCCCGGCAGCATATGAGCCACATGGCACAGCAAGCTGACAGATGGGTGGTGGTCATGCTGTATACATGATGCCCAAGGTAGTGCTCACAACAGAGTGGTCATGCTGTATACATGATGCCCAAGGTAGTGCTCACAACAGAGGCTGCACACATATCAGGTGAGGAGCTTTAAAAGAGTAATGTCCGAGCCCACCCTCCAAAGTTTCAGATTAAATTGACCTTGGGAAGAGGGTCCAGGCTTTGGCATGTCTAGATTCTCCAGGGAATTCTAATGTACATCCAGGGTTGAAATCCACAGTTTTCAATCATTGAAACCATCTGCAAGGTAAGGATTTTTAGCTTCATTTTGTAGATGAAGAAAATAGCAAGGACTATGAGATGATGAAAAGAGCCAATGACTTACTTGCCTAAGTGCAAGCACAAGGGTTTCAAGCGTGAATCCACCTGGCCACCGCTCCCCTCTTCCAATGACTTCCCACACTGTTCAGTGGGTTCTTCTGCAAGGAGTAAGCCAGGAAAGCAGGGTGGGGGAGCTTGAGACCAGGACTGTGAGGAGGTCCTCAATCCCCACCTCCTCAGTCCCTGCCCCCGAAGGCCAGCTGTGTGTGTGGAGGTTGTCTTAGGGGTAAAGCTTCACTAAGGAGACTGGGCTGGGAGGGCAAATAGCTGGCCTTTGCTGTTGCAGCAGTTCCTGGCCCCTGTCCAAGACAGGCTTGGCTGGCTGGGCAGGTGGCCCCAGGCACTCCTTTGACCCTTTGCCTCGTCCTGTACAGCTTCAGGGAGAGGGACTTCCTTCTTCAGTCTGGGCATCCTAACACTGTGCTGTGTCAGCACCTGGCTGGAGGTAAGACCCTTGGGTTTACCTTTGAGCTGTTCTTCTGAACCATCCTGTCAGCACAAGAACAGGTCGGGCACTTAGTTAACACTGATGGACACCCTACTGAATAGAAAGGACTCAGTCTCTGATTCTTGTCTCTCCAGCCATGAAGACCCCTAGCCTTGACTGTCTGAAACAAATACAGTTAGGTAGGAGTGTGAAAGAAGGCCTGGTGGCACAAATGGTTAAGTGCTTGGCTGGTGGTTCAAACCCACCCAACTACTCTGTGGGAGATAGACCTGGTGTTCTGCTTATGTAAATGTTGTTGTTGTGAAGTACCATTGAGTCGCTTCAGACTTATAGTGACCCTGTTTTAGGGTTTCCGAGGAGCAACTGATGAATTTGAACCACTGTGGTTCGAACTGACTTTGCAGTCTAGTGCATTATCCATCAGCCCCATACCAGCACTCCTCTGTAATATTTTGATATCATGTCAAAAGCTGCACCTGTTTGTTATTACAAACCATTTTATGTTTCTCCAACTTTTGATCTAATATGTTTTACAGGAGTTGGTTCCTAACTACAGGCTGTATGTAAGTAGGATGTTTGTAACTGGGGGATCATACACTGCCCACCTAGATTCTAGACATTTCTGTGCTCCTTCTTCACCCCTTGGAGTCTGACCACTCACAGCAATGACATCGGAAGTGCCTAGGAGACTGGCCATCGTTTATGAAGTGGAAGGTTCTGAGGAACAGAAATTCCTTATCTGTGTCCACTCTTCTAAGAGGCTGAGGGCCTCATCCTGGGTTCTCTGATGTGACAGGGGAAAGGCAATTTCACAATCTGGTGTTCGGTGTTTTCCAATCCATTCTTATTCATAGTGCCTTTATGTAACACAATAGAACTGCCTCATAGGATTTACTAGGGTGTAAGGAGCTCTGGTAGCGTAGTGGTTACGAATCGGGCTGCGAACCTTAAGGTCAGCGGTTCGAAACTACCAGCCGCTCCGCGGGAGAAAGATGAGGCTTTCTACTCCCGTAAGGATTTACACCCTCGGAAACCCTGTACAGGGTCGCTATGGGTCGGAACCGACTCGACGGCACTTAACAACAACAACAACAATCTGGTGTGATACTGTGGGTTAATGAGCCGGACTGCAAAGTCGGTTTGCACCAGAAGGTAGGTGGTTCAAGCTCACCATTCACGTTGCTGAAATGCCATACAGGGTGGCTGTGGGTTGGAACTGACTGGATAGCATTTAACAACAATTTTTATAGCTCTCCTAGGTACTTCTGATATCATTGTTGTTGTTGTGTGCCGTGGAGTCACTTCCAAACCATAGTGACCCTGCATAGGGTTTCTGAGGAGCAACTGGTAAGTTTGAACTGCCAGCCTTGCAGTTCAAACTGACTTTGTAGTCCAGAGCATTAACCCATAGCGCCACACCAAGAGTGGCCAAACTCCAAGGGATGAAGAAGGAGCACAGAAATGTCTAGAATCTGAAGTGGGCAGTGTATGACCTCCCAGTTACAAATCTCCTACTTACATATAGCCCATAATTATGAATGAACTCCTGTAAAACTTATTAATTAAAAATTGGAGAAACATACAATAATTTGTAATAGCAAACAGTGCTACTGTCAAAATGCATCAAAATATTATTATTATTACTGTAGTGAAAGTGCCATGGGCTCCCAAAAGAACCAACAAATCTGTGTTGGAAGAAGTGCAGCCAGAGTACTCCTTGGAGGCCAAGATGGACAAACTTCGTCTCTCATACTTTAGACATATTGTCAGGAGGGACCAGTCGCTGGAGAGGGAGATCATGTTTGGTAAGGTGGAGGGTCAGAGAAAAAGAGGAAGACCCCCAGCTAGATGGATTGGCCAAGTGGCAGCATCGATGGACTCAAGTGTGGCAACAATAGTGAGGTTGGTCCAGGATCAGTCAGTGTTTTGTTCTGTTGTGCATAAGGTCGCTATGAGTCAGTACTGACTCAGTGGCACCTAACAACAACATTATTATGCTAAAGATATTTTAGTATAAGAGGGGCTTCAAAATATCCTGGAAAAATTCCATTATCTTCTAATTCCATTCTTCCATGAATTTTTTGAAGGCTTTTAATATCTGAAAGTATTTTGTTAAAGTTTTTATGCATAGAAAGGCACACAATATGCTAAGAAAAACTTTAGCTGTGAACCATAACCTTAACTTCCAACTCACAAATCTGACTTAAAGACAGAGTTAGGAATGGAACCCATTTGTTATCTATTGACTGCCTGTAGTCCGGATATGAAGTCTACCCTTGTAATCCACACAAAGACTGGGACAGGGCACCTTCCTTCAAATATCTACTCAACATTCATTAAAGAGTTAGAGTGCTGGGCCTTCTTAGAGGAATAAGACCTATTTCTGATGATCTTAGTTACCAACAGATAACTAAGACCCAAAACCAACAGATACCAAAAGAACCAACAGATCCATGTTGGAAGAAGTGCAGCCACTCAGAATGCTCCTTGGAAGCCAGGATGGCCAAACTTGATCTCTCATACTTTAGAGATATTGTCAGGAGGGACCAGTCACTGGAGAAGGACATCATGTTTGGTAATGTGGAGGGTGAGAGAAAAAGAGGAAGACCCTCAATGAGATAAATTGGTAACAGAAATGCCACAGGGGTTTGCGTTAGAAATGAAGCGCCAACCATTCCTCCCTCAGCGCTCTCTCTACTTCTCTATTGGGCTCGATGATTCATTTCAATGATCACACAGAACTCAGATACCAAACTCACAGTTATGAAGTTTATTAGGAAAGTTAACAGGTTACATACAATACAGGGTCAGAAATGCCCAGGGCACAGTTGTTTCAGTTAGCTGCTGATAAATGCCCACAGGACACACCACTCCACCATAAACCTCAGCCTGAAAGTGCTCGGCTCCAGCTCAGTGGGTCAGCAAACCTTCTGTGCTTGGAGAAGCCCCATTCTACAAGCAAGCTTCCTGCCCAGAGTCACTCAGTTTTACTTGCTCTCTGGGCTGGGAAGCCCCCTGCTCCGTCTCATGCTCTGGTTCCTGGTTCTGCTGCCGCTGTTCCCGTCACTCCTCCAGTGTTACAGCTTTCTGTCCCTGGGGTCACAGAGGTTCAATGTGCAGGGGTCTCAGAGTTCAAATGACATATTCCACTCCTGGATCTTCTTTGATGGTGGTGAGAGCCCCCCTACCTGCTTCTAAGATGTCTCATTTTATATCCATGCTAGAATTTCATATTTTTATAATTATAATGAACTCTGCTAACATCCACAGCTCAATTTTGTCATCCTATCAGTATCTTCTCCCACCTTCTCTTACGCAGACCTGTTGTTGTTCTTGTTATGTGCTGTGGAGTCGGTTCCGACTCACAGCGACCCTGCACAGGGTTTCAGAGGCTGTAAATCTTTACGGGAGCAGAAACATCTTTCTCCCGAAGAACAACTGGTAGTTTCGAACTGCCGACTGTGAGATTAGCAGCCCGATTCATAACCACTACACTACCGAGACCTAGCAGGGCAGAAACATTGTTTGATGGGAATTACAGACTCTGGCTAGAAGAGACATTAGTTAATTCACACCGCAGGGTGACTTTAACAGACAGAAGCTTATTTTCTTGCAGTTCTGGACGCTAAAAGTCTAAATCAGAGTCTTGACTATGTGGATTCCCAGACGTTCTTTGGTTCCTTTGTGATCTGTCCTCCTTTCATCACTGTTAACTATTCTGCGTTTTTTATAACTCAGAAGAGATTAGATTTAAAATTGACTCAGCTTGGGTATGGTCTAATTAACATAACAAAGAAAACCATTTCTCAAACAGGATTCCATCTGTGGGTTTATGATTTCTGTACATATTTGAGGAATACCATTCATTCCATTGCACTGACCTTAAGTAGCTCATAATCAAGTACAGGAGAGGCCACGTAAGGAGGACACATTGAACAGTGGAAAGCTAAGTGTGATGGGGACATAGGAGAGAGACCCTGGGTCCTGTCAAGAATGTAGATTTTCTGGAAGGCCTAATGTTTGACATGACACTCCTGGAGTACCTAGCAAGAGAGTAGAAGTGCGTTTTTAAAACAAAGAAGCAGAGGCTCTGGCCCCTTGCTCCAAGAAAGTGATGTTTCTGTTGAAAGGACACATTTGCTTTGTGGCAGACCCTATTCTCTCTCTTGGTTTCAGGGCCTTGGATTTTCTTCTCGATATACAGGCCAAGAGGTGAAGTCCAAGCACAAAGTTTGACTGAATTCCAACTCAAATTTTCTTTTTCACCTCCCACAGAAACATGCAGTTAAGAAGGCTTGCCAACGACATCAAGCAGGCCTGAGCTAGGTAGAGTAGTTGCCCAGTAGGGAAGAATGTGATCTTTGGATCAGAAAACAAGACTCGAGGGAGGCCAACAATGCACAGAGCACAGGATTTATAAAAGTGTCTTCCCCACTGCCCTGAGTAAATATTATGTTGTGAAATATTAAGTATTATAGCAGGGCCACTAGATAGGTTTGTGGGGGTCAGCCGGCATATCTGTCCTTCAATCCTGACTCTACCTCTCTGCATGGTGCACTAGTGACTGGTGGTGTCTGAGGGCCAAGGTTCGCTTATCTGTGAAATAGGGCTCAAGGCATCCCCACCAGCCACTTCAGTCTGTTGTTGAGTTCGCTCATGCATTTTGAGTGCCTGATAACCTACGGTGGTCTCATCTCCCAGCACTATAACCGAAAACATTTTGTTGCAATCCATCGGGTGTTCACTGGCTAATTTTCAGAAGACTGTATATCACCAGGTCTTTCTGGGTGACTCAGGTCTTGGCATGCAGGAAGGACCTGTAAATGGTAGCAATGCTGAGTGTTTTTCTTGAGAACTGGCATTTTTGCAGACAATAATGCCAAGAGGCTAAGCTCCCAAATGCTACTGTTGGTTGACACTGAGTTAGCTCCCAACTCAAGAGACCTCATAGAAAAGGCACACATGGGCCCATGCCATTCTTGGATCAGTTGTGGATCCACAGGGTTTTCACTGGCTGATTTTCAGAAGTATATCATCAGGCTTTTCATCTTAATCTATCTTAGTCTGGAAACTCTGCTGAAACCTGTTCCATATCAGAGCAATACTTGAGCCTCCATTGATGAATGCAGATGAGGTGCATTCACTAGGAGCTGAACCCAGACCTCCTGCATGTTGTTGTTGTTGTTGTTGCGAAGTGCTGTCGAGTTGGTTCCAACTCTTAGAGACCCTTGAAGGGTTTCCAAGAAGTGGCTGGTGGGTTTGAACTGCTGACCTTGTAGTTAGCAGTTCAATGCTTATCCTATAGCACCACATCAGGACTCTAGGCCTCTTGAACAGAAGACAAGAATTCTACCACTGTTCAAACAATAGCCCTGTAAGTCCCCAAATAGGCCTTTTAATTAGTGGAACTGCCTTCCACCTGTCCTAAACCTCAATGGTGGTGAGACAGTGGGCGGAGTCCTCATAAATCCATCACCAGTGCTTGAAAACAAGTCTTACCTTGTACTGAGAGCTGATCATTGATACTTGCATCTGAGAGGGGCTCCCTGCTCACAGGCAGTCCTAGGCAGTACAGCACAGCACAGGAGAAGGGAAAACCTGAAATGAGCATGGCTCCCTTCATGACCTTTGGGATATTCTCATCTTTATCTGTGTGTCTAGAACTGTGGATGTCTAGTTTCTAGTTGTTATTTGTTAGGTGTGATTGAGTTGGTTCTTACCATAGTGACCTTACATACAACAGCAGACAACACTGCCTAGTCCTGTGCCATCCTCACAATCGTTGTTACGCTTGAGCCCATTGTTGCCACTATGCCAAATCCATCTTTTTGGGTTGTTGTTTGTTGTTAGGTGCCACTGAGTCAGTACTGACTCATAGCGACCTGATGCACAGCAGAACGAAACACTGCCTGATCCTGGGCCAATCTCTTTGAAAGTCTTCCTCTTTTCCACTGAACCTCCACTTTACTAAACATGATGTCCTTCTCCAGGGACTGGTCCTTCCTCACAATATGTCTGAAGTATGACAGATGAATTCTTGCTATCCTGGCTTCCAAGGAGCATTATAGCTATACTTCTTCCAACACAGATTTGGTTTTTCTTCTGGTAGTCCATGGTCTTTTTAATATTCTTCTCCAACACCTTAATTCAAATGTATCAATTCTTCTATAGTCATCCTTATTCACTGCCCAACTCTCACATGTATATGAGTCTATTAAAAATATAATGGCATGTGTCAGGCATACCTTTGTCCTCAAACTAACATCTTTTGCTCTTGAACACTTAATAAAAAAATCTTATGTAGCTGATTTGCCTAATGCAATACATCATTTGATTTCTTGACTGCTGTTTCCATGAGTATTGATATTGGATCTAAGCAAAATGAAATCTTTGACAACTTCATTCTTTTCTCCATTTATCATGATGTTATTTATCGGTCCAGTGGAGAGGATTTTTGCTTTCTTTACATGGAAGTGCAACCAATACTGAAAGCTGTGGTCTTTGATCTTCATCAGTATTTCAAATCTCTTTGCTTTCAGCAAGTAAGGTTGTATCATCTGCATATTGCAGTTCATTAATGGGTATTCCTCCACTCAGGATGCCACATTCTTCTTCTTATAATCCAGCTTCTCAGATTTTTTTTCTCAGCATACAGATTGAATAAGCATGATGAAAAAACACAACCCTAACATACACCTTTCCTAATTTTAAACTATTCTGCGTTCCCTTGTTCTTTTTGAACAACTGCCTCTTGGTTTACATACAGATTTCTTAATGAACACAATGAAATGTTCTAGAATATTCATTCACCACAACGCTGTCCGTACTTTGTCATGATCCACACAGTTGAAATTCTTTGCATAGTTAATAAAGTACAGGTAAACATTGTTCTAGTATTCTTTCAGCCAAGATCCATCTGACATCAGAAATGATATCCTTTATTCCATGTCCTCATCTGAATCTGGCTTGAACGTCAAAGCATTGTTGCAGCCATTTTTTTAATTATCTTCATCAAAATTTTTCTTATATATGATATTAATGATATTGTCCAATGATTTCTATATTCTGTTGGGTCACCACTCTTTGGAATGGGCACAAATATGGACATCTTCAAATCGTTGTCCAGGTAACTGGCTTCCAAATTTTTTGGCATACATGAGTAAGCGCTCCAATGATGCCTCTGTGTGTTTCTAGTTATCTGATACTTACCTGATCATTTCTTTTACTCCTTTGATTAATTCTATCATCATCTCGGCCTTCCAAAAATTTAGAGAGTGTTTCAAACAGTCCTGGTTTGTGGGGTGAATGACCACTGTATTTCTACCAGCAAAAAAATTCACTTTGATATTCTAGGATTGTGAATCAGTGCACTAAATGCTCCTTGAAATCTCAAAAGGAAACAAATCATTACCCCAGTCCCCTTACCACACAGCTTCCTCTTAAATTCAAGTTCTTAAATTCAGTGACCCAATCCTTACCATCAGAAATCTTTATTTCCTCCAATGTTAATGGTTCATTTCTTGGTCTTTTCCTTGCCTTGAAATTCCCAGCACATTTCTCCTTGAGCTCTTCAGACGGATGTTCATTGGCACTCCTCTTTAGCTGGGGTTGGTGAAAAGAGAGGTGGGCTGTAGGACTATGAAAATTGTGAGTGTAGTCTGCCAGCTCCATTTCTGTCTCCTCATCTGACAGACTTGTGGCCAATTCCCTTCCCAGGTCACTTGATTTCTCCTATTACCATACCTAAAGGGCTCTGGTAGTATAATGGATTAGAAGCTGGGCTGCTAACCACAACATCAGAAGTTCTAATCTACCATCTGCTTCTCAGGAGAAATATGAGGCTTTCTGCTCCCAAGAAGATATACAGCCTTAAAAATCCTATACAGGGTTGTTATGAGTCGGAACCAAAGTGGCGGCATACAACCACTACCATTATCATGTCTTTCAACTGTTTCTTGGAACAAAACAATCTCATATTGTTAAGAAGGATTTGTTTCTTTCTGTCTTTTCTGAGCCTGTCTGTATTACCAGAGAAATCACAGTGGTTGCCATAGTTATGTTCTTAGCTTCTTGAATAGAACAGCAATAATGCTGATTTTCCACTTGCTATGAATTGATTTATCTTCTAGGTCTCTCTTTGAAGAGCTTTGCTGATTCACTCCCTCATAATGCTTTGTTAATAAGCTCTCTGAATTATCTTTGTATTATCTTCTTTGGGGTTCAAATCGATTTTTTTTTTATGTTCACGAAGTATATTTAAAAGCAATAGTATGCCGTTTAATGGCATTGGGAAGGAATCCAGAGGAAGTGGATGGAGGCCACCAGAATATTTCAAAGACCATGTTTGAACACAAATGAATGCTTCCCTTTCCATTCCCACTGCTGTCACTTGAAGCAAGGCCTGTATCAATTCATACCAGGAATGCTGTCAGAACTTCCTAGTGGCAACCCAGCCTCCAGGCTCTCTGCCCTGTGGCATAAGCATGTCAATTGTCATGTTGTATGCATACTCAAGAGCTCCTCACTATGGTATACGTGCACTAAAGATGCTGTGTCCTGACTTTGCAGTGGCTCCACTGCTCTTAGATGGGGTTGTTCATTGTCTTATGATAGAAGTTCTGCTCTGACATACCAGGGGTCACCATGAGTTGGAATTGGTGGCCATGGCGGTGGTGTTGGATGGTTTGTGCATAGAGTTATGGATCCCTCTGCATTCTGCTTCTCTGACAACCTTCCCTCCATGCCCACTGTGTGTCCAAATCCTACCCACATCTTTGCTTAGATATGCACGTGACTGGTGTGGTGCTGTGGGTTAATGCTCTGGACTTCAAAGTTGCTTTGAACTGCAAGGTCAGTGGTTCAAGCTGATCAGCTGCTCCTCTGAAACCTTATACAGGATTGCTATGGGTCAGAATCGACTCAATGGCGTTTAAGAATAACATTTATATTGATGAGTAATAATTTTGTGATCCGTTTCTCTTAGTCCTCTCATTATTGGTGTTACTAAGTGCTGTCAAGTTGATTCTGACCCATAGCAACCCTGTATAGGGTTTCCAAGAAGTTGTTGATGAGCTTTAACCGCTGACCTTGTGGTTCAAATGACTTTGCAATCCAGCGCATTAACCCATGACGCCACACCAAGACTCCAGTCCACACCAGGACATGAGTCCACTCATGACTGGTGATTAATAAGATTCTCCTGTGGAAAATGATGCCTCACTTTTTGAAAACTCAAACTGGCATCTGCAGTATCAGTATCCTTCATCTACTTTATTCCTGTGCTTTTTAGCGCCTCCCTTATCTTCATAAACCCATAAAGGGTATCACTGAGAAATTATTTTGTTTGCTACAGTCCATGCCCAAGCAATTTTTAATATGTTGGGCAACGATTCCTCATCCAAATTTGCCAGTGCAGAGAGGGAGTACCAATGTGGGTGTTGTTGTATGCTGTCTAGTCAATTCCAACTCATAGCAAGCCTATACAACAGAGCCAAAGCACCCTCTAGGGTTCCCAAGACTATAAAATTTATGGAGGAGCTTACCAGGCCTTTTCTGATGCACAGCAGAGGGTGTGTTCAAACTGTTGATCTTTTGGCTAGCAGCCTGAATTTTATCTGTTGTGCCACCAGGGTACCTGAATTTATGTTGGGCATGGGTCAGTTTGGACATATTTAAGTTTATCAGCAACCCCATAAAGTAATGCTGTCAGTGACACTTTCAAATGAGGGAACTAAAGCTCAGAGAGTTTTAATAACTTACCCAAGGCAAATTTGATGCCAGATACGGTGTCAGAGAGAAAAAGAAATGCACTGTTGTGGGGCAGGGTTTGTTCAAACAGGCTTCCCAGATGGGATGGGGCCTGAGCCAACACTGGGTCTGGAGGACAGGAGGAAAGAGTGCGCAGAGCGTGGCTAGCATGCCAAGTATTTCAGACTTGAAGTGACAATGTGGCCATTTACAACTTCAGAGATTGTACCTGGTTCTCTTTAAGAATGCAGTAGAAGAGTGAATTGCCTGGTTGTGAGTATCAAACACTGGAAAGTGCCAGAAGGGCTAAAGTTCAGGGTTAAGTGAACTGTACTGTAGCAGATAAAGAACAGAATAAATGCTGACAAAGAGCTTTATGAAATGTTAACTTCAGGTCAAAAGAGGATTCTTAACACAAAGTCGCTGCAACCAGGCATAATCTCAGATGATTTCATGGAGTGAAATGAAGATGAATGAGTCCATCTCCCTAAACTGTCCACTGTGGCATGAGGGAGCACGTGCCTTCCTTGGTGTTTCGGAGCATAGATGTTCTGCTCAGTTACAGTAAGCATCATTATCTTTTATTTCTCCAGTTCACTCGCTTATGTGCACTGAAGGCCTTAAGAAATGAGACATGGTGTGTGAAGAGGAGAAAAGAAAGGATGCTTTAACAGCTTGTCGTGCTGTAGGGTAAACACTGGGCTGCAAGGTCAGTTTGGACTGAAAGGTCAGCAGTTCAAACTCATCAGCTGCTCCTTGGAAACCCTACACAGGATCTCTATGAGTCAGAACTGACTTGACAGCACTTAACAACAACAATAAATGTTAACACATTCAGCTGCTACCAGAGGTTGGAGGTTCAAGTCCACACAGAGGGATCTTGGAAGAAAGACCTGGGTATCTACTTCCAAAAAAGCAGCTACTGAAAACCCTATGGAGTTCAATTCTAGTCTGACACACAAAGGGTCACCAGAAGTTGGGGTCAACTCAATAGCAGATGGCATATCCAAAAATAAAATCTGATTGCTGTTGCAGATTGCAAGAGCCTAGTGATTAAACCGCCCAGGTTCTGGAGTTTTACAGAAGATTAAAAATATAGTGAGCTTGGAAATTACTCAACTCTTTAATGTTCAGTTAACCTTTTCTCTAAAATGGTTAACAATAATGTCTACCTCCCAAGGTTATGGGCTAGGTTAAATGGCAAAATGTACAGCAAAGGCTTAGCCCAATAGCCCATATTTATCCATTAATAATATTTATTTGGTACTTCATATGGGATAGATTCAATCCTTCCCAAGGATTCAACGATAAGAAAACAGACCTGGATGTTCTCTGCTGACTCAGGGAGTTTACAATCTAGAAAGGCCACCAATGTGATGACAAGAAGCATACAAATAATTGATTACAAATTGAGGAGATTTCTATTAAAAACAAAAAATAGTCAGAGTGCTTTGGGAGAACAACAGGATCTTTGAGTAAGCTATCAAAAAATAATAGTTATAGTTGTATTTGGCACACATGGGAGGGCTGTGAATCAGATTGGCTTGACAGCAACTCACAATAACAATTTAAAGACAGATATTCTTTATAATGATGACAGATTCGTTCTTATCAGACAAGCTCATAACAATTAGGGGAAGAAAAAAAAAACTGGGTGAAAAAATAGAAAATACATCTGAAGGAAACGTGAGAGCCTTCAAGACAGAAAAATAATTTGTAGACAAGATTCCAAAGAGAAGGTAAACACTAAAAAGTGAGATAAAAATGTAGCTCTGCTTTCTTCTCAAAGCATTTATTTGCCTGTTCATAAATCGTGAAGACACAAAATGGGAGTTCACAACCAGCTAGGAACAAGATGCACCGGAAAATGCCCAATGATTTCTGTGGATCTTCTAAAAGGTAGCACTCAAGGAATAAGGGCAAACTCAAGCCCATGTTAGTTAAGGTGGTTAGCTTAGCTAAACTACCTAGCTAGTTACTCTCTATAAAGAAAAATGACAACATTAAGAGCTTCAAAACATCTGTATGTTTCATATAATAATGGCCACCATTCAAAAATTTTAAATCCTGGTATACCTGGTATACAGCTTTGTTGTTGTTAGGTGCCGTTGAGTTGGTTCTGACTCATCAAAACCCTATATACAAAAGAACAAAACACCGCACATTCCTGTACCATCTTCACAATTGCTGCTATGCTTAAGCCCCTTGCTGCTGCCACTGTGCCAATCCATCTCCTCATGGGTCTTCCTCTTTTTTGCTGACCTTCCACTTTGCCAAGCATAATGTCCTTCTCCAGGAACTGGTCACTCCTAACAATATGTCCAACGTATGACAGATGAAGTTTGGCCATCTTGACTTCTAAGGAACACACTGGCTGTACTTCTTTAGACATAGATTTTTCTGTTCTTTGGGCACTCTATGGTACTTTCAATATTCTCCTCCTACACTGTAACTCAAATGCATCAATTCTACACTATGCCTTCTTCATTGTCCAACTTTATCACATGCACATGAGGCTATTGAAACTATTGTGGCTTGGGTCAGGCACACTTTAGTCCTCAGACTGACAACTTTGTTCTTGAACACTTTAAAGAGATCTTGTGCAGCAGACTTGCCCAATGCAATATGTTATTTGATCTTTGTTGCTTCCGAGAATATTGATGGTGGCTCCAAGTAAAATGAACTCTTCGACAACTTCAATCTTTTCTCCATTTATCATGATGTTATTTACTGATCCATTGGCGAGTATTTTGGGTTTCTTGAAGTACAACCCATACCAAAGGTTGTGGTCTTTGATCTTCATCAGTAAGTATTTTAAGTTCTCTTTTGCTTTTAGCAAGCAAGGTTGTATCATCCACATATTGCAGGTTGTTAGTGAGTTTTCCTCCAATCGTGATGCTATGTTATTCTTCATATTATTCAGCTGTTTAGATTATTTGCTCAGCATACAGATTGAATAAGTATAGTGGAAAAAATTACAACCCTGGTGCACATTTTTCCTGATTTTAGAACATTCAATGTCCTCTTGCTCTGTTTGAATGACTACCTGCTGTTCTATGCACAGATTCCTCATAAGCAGAATAAAGTGTTCTGGAATACTCGTTCTCCACAATGTTTTCCATAGCTTGTCATTATCCACATAATTGAAATCCTTTGCATAGTCAATGAAGCACAAGTAAACATCTTTTTGGTATTCTCTGCTTTCAGCCAAGATCCATCTGACATCAGCAATGATATTTCTCATTCCACATACTCATCTGAATCTGCTTGAACCTCTGGTAGTTCCTTGTCTATGTATTGTTGCAGTCATTTTTTAATTATCTTTAGCAAAAACTTATTTGCATGTTGTATTAATGATATTGTCTGATGATTTATGCATCCCATTAGGTCACCTCTCTTTGGAATGGCACACATTTGCTGCATTAGAAACTACTGACCGAAAACCAGAAAAGTTGTGGGATGATATCAAGAACATCATATAGGAAGGAAGAAAGAAAAAGGTTGCTAAGAAGACACAAAAGAAAGAAAAGACCAAAATGGATGTGAGAAAACACTCTCAAACTTGCTTCCAAGCAAATGGAAGAATTCAAGAGGTAAAGGAGCTGAACAGAAAAACTCAAAGGGCAACTCGAGAAGACAAATATTATAATGAAATGTGCAAAGATTTGGAGTTAGAAAACCTAAAGGGAAGAACATGCTCAGTATTTCTCAAGCTGAACTAAGGAAAAATTGCAAACTTCAAATTGTAATACTGAAGGGTTCTTTGGACAAATAAATTGTATGATGCAGAAAACATTAAAAGAAGATGGAAAGAATATACAGAGTCGCTGTACCAAAAAGAAATGGTTGATGTCAACCATTTCAAGAGGCAGCATATGATCAATAGCCAATGGTGCTGAAGGAATGAGTTCAAGGTGTATGGAAGGTATTAACAGAGAGCAAGGCTCCAGGAATTGATGGAATACAAAGTGAAATCTTTTACCAAACTGATGTAACACTGGAGGCACTCACTCATCTATGTCAAGAAATTTGGCAGACAGCTACCTGGACAACCGATTGAAAGAGATCCAAATTTGTACTCATTCCAAAGAGAAGTTACCCAATGGACTTCAGCATACCAGTAGACAAGCCAAATTAGGAAAAGGCGTTTGAAGGCAAAAGAAACAGATTTAAAGAGGATAGAGATATTGTAAGATGCTGGAGTTACGAGACACTGATTTTACAAACTGTACTACTTAAATTAAATAAAATACATAAAAAGATGAAAATTTTCAACAAACAACTGGAATTTATTTAAAAAAAAAGAAAAGAATCAGGGTGAAAATTAAAACCTAGAAAATACAATAACTAGAACTAAAGATGCAATAGTTGAATTAGCAGATTGGACACAACTAAAGAGAGAAATAGTGAGTTAGAATATATTTTCAGAAGAAAGTATATATATATAT
>NW_006408540.1:18172491-18174831 GCF_000296735.1 Chrysochloris asiatica | reverse complement strand
ATATATATATTGTTGCTGTGCAGTGGATTCCAACTTGCTGTGTAGTGGAATCCAATGGATTCCAACTCATTCTGACTCAAGACTATGACATTTCAGAAGCAGATAGCCAGGCCTGTCTTCCAAGTTTCTTTCTGGTGAATTTGAACTGCTAACCTTCCAGCTAGTAGGTAAGCACTTAGCCATTTGCACCACCCATAACACTGTAGAAGGGTCGCACACACTCGTACATGTAACTGTAGTGCCAGTCAGAAGGAAAGGAGAACAAGAAGAAACTGAAGCAATATTTGAAGGGACTGCAAAGGCTGATGGGGAAAAAAATCAAGGCACAGACGCATGAAGCTCTAATTCCCATGATGGGCAAATAAAAATGCTTTAAAATTGCAACTATCAAATGTATTAATTATGAAACATAAAACATACCATAAAAGAACTTATACAAATTGAAAACAAAGAGGGGGGAAAAACAGATAGGGAAAAAAGACATATTGTCGTCAAGAAGATCAATAATGACTGAATACTTAAAAAAAAATCCTGTGTGTGAAAAGCAATGATACACCATCTCTAAGGTGTAAAAATACCATCCCAAACAAGGATTGTTGTTGTTGTTGTTATGTGCCGTGGAGTCGGTTCCAACCCATAGAGACCCTGTACAGGGCTTCTGAGGCTGTAATCTTTACAGGAGCAGAATGCCTCATCTTTCTCCTGCGGAGCAGCTGGTAGTTTCGAACTGCTGGCTTTAAGGTTCGCAGCCGATTCGTAACCACTACGCTACCAGAGGATTATAGGACTAAAAAGAATTACCTTCAATACTGAAGGTAAAATTTACTTATTTTAATGTGTTAATTTTTTAATCATTTTACTGTAAAATAAAACACAGATGCAGAAACTACCACAAACAAATAACTTCATGAATTATTTGACAGTGAACACCCTGGTAATCATCAGAAAGAAACAGGATTTTGTCAATTATTCAGAAATCCTTCCCTGAATGCTATCCAATCATAATGCACTGTCTCCTCTAAAATGAGCCCTAATTCTCTGATTATATTTTTGGAATCTATTTCTTGTGTTTTTTTTTTTATAGGTTTGCACTCAAATGTATATCACTAGATGCTATAGAACAGTCTCATCCCTTAAAAAGTTCTCACCCCACTCCTTTCTTTTTGTTAAATTTTTCTGTTGATGATGCTGGGTAATTGACCTATAGAACTTCCCAGTCTCAATTTTATTAGTTTCACCATTCTGGTGCATTTCAACAGGATCCTTTCTTCTCCTTGTTGCCTGCAAATTTCAGCTGTATCCAGAGCCTTGAACTTTGTAGTTTCTGAAAAAAAACTTTGCATCAGTATAACACTGATGGAAATCCACAAGGGGGATCTTCATGCAGAAAGAAAGTGATGTAAAATGTCAGCATAAAATTGTAGGAAAGGATAATGAGAGAAGGAAAGGCATAAATGTACATCATACTAAACTAATATGGATGCAAGGAACAACCCTGGGTTTAAACATATGTAGAAATAAAATACATGGCAATGATCACATAAAAGTCAGAAAGAAGACACATAAAGTCAGAGTCTTTGAAGTGTTGTGGGTTTTGGTTTTTTTTTCATTATACCAGAACTGATGGTAAAAATATTAATTTAGCTTACACCTTAATAAATCTAGCACATTGAATATGTTCTCTGAAAGTGTCAAAACATTGTGTAACAGCAAAGATGTGGAGGAAAAAAGCAAACTTACATGATGAATTAAAAGAAACATAAGAAGAAAATAAAGAACATAGAAAAAATGGAATGGGACAAAAATACCACAATGATAGATTTAAACTCAAATATTTCAGCAATTATACTAAATGTAAATAATTTTTAAAATGTATATTGTCAGGTTGCATTGAAAACTACAATGACAATACAAAGCTTATAAGAGAAGCATCTTAAATATAGGAGTACAGATAGAATAAGCATTCAAAAGAAGAAAGGATACAGCAAACAGACACTAAGAAAAAGACAGCAGGCATAGCTACACTAACAGAAGACAAAGTGAACTGTAAGAGATGAAGGAACCCTTTATAATGATAAAAAAAAAAAAAAAAAGGTCAACCCAAGTGTAAGAAAACAGTCTTACATTTGTAGTGTGCAATAATGTAGCTTCAGAATATAAAAGGAAAGCAAAAAAAATAAAAACAAATAGGCAAATCCATACCCACAGGTGCTATTGTTGAGACAGATGTTGGATGTAGAGACAGATGTTGTAGGCTTGTTGTTGTTCAGTGCCTGGAGTCAGTTCCGACTCATAGTGGCCCTGTATGGAGTTTCTGAGGAGCAGGTGAGTTTGAATTAT
>NW_006408540.1:18166577-18172391 GCF_000296735.1 Chrysochloris asiatica | reverse complement strand
AGGGTTTCCGAGGGTGTAAATCTTTACGGGAGTAGAAAGCCTCATCTTTCTCCCGCGGAGCAGCTGGTAGTTTCGAACTGCTGACCTTGCGGTTTACAGCCCGATTCGTAACCACTACGCTACCAGAGCACAATCACAGTAGAAATTTTAAAATACATTCTCACTAAAATGATAGAACAATAATATAATTGTAAGGAAAATACGACAAGATCCTGCCTATAGTGAACTTGCATTACAGTAAAGAAGACACATCATTATCAAATAAGCACACTAATGAATGTAAAATTGCATAAGTGCTCTGAAAAAAAGGAAGACAGCTTTCTAAGAAAAACATGACCTGGGTTAAGGGAACCAACAAAGGATTTTCTGAGATCTAGACTAGGAAAGAAAAATAGTGGGGAAGTAGGTGAGAGGAAGTGGAAGTGTGGAACAAAGATCATTGTAGATTTAAGGCATGCCATCTGCAAACATCTTATGAAAGATCTTATGGGCATTGCTGCTGTATGCCTTTGAGTCAACTGCTCTAATCTATAGTGGCCTTATTAATCAGAGTAGAATTTATCCATTGGTTTTCTTAGGAAAAGCAAGTCACCTGGTCTTTTCTCCAGTGAGTTTAAATGCCAGACTTTTGGTTAGCAGCTGAATACTTAGCCACTGTCCCACCTTGATCATGTGGTAGGTATGAGTTTGAGGAACTGGAAGGAGATCATAGTGATTAAAGCACTGTATGTATAAGAAGGAGAACAGCTCAAAATAAAACTGGACTCGTGGGCAAAGCCAAACCTCCAGAACTTTGTTGATCATGTTAAGGATTCTGAATGGGCAATAGGAAGTCAATGATGGGAATCAAAGCAAGCTGATTTTGTTTGAGGGGTTATGCTGTGAAAAGGCCCTTCTCCATGGTGACATGGAGACAGGATTGTAGAAGACCAGAGTCAATAGAGGACACTGAGCAGACCAAACAAGCACAGCAGTTGCTACCAATGACTAGAGGAGAAAGATGATGGTAGTGACAGCGGCTGGAAAGGAGTAAAAGTCAAGGAATATTTAAAAAGTGAAGTGAGCAGGATGTGCTGAGGAGTTCTACATGGTGACTAAGGGTGAAGAGGGAATCAAGAACGTCTTTTCAGGTTTTTGCTTGTGCAAATGGAAAAGGACTAGGTTTTGGTAACATCATTAAATACAGTCTTGGCCATGTTAAGACTAAGTGTTTTTCTGTAGAGATTATTTTATAGGATTTCATCTAAGGGCTCTTAATTGATTTTCTCTTTGTGGCAATAGGTTTATTTTATTTGCTTGTTTTACCCCGTCCAGTCTAACTTTCAAAAAAATGTAATTACAAACCCTGACTGTGAATATTTATCATGTAGCGCCATCAAAATATTGACCTTGTCTAATTTGAACCATCCCAGGGAGTAAGGCAAACAAGAGAAGAGATTGAACATTTGTTCAAATTCCCAATAGTGCTTGCAAGGTGTTGATCATGAATCCAAGCAAGAGTTTAAATGTGTTAGAGAACTTTCTTGGCTTCTAATGTCAAAGACCATCTAATGCAGCAGTATTTATTTTCTGGGAGATGTCACACAAGGATGAGAAAACCAACTTTAGAAAAACTGGCTCTCAAAACCTCAGAGCCAGTTGAGAGAAGCACTAATGAACTTTCCCCTCACTGCTAAGTAAATCTGTCCTGGATATGAATCAGGTGTCATGAGAAAAGAAAGGCCAGTCCACACTTCCAAAACAATTTCCTGGTAGAGTATCAGCATTGTTGTTGTTGTTAGGTGCCATCCAGTTGGTAATGACTCATAACGACCCGGTGCACAACAGAATGAAACACTGCCCTGTCCTGTGCCAACCTCACAATCATTACTACGTTTCAGTCCATCACTGCTGCCACTGTGTCAATCCATCTCCTTGCGGATCTTCCCCTTTTTCTCTGACCCTCCATTTTTTTTTCAAGCATGTTATCCTTCTCCAGGGCCTGGTCCCTCCTGACAATATGTCCGAAGTATGAAAGATGAATTCTGGCCATCCTGGCTTCCAGGGAGCCTTCTGACTGTACTTCTTCTAACACAGACTGGTTACAGGTGGTTGTACTTTCAATATTTCCCTCCTACACTATAACTTAAATGCATCAATTCTTTTCTGGTCTTCTTTATTTACTGTCCAACTTTCACATACATGTGAGGTTATTGAAAAAGCCATTGCTTGCATCAGGTGCATCTTAGTCCTCAAACTGAAATCTGTGCTCTTCAACACTTTAAAGAGGTCTTGTGCAGCAGATTTGCTTAATGCAATACTTCATTTGATTTCTTGACTGCTACTTCCATGAGTGAAATGAAGTCTTTGACAACTTCAATCTTTTCTCCATTTATCATGGTGTTAATTCTTGGTTCAGTGGTGAGGATTTTTGTTTTCTTTTCATTGAGGTGCAACCCATACCAAAGGCTGAGGTCTTTGATTTTCATCAGCAGGGTGTATCATGTGTGTATCTCATGTTGTTAATGAGTCCTCCTTCAATCCTGATGCCATGTTTTTCTTCATATCATCCAGCTTCTTGGATAATTTGCTCAGCATACAGATTGAAAAAGTATGGTGAAAGAATACAACCCTGGTGCACACCCTTGATAATTTTAATCCATTCAGTGTTCCCTTGTTTAGTTCAAACAATAGCCTCTTGGTCTATATATAGGTCTCTCATGAGCACAATTAAGTGTTTTGGAATACTCATTCTCTGAGATGTTATCCATAGCCTGTCATGATCCACACAATCAAAAGTCTTTGTGTAGTCAATAAAGCACAGGTAAACATCTCTCTGGTATTCTCTGCTTTCCACCTAGATCCATCTGATGTCAGCAATGATATTTCTCATTCTGTGTCCTCTTCTGAATCCAGCATTGGATGTCATTTTTCTTGCTCTTGTGTAGCTGAGAAGCTTGCCTTGAAATCCTTTCCATCAGAAAGAACATAGGGAAGAGGACAACTTGCGCAAAGTCATCTCATGTCCAGAAAAAAGGACCATATATTCACAGTGATGCCTCTATTCCATCACTCATCTGCCGGTTTGTGGCTTGTGTGTTGCTGAGATGCTGAAAGCTATGCCACTTGTATTTTGAATATCAGCAGGTTAACTCATGGTAGGGTGGAGGGTCAGAGAAGAAGAGGAAGACCCCTAATGAGATGGATTGGCCAAGTGGCAGCATTGATGGACTCAAGTATGGCAACAGTAGTGAGGTTGGCCCAGGATCAGGCAGTATTTCGTTCTGCTGTACATAAGGTCGCTAAGAGTCAGTACCGACTCAATGGCACCTAACAACAACAACAACAACAACAACTCATGGTGAACAGGTTTCAGCTGAGTTTCCAGACTAAGATAGACTTAGTTTGCTATGAGTCGGAACTGACTCAATGCTACTTAGCAACATCAATTTCTTTATTATATGACGTTTTATGGTTTATGTACCGTTGAGCCTGTTCCAACTCAGTGGGTTTCTGAGGCTGTAGATCTTTATGGAAGCAGAAAGCCTCATCTTTCTCCAGCAGAGTGAGTGGTAGAATTGAATTGCTGACGCTAGAGTTAGCAGCCCAATTCGTAATCCACTACTATGCTACCAGGGCACCATGTGTTACAAGACATTGGATAGTAAACTCAAGGGGATGTATCAGGACTTTTATTCAACACATTTTTTTTTCTCTCCTTCTGGCCCATATAGTCTTTAATTCTTTCCTGGCTTAATTTAAATGAAGTCAATTTCATATGTAGTAAGATCACAACCCTGAAAACCTTATGGGGCGGCTGCCATTTCATCACCTCTGCGAGCGCAGCATCCATCCCCTCCGCTCTCGCGGCGCCTGGGCCTACCTCGCCTCGGAAGCCCAGGCCAGCGATGCGCTCGCGGCCGAGCTAGATCTCCAGGCCTAGGCCGGAGTAAAGGAGACCTGCGGAGCCGCGGCCATGGAGGCCATCTGGCTGTACCAGTTCCGGCTCATTGTCATCGGGGATTCCACAGTGGGCAAGTCCTGCCTGATCCGCCGCTTCACCGAAGGCCGCTTTGCCCAGGTTTCGGACCCCACCGTGGGAGTGGATTTCTTCTCCCGACTGGTGGAGATCGAGCCGGGGAAACGCATCAAGCTCCAGATCTGGGATACCGCGGGTCAAGAGAGGTTCAGGTCCATCACTCGAGCCTACTACAGGAACTCAGTAGGTGGTCTTCTTTTATTTGACATTACCAACCGCAGGTCCTTCCAGAATGTCCACGAATGGTTAGAAGAGACCAAAGTACACGTGCAGCCCTACCAAATTGTCTTTGTTCTGGTTGGTCACAAGTGTGACCTGGATACACAGAGGCAAGTGACTCGACACGAAGCTGAGAAACTGGCCGCTGCATACGGTATGAAGTACATTGAAACGTCAGCGCGAGACGCCATTAATGTGGAGAAAGCTTTCACAGACCTGACGAGAGACATATATGAGCTGGTGAAGAGGGGGGAGATTACAATCCAGGAGGGCTGGGAAGGGGTGAAGAGTGGGTTTGTACCAAATGTAGTTCACTCTTCAGAAGAGGTTGTCAAATCAGAGAGGAGATGTCTGTGCTAGTCAGCTCTCTTCGTTCCAAAACGTGCCGCCCACCGGAACTTACAAGTGACGGAAGTAAATAGAATCCTTGTGTGGCTGAGAACTCAAACTCCAGTTTGGATACCAAGAGAATAAATGACAAGTAAGCCTCCTTCCCCAGGGCTGGCTCTCTGATGGTGTGCTGATGGATGGTGGGGCCGGAGCGCTGTGACTGGGGGACTGCTTAAGGACCACATATTATGGGGGTTTAAGATTTGGGAAGCGAGACCCCAGAAAAACACACCTACAGGCAGGACAACTGTTTCTTGGTATTTCAGCTCATTCCTAGGTCACGTACATCAAGAACCGTATCAAGGGGGGGGACAGTATCACATTGGGAACAATGACCCTAACTCAAAATGACTGAAGATCAACGTATGCAGTGAGAATATCCTACACAGGATACGTGTGCTGGGTTTGCTTACCCGACACCAGTTAGCATGTAAATAGTCATCTGTCAGATGCTGGGGTGCTAGTAAGAAGGGTGTCATGTGAAAAGGAAGGTCATTTACACACAGTTGTAGGGAATTCAGGCAAGTGTTCACCCTTGTAATAAAATGACCAGCTGGACGAGGAAGAAAACGGCCCCGGTGCAAATGACTGTGTAAGTAGGAAGGTTGTGCTTCGCCCAGCACCTGGCAGCAACTGAGTACCAGTTCACCTCAAATCCCACTTGCATGATCTTATTTTATCATCACAACAGGCCTCGGAGGTTATTAGCCCCATTTTATAGGTGGGTCAACTGAAAATCAGGAGAGTCGCTTGGCCCAGGTCAAGATCCTGACTCCTAGTTGCTGTTCTGTTCATTGCATCAGAGGAAGAAACTCATCTTAACATTGTTTGGGAAGAGACGTGACTAGCAATGAATGGGCTCTACATGTTAGGGTATGTTTTCCTAATTGATTACAACTCAGCTCTAACCTTGAGCGATCCTGGGGATGAATCAAAGGTAAGGTCCATTCAGGTATGATTGACAAGAGTTCATAATCGCAGAACTGAAAACACATTCTAACTGTTTGAGTACTTCTCACTGAGCCCCGATGGACATTTTCTTGAGAGGAAGCAGATATGGTAAGGTGGTAGGGATCAAATACTCACCTGACAACAACCATGGGGGCGCCCCCTGTGTCTACTGGCTTCCTGTCTGACCTAGGTCAGCTCTTAATTCTCAGGGGGAACAGATAACTGCATTGGAAAAC
>NW_006408540.1:18162402-18165432 GCF_000296735.1 Chrysochloris asiatica | reverse complement strand
TTTTTTTTTGTCCCCAACTATTATTACTGGGAATCCTGGTGTGGCGCTGTGGATTAATGCACCAGACTTCAAAGCTGTTTGAATTGCAAGGTTGGCAGGTGGTTAAAGCTCACCAGTCATTCCTTGGAAACCCTATACAGGGTCGCTATGGGTCGGAACCGACTCGATGGCACTTAACAACAACAACATTATTACTGAATCTGCCTATACAGCCAGAAGTGAAGATGGTGACTCTGTTTGGCTTACTTTGAACCTGGTATCAGGAGGGACCAGTCCCTGGAGAAGGATATGCTTGGTAAAGTCATAGTTACTAAGTGCTGCCCAGTGGATTCCACTCATAGTGACCCTGTATAGGGTTTCTGGTGGGTTTTAATTATTGACCTGTGCTTAGCAGTCCAGTGCTTATCCTAGTACCACACCAGAAGTCACCAAAGCTTACAGCACTCAGTCTCTCAGGCAGTCTCCCATTCAAGTACTAACCAGGTCTGACCCTGCTTAGCTTCCAAGATCAGATGAGATCGGGTGCGTTCAGGAAGGTATGGGCATAGACTGGTAAAGTAGAGGGGTGAGTGAAAAGGAGGAAGGCCCTCAATGAGATGAGTTGGCATAGTGGTTGTAACAATGGCTCACACGTATCTACTATTGTGAGGATGGCACAGGAATAGACATGGTTCCAATACTGGCAGTTGTTATGAGTCAGAGCTGATGTGATGGCACCTAACAACAAAACTGTTTCCACAGTTAGAGAATGCTAGAGAGAAGATGTGATTCCTTACTTGAAATAGAATCTTTAGTTTTCTAACTAGACAAAGAAGACAGAAGGAGCGAGACAATTTTGAACTGGTTTGCAAGCTATTCACTGCCATTCAACTGACAAAAGAGAAAAGGTGAAAGAGCTTCAGGAACTTGTGATTTTTATGTTGTTTTTTATACTTCTGTATTTGTTTGGGATCCTTGTATGAGGAATTTATGCATCGAAAGGCTGTATAAAACTGGAGTTCTGGTGTGGTGCTGTGAGTTAATGCACTAGACTGCAAAGTCGGTTTGAACCATGAAGTAGGCAGTTCAAGCTCACCAGCTGTTCCTCAAAACCCTATACAAGGTCGCTATGGGTCAGCACTGCCACAACAGCACTTAACAACAACAACAACATATTGGTGTGGTGCTATAGGATAAGCACTCTACCTCAGGTTGTTTGAACTGTAAGGTCGGTGGTTAAGCTAGTCCGCTGCCTACCAAAAGGTTAGAAGTTTGAGTCTACCCAGAGCCACTTCATAAGAACGTTTTGGCAATCTACTTATGAAAATCCAGTCATTGAAAACCTATTAGAGTACAGTTTTGTTCTCTCACACACGAATCACCAGGAGTGACAGTCAACCAGATTTTAGGCCCTTCTGTTTGTAAGCTTTGCATTTATTTCCATTCCACTAGTAGAGTCCTGGAGTCCTGGTGTGGTGCTGTAGGATAAGTACTGGACTGCAAGGTCAGTTTGAACTACAACGTCTGTGGTTCAAACCCACCAGCCGCTCCGTGGAAACCCTATATACAGGGTCACTATGAGTTACACCAACAGCAACAGCAGAGTCCTGGTGTGGTGCTGTAGGATAAGCATTGGACTGCTAACAAAAAGGTCAGTGGTTCAAACCTACCAGTAGTTCCTTGGCAACCCTATAGAGGTTTGCTATGAGTCAGAACTAACTTGATGGCCCACAACAACAACAACAACATAACCTTTGTTTACTTCTCTTATGGCCCCAATTCATGCATTGAGAAATATGGACAACTCTACCTTTTAATAATTTATCATGTTGTTGCCTGTGTTTGAATGTGATGGATGAAACAAATGAGTTTGGAATTAATGAAGCTTCATCTTCTACTTCATCCTCAACTCATTAGCCAATGGTTCCTACTTATGTTGGTCATATTCACGAATGTACTCAAAACAAGAGTTTTTAATTCAAATATAGAACTAAAGTCTGATCTCAGTTACAATTCCCTGATTCATTCTGACACAAATCATTCGGCAAACCAGACTCAGTTTTCCCATCTGTAAAATGCACTCAATGTTGGTGACATTGATCTTAAAGTAAATTGCTTTAAGAAAATTATGAAGGTTATGACATATGGCCTGGTAAATGATTATTTTATAATGGAGAGTTTTACCTGCCAAAAAGAGGAGGTATCAGCTGCCCGTGGCATTGCTGGTAATTTATTATTAATGAGTTCTAAAATTTCCAGCATTGCAGGGCGCTTCAAGCATCATTACTGCATCACATTTTGCTTTTGTGTTAATGGAAGGCTATTTTTCACTGTCATTTTTATGGGTAGCAAGAAAGCACAGATGAACAATGAGGTTCTATATTTGCTAAAATGTAGAACAGTAGAGGACATATTCCAGGCTCTTCCACTTATTATTAATTGAATAATCAAATTCAGTTGTATAAGAGCCTAGAATTTCCTGGATGCAGTAACCCATATACCTCCTTCTCACCAGTGCCCTCACCATGACCACCCAGAGACAAGGGTTAGGAAAAACGGCATTCAGTTTCTTATTTCATATTTGAATATTAAAGAATCCAAATCATCATTCCTTTGTTTGTAGGTCTTGACAAGGAAAAAGTCATGACATAATTTATATTCACTTCAGTTCAACTTCTTTGGGAATTACAGACCAGGCAAGAGGGAGTTGTTGGAATAGAACAAGGGGCTAGGGTACCATATGGTATAAAATTAGGAAAGGTGTGCATCAGGGTTGTATCCTTTCACCATACTTATTCAATCTGTGTGATGAACAAATAGTCCAAGAAGCTGGATTATATGAAGAAAATAGCATCAGTATCATCTGTGCTATACAGACTACACAGCTTTGCTTGCTGAAATCTAAGAGGATTTGAAACACCTACTGATGAAGATCAAAGACTATGCTTTTGATATGGATCACAAGTCAATGTAAAGAAAACAAAATTCCTTACAACTAGAACAATAAGCAACAACATGATGTTGTTGTTGTTGTCAGGTGCCATCGAGTCG
>NW_006408540.1:18152069-18160572 GCF_000296735.1 Chrysochloris asiatica | reverse complement strand
TTCAGATGAGCTACAAAACAAAGACAGACTAGGAAGAAAGAGTGACAAACTACTTCCGAATCGCTAGTCACTGAAAACTCTATGAATAGCAGAGAAACAACATGATAAATGGAGAAAAGATTGACGTTGTAAGGGATTTCATTGTTTTGAACCCACAATCAATGCTCATAGAAACAGTTGTCTACAAATCAAATGATATATTGCCTTGGATTAATCTTCTGAAAAAGCCCTCTTTAAATACTTAAACAGCAAAGACGTCACTTTGAGGACTGAGGTGTCACCTGACCCAAGTCATGCAATCTTCAACTGCGTCATATGCATGTGAATGCTGGACAAGCAATAAGGAAACCCAGGGAAGAACTGATGCTTTTCAATCATCCTGTTGATAAAGAATACTAAAATGATCATGGACTTCCTGAAGAAAAAACAAATCTGTGTTGTAAGAAGTACAGCTGGAATGCTCCTTTGAAAGGAGGATGACGAAGCTCCATCTTCCATACTTTGGAATGTTGTTGGAAAGGACCTGTCCCTGGAGAAGGATATCATGCTTGGTAAAGTAACGGATCAGAAGATAGACTGACATGGTGGCTACAAAAATGGACTCAAACACACCTACTATTGCAGGACTGAGCAGCATTTTGTTGTGTTGTATATATGTAGAGCCACGATGAGTCAGACGCAACCCAATGGCACCGAACAACACAACAAGGCTTAGAGAGGGAGCCATGGTGGTTGGAGACCAAGGTTTAATTTTTGGCCAATGGACCTCAAACAAAGCCACCACTCATCAGTTAGTAGAGACTTGTGTGTTTGTATAAGCTTTACGGGTTTCAGAGGAGCTTCCAGACTATGAAGAAAGGCCAGGAAATGTATTTCCAAAGATTAGCCAATGAAAACCCTATAGGTCATAAACAGTTTGATCCGTAGACATTGACACAAGACCAGGCTACATTTTGTTCTATTGTGCTTGGTGTCACCATGCTTCAGGCCACTAGCAGTAGGGATTAGAGCAAGGAAGTCTTTTGGTGTCACCCAAGAGATCTTTTCCTTAAAAGAATCATGTCTCAGAAAGGGTTCTGTCTTTCTCTCGCTTTCTCATTTAAGGAGTTCTGGAAGTATAATGGTTACGAGTTGGGCTGCTAACCTCAAGGTCAGCAGTTCGAAACTACCAGCTGTTCTGAGGGAGAAAGATTATGCTTTCTGCTCCCACCTTGGAAACTCTATACAGTGTTGCGATGAGTCGGAACCAACTCCATGCCACACCACCACCACCACCACTCTGAGATGCCTCCTGGAAGTAAGGAATCATATTTCTCACAGTATGAATATTCAATGTCAGCCCAGGTTGGGCATACTATAGAAGTAAAATGTGCTAACTTCCAGTTTTACAAATGGAAGCAACTAATTTCTGTCAAAATCACAATACTCATCATTCCCAGTTTGTAATTAATCTTCCTAATGACCAATGTCTGTGCCCTGGGACTTTGTTCTTATGTCCTCTGCTTTACTATTGCTTGTGCTTTGGTTGTGAGAACTTAGAGAGATTCTATGAAAACAAACATACACATTAAAATGGCGTATTTTCAAAGGGATAAAAAGAGTCTTGGTGTGGTGCTGTCAGATCAGCACTGGACTGTTAACTACCAGGTTGACAGTTTAAACCTGCTAGCCACTCCTTAGAAATCCTATAAAGGGTCGCTATGAGTTGGAACCAACTCAATGGCACTGAACAACAACAAAGAAGGCCAAGACAGCAGCTCTCTGCAAACATGGCACATTTGACAGAGGATGGGGTAAGGAGAGATTTAGCATGTACATGTCCATTATTTAATAGCTTCTAGTAACAAACTTCATATTTTGCTTTGATGTCATCTGACCTCAAGTTTTCCTTTATGTAGTCTAAGGGGGTACAACAAATACTTTTCTTCTGATTACAGATAGCAGTTTACTTTTTTAATCAGCAGTGTCCTTGGTTGTATAACTTCAGGGGCCTTGCTCTTGTCTCCTCTTGTTTTCCATGCCTGCCCTTTGTGGTTTGACTTTAGGTTATGTGATGCCATGAGACAGCTCTAAACACATCATACTTTCCACCCATTACTCAATGCTTGTCCAAAGAAGCATTCAGTACAGTAAGACACACAGGAAGATTACTTGCATTCACTTACTAAATAAACCCAGTGTTTGTATTTGGAATCTGCTTTAGACAAATTAAAGGACAAAAGAGAATGCTCTATTAAATATCATGACAACCTGACTATAAACACACAATTTGCTCAGACAGTCAATGAATATGGTGCTATCTGTCGTACAAGCATAATGGCTAAATGAAGTATCTCCTAAAGTGTGTTTCATGGAAGCCTTAGAGCTGCATAAGGAAGGTGCTCTTGAGTCTGTAAATTAGCGGAGCACTTTATCCAAATCTCCTTCTGAAGCTCACAATACATAACTGAATTTGACACCTCTGACAGGTCCTTCTATTCAAAATGCAAAACAAATAACAATTATACTTTGCGTTATACAGAGTTTTAAAAATATGTATTTGATAACAGATCCTTTCTTAAGATAATGCCTAAAGGTAGCAAGGGAAAGCGATCCACATAGTGCAATTTGGGGCCTATTCAGTGCTTTTAATTAAAAGGTAGAGTTTGCAACCTGAGCGCTCTCTTCTTGATTTGTAATGTTTCACGAGTCACCATTGCATCTGGTACCCCTGTTCATCAATGACCTTTTGTAACAAAATGAAAATCATAGTACAAGTGAAAATATAGTCATATTAAATCCTTGTGATATACCAGGCACTGAGCTTTATCTTATTCCTTTAAACCAGTGTTCATTTTTAAAAACTTATGCAATGAATTCAGTAGTACATTTTCATTATAAAAGCAAAACTTAAAAGCTACAAAGAAAATTTCTTTAATGTTAACATGTAGACATCTACATTTTTTCCTATTCATTTAAATATAAGTCCTTGAAAAAATAGATATTTTCCATTTTTCTACATAAATAGAGGTATACACAGTATCATGCAACTAGTTTTTTTCATTGTTCAACTTAAACATATATGTTAAAAATATTTTGATGTCAGTACATGTGTGTCTCCCATATTCTGTTTAATAGCTTCAACACACTCAATAATATATATGCACTATTCTTTTTCCTTGATAGATAGCCAGGTTATTTTTTCACTTTTTCACTATTGTAAGAACATAAGCCAAATAATTTCATTTATGGCTTGGTAGTATGCACGATAAGGAGCTCTGGTAGCGTAGTGGTTACAAATCGGACTGTGAACCTCAAAATCAGCAGTTCAAACTACCAGCTGTTCCATGGGAGAAAGATGAGGCTTTCTGCTCCCATAAAGATTTACAGCCTTGGAAACCCCGTACAGGGTCTCTATGAGTTGGAACAACTCCATGGCACATATTCACCACCACCAGTATAACAGATAGGTTATAACCTTGAAGAACTGCCTAATTAAAACAACCAGAACACTGGATACAATACATGTTTGTAAACTGGTAGATAAGGAAGAAATTCTCAGAGGCCAAAAGTAAAGTTCAAACAGTGACTCTGTAAACCAAGAGATTGCGAAAGTTGTCTTTATTTCTGAGGTTTGCTGCTAAACCCTGTAAAATGTGAGTTACTGCTTTGTGAAATGCAGGAGATAAAAAGTTAAACTTAAGGTCTACACAAGGAGTTAAAGCTAGTAGGACCATTCAAGGGTAAATGAGACATAAAATCATGATCCAAAAGGCATCTCAAGCTGGAGTCTGGGTATAAGATGAGGGGAATGGCTTCTGAGACTTGAAAACCACAGTGCTTACTTCATGTTGATTTGAAGTATAGTTCATGATGCCTTTGTATCTCAAAAATAAATAAATAAAGTAAAAAGTTGAACGTGTTCTCAGGTTAGTGGTGGCCCTAGACACACGGTGAGAGTAAAACAAATCCAAATACTCTTGAAGGAATTTCAACTCAGAACTCAAAGAATCTCCACTGATAGAGTTATAACAATGAGCAGCCTATACTCAAAGTTCTCAAACCATGAGTAAAATCCAGAAGAAATAAACAGAAGAATCAGATTTGACAAGACTTTATATGTTGACGCTATAGACACTAAAGGTAAAATAACTATACTGAATGCTTCAAGAAACATGAGTGTAAGTAAAAATAATCATAAAAACCTTTATTAAGCAAAAACATCAAAATGTGAAGTCATTGTGATACATCTTCCATCAAGTTCTATCTACTTTTGAAGACTCTGTTTCCATCTTTCAAACCTTTCCCCAAATAATTCTGCAGTCTTTGATTTGCACCACATCAAAATGACAATTTGGGCTTTTTCGAGGGATTTAAATTATGTTTTAATTATTCTATTTTAACGTTCTTTGAGTCTGGGGACGAAAAGAAGTGTGAAGGGGCAAGATCAGGATTGTTGGGTAGCTGGGGTCTGATGTTCCGATGAGATTCTCTTAAGGACTACTCTTGCTACCCTTGAAGAAGGAGCTGGTACATTGTCATGATTGAACAAAAAATTCTCGGTACAGCTTTCCTGGCATTTTTCTCACCAATGCATTTTTCAAAGTTCTTTAAATTTCTTCATAATAAGCCCCTGTAGTTGTCCTGTGTCCTTCAAGAAAATCTATCAAGATTGCTCATGTGTGATCCCCAAAACAATTGTCATAAACTTCTGAGCTGATCACTCAGTTTTGAATTTAACTGGCCCAGCAAATTCCCTCAGCTGCCACACTTTGGATTGAAACTTTTGTTTTTCAGGCTACCTAACAAGACAAAGAAAGACAAGTGTAATACTGAAAGAACTTGTCTGGAGCCATCCACTGATTGCAGAGACATGCTTAACCACATTTTGTTTAGAATAAACCCGTACATGTATGAACTGGAACCCTAGTAGCAATACTTTTTACTAATCCTTGTAAAGGAAACATTTGAGGATATGACAAGGATAAGAAATCCAGTGACTCTTTAGTGTGATAAACAAGAGAAATTAACAAAAAAAAACAGCAAAGAAAAGGTGACTTTACAAAAAAGCTAACAAGATGAGCCAGCCATCTACTGAGAAAGTAAAAGGACTAATTTCTTAATAGAAACAATGGCAATGTTAAGAGAATATAAATATCACCTTAGAATTTCATGCTAAAAAAAAATCTTTCAAGAAAGATGAAGTCCAGATATTTTCTGTCCTTCTCTCTACCCATTCTTATGATGTGCCATTTACCTTGACACAGAATGCTTACTTCAGCTCTGAATATTGTCTCTGCATTCCAAGTAACCAAAAGGGAAACAGCAAAGCACAACATAGCATGCCAGCTGAGTTTGCCCTTATTTTCCACACATCCACTTACATCTTAGAGTCCTGGTGTGGCACTGTGGGTTGATGCGCCAGATTACAAAGCCATTTGAACTGCGAGATCGGCTGTTCAAGCTCACCTGTCACTCCTTGGAAACCCTATACAGGGTCACTATGGGTCGGGACCGACTCAACGGCACTTAACAACAACAATAACTTACATCTTATTGGACAGAACTCTTGCCACTTACTCTCATTTATCTCAAAGGTATTCGGAGATACATAACCACCTCCAAGAATATTTGGAAAAGTGGAATGAATATCAGATAAGCCACTAATTAATTATTTCTATTACAACCAGGAGGTATAAAACATGGGTTTGTCCTCAAATGATTGTCTGGAAAGTTGTTGTTGTTGTTATGTGCGTTGGAATCGGTTCTGACTCATAGCGACCCTGTACAGGGTTTCCGAGGCTGTAAATCTTTACGGGAGCAGAAAGCCTCATCTTTCTCCAGCGGAACAGCTGGTAGTTTCAAACTGTTGACCTTGTGGCCTGCAGCCTAACAACAAAAAAGAGGATTATGGAAGTTCAGACACTTACTTCTATAGTTTTCCCTGTACATTCAGTGGAGAAAGTTTACTGTTATATTGAATCTTTATTCATTTATCTATCCATCAGCAAACCAACTGACTCGTAATGAGCAGCTTCTATGTGCTACAAATTACTCTTGAATTTGATGTACCACCACCAACAGAAAGTTCAAATAAAAGTTTTCCTCACTGTGTAAAGGCTTACAGATTAGTAGATGATGACAAACAGAAAAATGAACTTGTGCAATAGTTTATTACAGAATAAATACAGAAACTGGAATAACAAAAGGACTGATAATTTCTCTTTGAGGCATGGAAAGTGAAAGTTACTAGAAAAATCTTAAGGGTAAGCTGAACATTGAGTTGTAGAATAAGTAGGCATTTTTCTGGCAGAATTAGAGAGGTTCTTGTTGTTGTTAAGTGTTGTGGGTCCAATCAGTTCTGTATAGTGTTTCTGAAGAGCAGTTGGTGAGTTTGAACCAACAACTTTAATGTTGAAACTGACCTAGCCATCCAGTGCTTATCCTACAATGCTACACCAATAAAGAAAAAGGGACTGCAGCAAAGAAGAAGGGACAATAGGAATTCCACGCCAAGAGGATGCTCTGAGTGGAGAGAGATTGAGAAGCATGACGAAGTATAGAATGACTGCAGTCGAGCAGGACCACAGGTCTTGAGGTATGATGCCAGGAGAGGGGAGGCTGGAAGAGTAGGATGCCCAGATTAAGAAGAGCCTTTAATATCATTTTTAAGAAGTATCACTCTGAAAAAAAAAAGTAGAGCAATCTTTGCAGCTAGTTTTGTATTGCATTTGAGTCTGTTTTTGATTTCATTTCTTTATTGTCATTTAAATTAGTCTTTATCAGTGAAAATGACTAACTCAGATGACAATTTCCCTCACTATGAGTCAGGATTCACTTGATAGCAGTGGTTTAGCTTTCTGGTTTATAGGTCATTAACAGTCCTGGTGTGGCACTGTGGGTTAATACGCTGGACCATAAGGTCAGTTTAAACAGCAAGGTCAATGGTTCAAGTTTACCAGCGGCTCCTTGGAAACCCTATACAGGGTTGCTATGAGCCAGAACTGACTTGACAGCTCTTAACACAACAAAAACAAGAGTCAGAAGGAGTTCTGATGTAGCTCTGTGGGTTAATGAGCTGAATTACTAAGTCAGTTTGAACTGCAAGGTTGGTGGTTCAAGCTCCTAGAAACCCCTATACAGGGTCACTATGGGTAGGGACCAACTTGACGACACTTTTCAACAAGAAGAGTCAGAAACAATTTGATGGTCTACAGCACTCCAGTCTCTGATGAGAGTTCTTGGTGGTACAAAAGCTTATCTTATGAGGCTGCTAACTGAAAAGTCCACCCAGAGGCTCCTCAGAAGACAGGTCTGGTGATCTACTTCTGAAAAATCAGCCATTGAAAATTCTATGGAGCACAGAGCTACTCTGATGCACACGGAATGGTCATGAATTGAAAGACTCTCAATAGTAACTGTTTTTGGCTAGTTTTGTGTTTTCTCTGGTGCACTCTGCAGAGTGCCCAGTATACTAGCAGGCACATGGTGTTGAAGCAGTAGTCAGTAATGGCAACGTGAAGCTGACTACACTGTATGCAACCATCAGAGCTGTGTGGCTTCATACATTTTAATGGAGTCAAAGATGTTGTGTGTCTTATAGTGTCAGCACTGGACTGCTAACCATAAGTTTCAGGGTTCAAATCCACCAGGCCCTCCTTGGAAATCCTATACAGGTCGCTATGAAGGTCGCTGTGAGTCAGAACTTAACAACAACAATATAAATATGTTATCTTGGCTCCCTGAGATAGCTCAAAATTGGGGGCTTTGCTCAAATATATAGGATCGCTGATTTTTGTGATTTGTAGAAGATTGTTTAAAGATAGATGTTGTGTGATATTTACATATATTTAAAATTATCTATATTTAAAATTTTCACCACACACTTGTCAGTTTGTCATACTGTGGTGGCTTATGAGTTGCTGTGATTCTAAAAGCTATGCCACCAGTATTTTAAATACCAGCAGGGTCACCCATGGTGGACAGGTTTCAGATGAGCTTCCAGATGAAGAAGGACTAGGAAGAAGGAGTTATGAACTACTTTCAAATATTTAGTCACTGAAAACCTTATGAACAGCAGAGAAACACTCTAAGATATAGTAGCGGAAAATGAGCCCCTCAGGTTGGAAGGCACTCAAAATGCGACTGAAAAAGAGCTGCCTCCTCAAAGTAGAGTTGACCATGATGATGCAAAGGCTTTCGAATGTGTGGATCATGACAAGCTATGGAAAACATTGCAAACTATGAGTATTCCTGAACACTTAATTGTGCTCATGATGAATCTGTACATGGACCAAGAGGCAGTTGTTCGAACAGAACATGGGAACACTGGATGGATTACAATTAAGAAAGGTGTGCGACAGGGTTGTATTCTTTCACCATTCTTATTCAACCTGAATGCTGAGCAAATCATCCACAAAGCTGGGTTCTATGAAGAAAAATGTGGCACTGGGATTGGAGGAAGACTCATTAACAACCTGTGATATGCAGATGATACAACCTTGCTTGCTGAAAGTGAACAAGA
>NW_006408540.1:18149675-18151519 GCF_000296735.1 Chrysochloris asiatica | reverse complement strand
GTAGGGTTGAGGGTCAGAGAAAAAGAGGAAGACCCCCAGCGAGATGGATTGGCAAAGTGGCAGCATCAATGGGTTCAAGCATGGCAACGATAGTGAGGTTGGCACAGGATCAGGTAGTGTTTCATTCTGCTATGCATAAGGTCGCTATGAGTCAGTACCGACTTGATGGCACCTAACAACAACAACATATTTCAAATTAAAAATATTTGTTTTGAGTGTATGTTTCATTACTCAGTTTAATTAAATCAAGCACATGCAGAAAGCAGTTCAGGAACAGTAAATATAGGTCATAGATGTCCAAACCCACCAAATAGAAAACTCTAGTGTGTTTGAGAATAGAAACTTTTTCAGTTAAGTCAATAAAATCTATCTCAGGAAAATTTGATGTCAGAACTTCTGAACTGCAATAAATGGTTGCAAATAAGCAATCTAATTTGCAGTGCTTGTAACATGAAATATAATTAACTTAGCATAACCTTCATTATGATATTTGTCACCTCTTGAATCAAAGTTGTCAAAATGGCCATTTTTACAAGAGACAGCACCACTGATTGCTGACTTTTGTTATTCCTGGATTCCAGTCTAAGGCTCTACATCTATATAGAAATCAGAATTTAAAGTGATGAAATGAAACCATGTCTTACAAATCTTAAGATGTTAAAGGTATTATACATCAGAGCAGTTGAAGGGTATAGGAAACTGGGTTCCATTTATAAAATCTGCTATCTATTATGAGGTTTGGTTAAATAATTTACTCTTATGATACTTCTGTGTTTTTCTTCTATAACATAAGAATAGCAAAGGTAGTTGCCCATATCTAAATGAGGCATGTTGGGATGAAAGCAACAAGAATGTAGTTGCTGTTAAGTGCTCTTGAGTCGGTTCCAACTCATAGTGACCTCCGTATAGGGTTTCCAAGGAGCAGCTGTTGAGTTTGAACCACTGGACTTGGGGTTCAAACTGACCTTGCAGTCCAGTGCATTAACCTGAATCTTCACACCAGAACTTCAGTTCTGACACATAGTAACCCTATATAGGGTATCCAAGGATCGGCTGTTGGGTTTGAACTGTTGACCTTGTGGTTCATGGTCCAGTGCTAGTTCAACAGCACCATTCCAGGAGTCCAAGATTGCAGTAATATTTTGCTGTAATATTTTTAATGCACTAAGGTTGCAATAGTACGCTAAAAATATTACAACAAAATGAACATTTTTCTTGAAAAGACTAATTTGCAACTAGTGTTGGAAGATAGTGTTCATAGCTTATTTAATGGACATAATTAGCATCAATTTTGCTTATGCGCAGATTGATTTATTTTCATTCAATGTATTTATAGAAGAAGAGAAACAGCCAAGAAAACAAAATTCCTTAGACGAAAACTGCTGTTAATTAGATATGAAAATTGGTATCTTTGGAGTTGAACATTCTTGTTACTTCTAAGACTGAATTTGAAAGAATTGTCATTTGCATCAAAGACCTCATTCTCACTCTCACACAGGGACAGAATCAGGAACAGATTTTCAGATAGAAAGACAATGATAGCTGTTATGGGTTGGATCGTTTTCTCTAAATAAATATTGTTTTTGTTGTTGTTAAGTGTCTTTGAGTTGGTTCCAACTGATAGTGACCCTGAGTAGAGTTTTCAAGTACTGTCTGGTAGATTTGAACTGCTGACCCTAAAGTTTGGTGCTTATTGTATGGTCCCACATTAGGGCTCATTTATATTTAGAAATAAAAATATAGATGCTGTTGTTAAGTGTTGTCTAGTCACTTGCTGTTAAGTACAGTTCAGTGTTTATGCGACAGCAAGTGCCACATAAGGACTGAAATATATATATATATAT
>NW_006408540.1:18131097-18149575 GCF_000296735.1 Chrysochloris asiatica | reverse complement strand
TATATATATACAGGAGTCCTGGTGTGGTGCTGTGGGTTAATGTGCCAGACTGCAAAGCCATTTGAACTGCAAGATTGGCGGTTCAAGCTTACCAGCTGTTCCTCAGAAACCCTATACAAGGTTGCTATGGGTCAGAATCGACTTGACGGCACTTCACAACAAAAACATGAATATACATGTATATATGTGGTTGTTGTTGTTAAATGCTTTCAAGTCAATTAGACTCATAGTGACCCTGTGTAGGGTTTCCAAGGAGTGGCTAGTGAGTTTGAATCACCAACTGTATGGTTCAAACCAACCTTATGGTTGAATGCTTATCTTACAGCACCACACCAGGATTCCATATGTGTGTGTGTGTGTGTGTGTGTGTGTGTACATATAGTATCTATATAGAAGTCCTAATCTCTAGCAGACTCATGGTATGGCATTGTAGTTGATAAGCACTAGATTGCTAACCAAAGGTTTGGAGGTTCAAACCCACCAGCCACTCCTGAGAAACCCTATGCTCACAGGGTCACTATGAGTGAAAACTGACTTGAAGGCACTTAACAACAACAATCCTCAATACCTGTGATTTTGACCTTATTGGGAAATAGGATCTTTTCAGATGCAATCAAGTAAAGATAAACGTATGTAGACGTCCATATAAGAGGAGAAGAGGCACAGATACAGTGTCCTGAGAGAATGCCTGTGAAGATGGAGTCAGAGGGTGGAGTGACACAAGCCAAGGATCTCTCAAGCATCCCCAGCAATACCAGTGAAAGGCATGGAACAGCTTCTTCTCTAGCCAACAGAGAGCATGACCTTCCATACACTTTGATTTTGGATTTCCATCAATATGCTTTGTCCTAGGCTGTAACTTTTGTGGGAGCAAAAAGCCTCATCTTTCTCCTGTGAAGTGGCTGGTGGGCTGGCATTGCCAACCTTGTAGGTCTTATCCTACAGAGCCACTGGTCTCTGTTTCTCTCTCTCTAATAAATACATACACACGTGAGGCTGAGTTAAAACTTACCTGCACTCTGGCTGTAGAATTTATTCTAATCAACTTTTAGAAAAGATACGTACGTCATTTTTCAACATAATCTCTTTGCTTTTCAATACACTTTCTCCATCTGTCAACAAGCTTTCATATTACCTTATTTTTAAATGGTTTAGATTGAGCTGGGAGCCAAGAATGCACCATTGTCTTCACTTCTTCATCAGAGGTCCATCTTAATCCTCAAAGGACTGCTTTCAGGGGACCAAACAGGTGGATGTGTGATGGAGCAAGATCAGTACTATAGGGAGGATGCTTTAACACCCCAAAACAAAGTTTTTGCAGAGTGTCAACAGTGTGGGCAGAGGTATGTGGATGTGCATTCTCATGCAAGATCACAATGCCTTCAGATAGCAGTCCTCTGCATTTAATCTGAAATTCAGGCTTCGGCTCTTCAGTGAGCATCTCACTGTAACAAGCACTATTGATTGTTGAACCTTTTTACTGATAGTGTTCCAATACTGGCCCTTGAGAATCCCAGAAAATTGTAAGCATCCATTTATCAGGTGATGGTTGACGTGTGAACTTTTTCTTGGTTGGCGATTGAGGATGTTTCCATTCCATACTATACTGTTTACTCTCAGGCTCATAGTGATGAATCCATGTTTCATCACCAGTAATGCATTTTAAAAAGAAACTTTTACTTCCTTCGAGTATGAGTCCAAATTTTGTTTACAGATTTCCACATGCTTCTGTTTATACTCTTCCGTGAGTTGTTCTCATACCCATCTCGCGCAAATTTTTCAAAACCCAAGTCTGTCATGGATTATTTTATAGGCAGAGCCATGACTGATTTGCAGATGATTTGTCACATAATCCTCTGTCACTTGTCTATTCAACAGAATCATTTCACACGCACACTCAATGTTGTCATCAGCCATGAACATGGATGGGCATTTTAATATAATCACTTTTGAGCTATAAAAAGAACACAATAGATACAGAGGCACACACAGGTTGAAGATATATCCCATATGAGGACCCACTTACAAACAAAGGGGTGCGAGGCTTGCCATAGACTCCACAAACTAAGAGAGAGGCCCATAGGATTCACAGTGTTCTTTCTGGACTTCCAGCTCCAGGACTTTGAAATTTTCATTTTCTTCCCTTTAAAGCTACCCACCTATGATATTTGTGATATGGCAGCAGCACGAGTTAACTAAGACAGTTGTATGCAACCCTTTAGGGGCACACAACCTGGCTTGGAGACCAGCGCCCCAAATAACCAGTGACTTCAAGGTGTGTATGAAAGGCAGTTTTGGAAGGAAATTGTGGTTGTGGGTTTCCAGTGGTTTCTTCAGCTTTGGGGTATTTTGTATCTGTGGCACATTTGTCTTGAAAGATACTTCTTTTTAGTGGTCGCATTGTGATAATCAGGGTATTGAGTGTGCTTGTCATAATCTAATCTGCTCTTTTATGTGTCAGAAGTGATTAGATTTAGGATTTACCTTACTTGGATATAAGTAGTTATCCAATTAACACAACAAATAAAACCCCATTTACAAACAAGATTTAATCTACAGGTATAGAGGTTTAGAATACAAATACATATTCAACACTTATTATGGAAGAACAGAATTTATTCCATTACAAGGTCCCATGTTTATTGGGTACACATTTAAGGGCATTTCCCATCTTCTCCTGAAAGTCATCATTGTGTTCCTGAAAATTATATAAACCTTACTCATGCTCTTTGGTTCACTAAATTTCACTTGGAACATTAACCGTGGATCGTATTTCACACTTGCAGCTTTTCTAACTTAGTAACCTCAGCGAGTTTTACAAATAGAAAATTTATATATCAGAACATGGAATGGACAAAGTATGAGTTTAGGAAACTTGGAAATTGTCAAAAATGAAATGTGTTAAAAATGTGTAAAAAAACAATTATCCCTCCCAGCATGCTCTACTCTTTAGCTGGGCTCAATAATCCATTGCAGTGGTCAAACAGAGCTCAAACACCATACTCACAGTTAACAGAGGAGATAACAGGTTACAATTCAGAGTCAGAAATGTCCAGGGCACAGTTCTTCCGGTCAGGACAGTTTCTCTTCTACTGTGTCCAGAGGCAGGCCACTCTTAGGCCTGGCCTCTGTTCTACTCCAGAAATGGTACAAAGTTCTCTAAGGGCAGCTGATAAATGCTCACAGGCACTCCACTCTACCATGAGCCTCTGCATCAAGGCTAAGTCAGCAAGTCTAGTTCCATCAATTAAGTGCCTGAAGTCACCCTACTCTGCAAGCAAGCCTCTTTCCCAAAGTCACTCCAATTTACAGGTTCTGTGGACTAGAAAGTCCACTACTCTGTCTCATGCTGTGGCTCTTGTTTCTACTGCTACTGCTCCTTTACCACTCCTCTGATAGTCCTCTCGTGCCATGGCTTTCTGCCTCTGGATTGAAGGTTCCATGTGTAGGGATCTCAGGGTCCAAAGGACATGCTTAATTCCTTGCTCTTCTTTTTTGATGGTAATGAGACACCCATTTCGGCTTCTGCTTCAAAGATGACTTACTTTATACATATTAGAGTTACAAGTTTAACTCTGTTAACAATCACTCATAAATGAATCACATCAGCATCTTTTCCTACCTTCTCTTACCCAGACCCATCAAGAAAAAGTCATCTGGTAGGAGGTACCAAGGCATGTCTAGAAAAAAGACATTAAATAATTCACTATGCCACAAAATAGAGCACATCAAGATTGAAATCCTAAGCATGGTTCTTGTTTTTGTTGTTAGGTGTTATTGAGTTGGTACCAATGCATAGTGACTCTATGTACAACAGACTAAAACACTGCCCGGTTCTGTGTCATCCTCACAGTTGTTGTTATGTTTGAGCCCATTGCTGCTGCTGCTGCTGTGCCATTCCATCTCATTGAGGGGTCTTCCTCTTTTTAGTTGAGTTTCCACTTTACCAAAGTATGATGTCTTTCTCCAAGGACTGGTCCATCCTTATAACATGTCTGAAGTATGAAAGACAAAGTCTTGCCATCCTGGAATTTATTGAGTGTTATAGCTGTATTTCTTCCAAGATAGACCTGTTTGTTCTTCTGGCAGTCCATGGCACTTTCAATATTCTTCTCTAACACCATAACTCAAATGTGTCAAATCTGCAGTCTTCGTTGTTCATTGTCCAACTTTCAAGTGCGTATGAAGCTGTTGAAAATACCATGGTTTGGGTCATGTGCACCTTAGTCCTCAAACTGATATCTTTGCTTTTGAATACTTTAAAAAGGTCTTGTGCAGGAGATTTGCCTAATGCAATACATCATTTGATTTATTGACTGTTGCTTCCACGAATGTTGATTGTAGATTCTAGCAAAATCAAGCCTTTGACAATTTCAATCTTTTCTCTATTTATCATGATGTTATTTTCTAGTCCAATTGTGAGACTTTTGGGTTTTGTTTACATTGATGTGCAATCTATACTGAAGGCTGTAGTTGTTCATTTTCATCAGTAAGTATCTTAAGTCCTCATAACTTTCAGGAAGCAAGGTTGTGTCATCTACTCTGTCTCATGCTCTGGCTCTTGGTTCTACTGCTGAAACCTGTCCATTATAAGTAACACTGCTGCTATTTAGAAAGCTGGTGGCATAGCATGCAGGATTACAACATTCACGTGACCACAGTAAGTCAAACTAATAAATAAGAGGTGGCATTAGTTAGCTGAAATCATTATTGGACATTTTGAATCAGATAGTGCTATGGTTTTCCATGTCATCAATGACAAATTGCAGAGTAATGTCATTCATTATCAAAAAGAGTATTTCAATGTCTACTCTGAAGTCTAATGCTATCTATATAGGATAATATCCATACACCTATACATAAGGAAGACCAGTTAATGTGACAATTGTTCAGATTTACACAACAACCACTAAAGCCCATGATGAAGAAATTGAAGCTCTCTTTCAATTATTCAGTCTAAAATTGAAAAAAACAAGTTACCAAGATACATTGATAATTATTGATAATTGGAATGTGAAGGAAGGAAACAAAGAAGAAGGATTCATAATTAGAAAATATTGCCTTAGTCATTAAAATGACACTGGAGTTTGCATGATAGAATTTCACAAGACTGATAACTTATTCATTGCAAAACATTTGTTTTCCAACAACATAAACAGCAATTATGCATATGGAATTTGCCAGGTGAAACACACAGAAATCAACTTGACTACATCTGCAGAAAGAGAGAATGGAGAAACTCAATATATCTGTCAAAACAAGACTAGGAGAAAACAAACAAGATGGTGGATTGGGTGGGAGTGCAGTGAAGAGCTCTGTCAGCAACAACACAGAATACTGGACCAAGCAGGCTCAAGGGATGGTGCCAGAACTCTAAACCACATATAAAAGAATATTTAGAAGGTTGGAAGGTTTATGGCCAGGGGAATTTGTAGCAGAAGCAAGAACTCCATTGCTTTCTAATTCAAGATGCTCAGCTGCTCCCGGAGCCACCATCTTGGTCAAGACCAAGCAGGGAAAGGATCAGAGCAGCCACGGACACCTTAAAAAAACAAAAAACAAAACAAGACTAGGAGCCAACTGTGGAACAAACCATCAATTGCTCATGTGCAAGTTCAGGTTGAAGCTAAAGAAAATTAAAGCAAGACTACCAGAGCCAAAATATGACTTTAAGTATATTCCACATGAATTTAGAGATCATCTCAATAACAGATATGATGCATTAGATACTAATGACCAAACACCTAAGGATTTGTCAGGTGACATCAAGAAAATCATATATGAATAAAGCAGAAGATCATTAAACAGACATGAAAGAAAGAAAATACCAAAATGGGTATCAGAAGAGACTCTGAAACTTACTTGCACATAAAAAAGCTAAAGCAAATGAAAGAAATAAGGAAGTAAAGTAGCAGAACAAAAAATTTCAAACAGCAGTTTGAGAAGGTAAAGTATTATTATGAAATGCACAAGAACTGGAGTTAGAAAACCAAAAGGGAAGAACATGCTCAACATTTCCCAAGCTAAAAAAAAAAAAAGAAAATGTTCAAGCTTCAACTTGTAGTAATAGAAGTATTCTATGGGAAAAATATTGAATACTGCAGGAAAGATAAGAAAAATAGATAGAAGGAATACACGGAATCACTGTACCAAAAAAAGTAGTTGATGTTTAACCATATCAAATATATCTTATGATCAAGAACCTATGGTAGTGAAGGAAGAAGTCCAAGCAACACTAGAATCACTGGCACAAAATAAGGCTCCAGAAATTGGTGGAATCCAACAAACTTACTCAGTGCTGATTGTTCCCACTCACTGTGTCAAGAAATCTGGAAGACCAACCAATTGGTAGAAGTCCATATTTGTGCCTAATTGGGAGACTAACCAATTGAAATATGTCCACGTTTGTACCCATTCCAAAGAAAGGTGATCCAATGGAATGTGACATTATTAGTATCACATGTAAATAAAATTTTTCTGAAGATAATTAAAAGAACTGTTGCAACAGGGAGCTTCCAGAAATGTAAGCCACATTCAGAAGAGGATGTAAAACAAGAGATATTATCACTGATGTCAGAGAGTACCAGAAACATGCTTCTTTGTGCGTTATTGACTATGCAAAGGATTTTGACTGTGTAAATCATGCCAAACTATGTAAAATGGGCATTCCAGAGCATTTAATTGTGCTCATAAGAAACCTGTACACAGACCAAGAGACAATCATTAGAACAGAACAAGGGGATACTGAATGGTTTAAAATTAGGAAAGGTGTGTGTCAGGGTTGTATTCTTTCACCATAATGATTCAATCTGTATGTTGAGCACATAATATGAGAAATTGGATTATATGAAGAAGAATGTGGTATCAGTATTTGAGGAATGCTCATTAACAACCTGTATATGAAGAATGATACAACCTTGTTTATTGGAAGCAAAGACTTGCAATACTTACTGATGAATATCAGAGACTACAGCCTTCAAAATTGGATTGCGCCCCAAATTTAAGAAAACAAAAATCCTTACAACTGAACCAAGAAACAACTGGGCTAATAAACAACAACACTATAGATGGAGAAAAGATTAAAGTTGTCTATAATTTCACTTAACTTGGCACCATCATCAACACCCATGGATGCAACACTCAAGAAATCAAATAGTGTATATTGCAGTAGGGAAATCTACTGCACAAGACCTCTTTAAAGTGTTCAAGAGTAAAGATGTCAGTTTGAGGACTGAGGTGTGCCAGACCCAAGCCATGGTATTATCAATAAGCTCATATGTATTCAAAAGTTGAACAGCGAATAAGGAAGACCATAGAAGAATTGATGCATTTAAGTTATGGTCTTGGAGAATATTAAAAATACCATGGACTGCCAGAAGAACAAACAAATTTGTGTTGGAAGAAGTACAACCAGAATGCTCCTTAGAAGCAAGAAGGTTGAGTCTTCATTTCTTGCACTTTGAACGTATTGCCAGGATGGATCAGTTTCTTTCTTTGAATGGGCATGTATATGGATCTTGTCAATTGGTTGTCCAGGTAGCTGTCTTAAAAATTCTTGGCATAAAGTATTGAACACTTCCAATGTTGCATCCTTTTATTGAAACATTTCAATTGGCAGACTGTCAATTCTTGGGGTCTTGTTTTACTACCAATGTCTTCAGTGCGGTTTGAATTCCTTACTTCAATATCATTGGCTCTTGGTCATATCCTTCCTCCTGAAATGATTGAACATTAATCAATTCTTTTTGATACAGTGACTCTATGCATTCCTTCCATCTTCTTTTGATTCTTCCTACATCATTCAATATCTTGACCATAGAATCCTTCAGTATTGTAACTTACGGCTTGAATTTTTTCTTCAGTTCTTTTAGCTTGACAAATGGTGAGCATGTTCTTCCCTTTTGATTTTCTAACTCCAGATCTTTGCACATTTCACTATAATACTTTGTCTCCTTGAGACTTCTTTGAAATATGTTCATTTCTTCTTTTCTTTCTGTTTACTCAGTGTTCAAGAACAATTCTGATTTCTGTTTTCAGAGGCAATTAATTCTAAGGAAGGAGAACTGCACTAACATTTAAAAAGTTCCAACTTGACAGCATTTAATAACAACAAACCTATTGTAGATGATTAATATCTGTTATCTCACTGCATAATGTAACCTACATATGTAAAATTTAGAGCTTCTAATTGCCACATTAAAAAAGTAAAAAGAAACAAGTGAGATTAAATTGTTCTCATATATTTTAACATATTTGTATATTCAAAATACTATCGTTTTAATATGTAATCAATATTCATAAATAATAATGAAAATTTTAATGAAACATTTTGAATTTTCAAAATCCAGAGTGCTACATTTAAAGCACATCTCAATTCATCTAGCCATATTTCAAGTGCTCTATATTTACATTATAGGAGCTCTGGTAGCGTAGTGGTTACGACTCGGGCTGTGAACCGCAAGGTCAGCAGTTCGAAACTACCAGCTGCTCCGCGGGAGAAAGATGAGGCTTTCTACTCCCGTAAAGATTTACACCCTCGGAAACCCTGTACAGGGTCGCTATGGGTCTGTTCCGACTCCACGGCACATAACAACAACAACAACATATTTACATTATAGATTTCCAGCCTCAGAAACCCTGTTCGGGGTCGCTATGGGTCGGAACTGACTCGACGGCACTTAACAACAACAATAGTTACATTTGGCTAGTGGCTATGGAATTAGAAAGTAGGGCTAAATAGCGAGGAAAAAGTTACCAAACCAGAGAGATTCTGAGGTCAGATGGTTGGCTCATGAGGCAAATGATAAACTCTTTTCTTGAATTGGCTACCTTCAGTCTCTACATGGTTAAAGCTAAGGAACCTGCTCCAAACAGATCTGAGTTGGGTTGTCTAAGATTTCAGCCAGTCGGGTCAATTGGTAGATGTACTTGGTTGCACATAGTTGAAACTCCACAAATTCACCTTTGTCCTCCAAATAATCCTCCATCTGTTACAGATGAGAGCTTCAATCTTTTGTTGTTTTATTTGCCACACTGATTGTTAGTTAGGATGACCATGTAACAAACAATATCTAAACCAGGGTACTTCTGAGAGAGAAAAATTCAACAACCAGTTGTCAAGTCAGTTCTGCATCAGATAACCCCTTTTGTGTCAGAGTGGAGCTGTGCTCCAAAGGGTTTTCAGTGGCTGAGTTTTCAGAAGTCAGTTACCAAGCCTCTGTGTGGACTTGAACCCCTAGTCTTTCAGTTAGGAGTTGAGTGCATTAACCTTTTGCACCACTAAGAAATGCCTTGAGAGGGGTGTAGGGACACTGTTAATATTTACCCTGGGACAACAGGCATAATCTGAGACTACCACTGATGGCAATTCAGGACGTACGCTCACCTTGCCTTTTGTCATGGTTTCTACCTCTCAAAAACTGTCAGTAGGCGCATGTATCTTCAGGACATACATAATTGTATGAAGAGAACCCAGACAGAGTTCACAGGAGACCTGCTCACAAAGGCCTAAATTTGTCCGATAGAATTCTAGGTCTCATCCCAAGAGCCAGCATCATAAAGGGTCTTTTACCCCCATTTCTAATACCATTGCTTTGATGCAATTTGCAAGCTTCCTGTTTCGAAATTTTCCACTCTGGGTCTTGTTTAAATTGACGGTTTAATGGGAAATGGCTGTTTTCAGCTAAATGGAGCTTCTTCTTGGCAGTCTTCTAAGGAAACTAGAAGACCAGCAAACACAGGCATGCATGCGGGTGGCCAGGAGATGTCTTTTTTTAAATTTTTTTTTAGTTTTGTCTCTATCTTTCCTTTTTTTTCCCTCTTATATAAAAACAAAGCACATAAATCAGCAGTGACAGCCCAGGGAAATGTTTCACTGGAAATAATAGGTGGCTCAAAGCCACCTTCATTCCTGAAGAGAGGCAGTATGCCTGTGGACCTGGAAACTGGAAGGTTTTCCAACTAATTCCTGTGTGGTTCTTTAATCCATTTCAAACATAGGCCCCAAAATGGAAGCTTAAGGGATTTCACTTTTGCTGCTCAATAGATTCAGTTTGGAGAGTTAAGATACTTTAAAGTAGGCAATAGTGGATGGAACAGCAAGAGATTGAACAGGAGGAGTAAATAACCTGTATTAGCCTGAGACTATTAGGGAAAAAATTCTCAAATGAGAGCTTTTTTTTTTAATGTTAAGACTTGAGTGTTTTATAAGACTAGTGTGGCTGTAACTGAAATACCATAAATAGCTTTAATGACCATAAAAGGAGCTCTGGTAGCATAGTGGTTACGAATCGGGCTGCAGATCGCAAAGTTAGCAGTTCGAAACTACCAGCTGCTCCACGCGAGAAAGATGAAGCTTTCTGCTCCCGTAAAGATTTACAGCCTCGGAAACCCTTTTCAGGGTTGCTATGGGTTGGAACGGACTCAACGGCACTTAACAACAACAACAACAACAACAACAATGACCATAAATTTATTTTCTCACAATTTAAGAGGTTAGAAGCCCAAATTCAAGATGTCTGCTCTAGGGGAAGATTTTCTCTCTCTTGTTTCTGGGAGAAGGACTTTCGTCTCTTTTCAGAGTCTGTTCCTCAGTTGCTTGGTAAACTTCACGTGGCATGGCATCTCTCTTCCCCAATCTTTGCCTGCCCCTTTGCTTGTTGCTTGCTTGTTTGTTGTTATGGGCCATTGAGGCAGTTCAGAATTCTAGCAACCCTGTATAGGGTTTTCGAGGGGTGACTAGTGGGTTTGAACTGTTGACGTAGTTAGCTGTTCAGTGCTTATCTTATAGTGAGCATCATACATTTCTGTTCTCTTATATCTCAAAAGAGATTGATTTAAGATACATGCTACACTAATAGAAACCCTGGTGTGGCACCCTAGGATAAGCATTCGACCACAAGGTCAGTTTGAACCTCAAGGTCAATGGTTCAAATTCACCAGCTGCTCCTTGGAAACCCTATATAGGCTCTCTATAAGTTGGAACTGATTTGAGGGCACTTAACAACAACTACACTAATACTGCTTCATTAACATAACAAAGAGAAATCCAAATGGGGTTATAACCACAGTTATAAGAGTGAAAAATTATATAACACATATTTTTAATGGACTTAATCAATCTGTTATGTTCAACCCTTGGACTCCCCAATTTTCATGCTTTTCCAACATGCAAAACACAGTCACCCCATCATATCCCAAAAATCTTAAGTCAACTCCAAGTTTAAAATTTCATCTTTGTAATCTTTTAAATTAGATATGGATGAGATTCTAGGTGTATTCTATTCTGGAACAAAATTCCTCTTCATCTGTGAATTCTGAAAGCTGAAATACAAGTTATCTGCTTCCAATGTGCAGTGGTGGAGGAGGTATTTCTATTTCAAGTGGGAGAAATTGGAGGGTGCCAAGCAAGGAGCCCTGGTGTGGTGCTGTGGGCTAATGCATCAGACTGCAAAGTTGTTTGAACTGCAAGGTCCATGGTTCAAGCTCACCAGCTGCTCCTTGGAAACCCTATACAGGGTCATTATGGGTAGGAATGGACTCAACAGCACTTAACAACAAAAAAAGCAAGTATAAAACCCAACTGCATAAATTAAATTAATTTTCAAAGCTTGAAATTAATCCTCTCTTCTCTGAGACCATCTGTTCAATGACCCCACCCTCCAGACTCTGGGTCTTGGCCAGGGTCTCTGAGTCCTGGAAGGAGACCTATTGGCCCTAGACAACTCTGTTCCCTAGGCTTTGGGCAGTCTATGCTCCTAGTTCATCTGAGTGGCAGCTCTACATCCTAAACACATCCTAGTCTAATACTGTATCATTAACATAGCAAACAAAACCCATTCCTAAATGGGATTATAACCATAGGTATACCAAAACTCCAAACTCTCCAAACTCGCTGCCATCAAGTTCATTTGAACTTATAGAAACCCTATATAGCATTTCTGAGGATGTAAATTCTTTATGGGAGCAGAAAACCTTATTTCTCCCGTGGAGTGGCAGGTGGATTTGAGCTGTCCACTTTGCAGTTAGCAGTCCTGTGCTTATTCTACAACACATATTTTGGGAAACACAATTTGACTCATAACACTCACCATATGATGTATTTTATATAGAAAGTACAGTTCAAATGATTAGTTACTGTTGATTCTGTTCTGACTCAAGGGAATCTCAGGTGTTTCAGAGTAGACTCGTGCTCCAAAGGGTCATCAATGACTAGCTTTTTGAAAGTGGATTGGCAGGCCTTTCTTTTGAGGTGCCTCTGGTTGAACTTAAATCACAAGTCTTTCAGTTAGTAGCTGAGCTTATTAACTATTGTATCACTCAGGAACTCTACAAACTGGATTACCCAGAGCAAAAAGCATACAGTTAAGATTTAAAGGTTCAGAATTAGTGTGAGCATTACAACAGGGCAGTGAAAAGCAAAAAGGATTCTGGTCCAAACATTCATTCATAAAATATTTATTGAGTACCTATTACATATTAACATTCATGGAAGCAGAAGTCAAGAAATGAGACAACGTATTGCATTAGGCAAATCTGCTGCACAAGACCTTTTTAAAGTGTTGAAGAGCAAAGATGTCAGCTTGAGGACTCAGGTGCGCCTGACCCAAGCCATGGTATTTTCAATAACCTCATACGCATGCGAAAGCTGGACAGTGAATAAGGAAGACCATAGAAGAATTGATGCTTTTGAAGTATGGTGTTGGAGGAGAATATTGAAAGTTCCATGGGCTGTCAAAAGAACCAATAGATCTGTTTTGGAAGAGGTGCAGCCAGAGTGCTCCTTGGAGGCCAAAATGCCCAAACTTCGTCTCTCATACTTTGGGCATATTGTCAGGAAGGATCAGTTGCTGGAGAAAGATATCATGTTTGGTAAGGTGGAGGGTCAGAGAAAAAGAGGAACACCCCCAACGAGATGGATTGGCCAAGTGACAGCATTGATGGACTCAAGTGTGGCAACAGTAGTGATGTTGGCCCAGGATCGTGCAGTGTTTCATTCTGCTCTGCATAAGGTCGCTATGAGTCAGTACCGACTCAATGGCACCTAACAACAATAACAATTACATGTTAAACCCGTTGCCACTAAGTTGATGCCAACTCCTAGCAAACACTGGGTTTCCAACAGCCTCATCTTTCTTCCATCAAGTGGTTGGTGGGTTTGAGTCACTGATCTTGTGGTTAGCACCCCGATGCATAAACATAGGGATACAGCTATGAGAAAGATAGAAAGAATCTCTGGCCTCTACTTTGTAATGGCAACAATTTGATAATAAAAAATATATATAAATATATATATAAAAAGATAATTTTAGATACGGTCAAACATGTGAAAAAAACATTAAAGGGAGTTGGGAGAGAATAAGTAGGGCAGAATAGACGTTACACAGTGTGATCAAGAAAGCCTTCTTGGAGGAGGTTTCATTTAACCTGAAATGTGAATAGTGAGAAGGAGACTTCTGAATGGGAGGAATAGAAAAGGCAGGTTAGCCTACAGTTTGACAGGAACCATTCTAGGTACTGGAGATGCAGTGTGAACAAATTGGTCAAAATTTCTGCCCAATGGAATTTACACTTTAGTAGGAATAGAAATTGTCAGTTGGAGTTTTACCCTGAAAAGAAAATGAATTTATACTTAATATCTAATATGTAATATTAGATGATAAAAGAGACTTAATGGCACAAAGCCTAGGCACATGGTTGCTAACCAAAATGTTGGTAGTTGGAACCCACCCAGCCACTCCTCCAGAGAAAGACCTGTAGATCAGTAATCCAATTCTGTAATGATTTGCTGTTGTTAGGTGCCATGGAGTTGTTTGTGACTGATAGTGACCCTATGCACAATCACTGCCCAGTCCTGAACCATCCTCACAATTATTGTTACCCATGAGCCCATTGCTGCTGCCACTGTGCCAATCCATCTCAAGGGGAGTGGGTCTTCCTCTTTTTCACTAACCCTTCACTTTGCCAAGCATGATACCTTTCTCCAGGAACTGGTCCGTCCTTCTAACATGTCCAAAATGTAAGAGACAAAGTCTCACCATCCTCAGTTCTAAGGAACATTTTGACTATACTTCTTCCCAATAAAGGTTTGTTTGTACTTCTGGCAGTCCATGGTACATTCAGTATTCTTTGCTAACAAATGCATTGATTCTTCTAGTCTTTCTTGTTCATTTTCACGTGCATATGAGGCAACTGAAAATACCATGGCTTGGGTCAGGCACACCTTAGTCCTTAAACTGACACCTTTGCTCTTGAATACTATAAAATGGTCTTGTGCAGCATTGTTTTATTTCTTGACTGCTGCTTACATGAGTATTGATTGTGGATTCAAGCAAAATGAAATCTTTGACAATTTCCAATCATTTTTCTGTTTATCATGATGTTATTTTTTGGTCCAGTAATAAGGATTTTTGTTTTCTTTACATTGGGGTGCAGTCCATGCTGAAGGCTGTGGTCTTTGATCCTTGTCAGTAAGTATTTCAAATCCTCTTTGCTTTCAGAAAACACTATTGTATTATCTTCATATCATAGGTTGTGACTGAGTCTTCCTTCAATTCTGAACCAATGTTCTTCATATTACTTGCTCAACATACATATTGAATAAATACGATGAAAGGATACAAACCTGGTGTACACATTTCCTAATTTTAAACCATTATTCAGTGTCTCCTTGTTCTGTTCTAACAATGGCCTCATGATCTATGTACAGATTCCCCATGAGCACAAGCAAGTGGTATGTAATATCCATTCTTCACAATGGTATCCATAGTTTGTTATGACCCATGCAGTCAAATTCCTTTGCATAGTGAATAAAGTACAAGTAAAGTTTTTTTTTTTCTGGTATTCTCTGCTTTTAAACAAGATCTAGCTGATGTTTACATGATATCTCTTTTTCCATGTCCTCTTGAATCCAGCAGGTCTCTGTTGATGTACGACAGCAACCATTTTTCAATTATCTTTGGAAAAATTTCACTGGCATATGATATTAATAATATTGTTTGATGGTTTCACAATTCATTGGGTTACCTTTGTTTGTAATGGGCCAGAAACTCTTCCAAATTTCTTGGCATAGACAAACGAGAGTCCCAAGCACTGTATCAGTTTGTTGAAACATTTCAGTTTGTATTCCGTCAATTCTTGCAGCCTTGTTTTTCACCAATGCCTTCAGTACAGCTTGGACTTCTTACTTCAATATTATTGGTTTGTGATCATATGATACATCTTGAAATGACTAAATGCTGATCAGTTCAATTATTTCCAGATATTGGAAATTCCAGAATTTAATAAGTATCCAAAGATAGGTTGCTTTAATATTTTCTACTTTTATTTGTTCAGTTGTAAGGAAAGGTTTCCACCACTTGCCTGTCAGTTTGTCATACTATGGTGACTTGTGTATTGCTATGATGTTGGAATCTATGTCATCACAATTTCAAGTAGCAGCAGTGTTACCTAATGCTCACAGGTTGCTGCAGAGCTTCCAGCCTAAGAAAGACTAAGAAGGATCTGGAGATCTACTGCTGAAATAAATGACCACTGAAAGACTTATGAACAGCAGCTGAGTATAGTCTGCTACAGTGTTGGGAACCCAGCCCTTCAAGTTGAAAAGCACGTAAAATAACAATAGCCGAAGAGCTGCCTCCTCAAAATAGAGTTGACCTTAATGTCATGGATGGAGTAAAGATTTGGGGACCTTTGTTTGCTGATGTGGCATGATTCAAAATGAAAAGACATGACTGAAAACATCTGTTAATAATGAGAATGTGGAAGTACAAAGTATATCAGGGAAAATTGAAAGTCATAAAAAATGATCTATATCCTAGGCATTAGTGAACTGAAATGCACTGGTATTGACCATTTCGAATCTGACATTTGTATTACTTCCTAAGTCAGGAATGACAAATTGAAGAGAAAGTGTACACATTCATCATCTGAAAGAAAACTTCAGAATATATCCTGAAGTGCTTTCTATCCTGAATGCTATTCAGTAATAGGAAAATACCCATACACCTGCAAGGAAGACCAATTAATACAACTATTATTCAAATTTAGGCACCAACCACTAATGCCAAAGATGAAGAAATTGAAGGTTTTAACCAACTTCTGTGGTCTGAAATTGAGCAAACATTTAATCAAGATGCATTGGTAATTAGTGGTGATTGAAATGTGAATGTTTTAAACAAAGAAGGATAAGTAATTGGAAAACATAGCTTTGGTGATATAAACTATGCCAGAAATTGCATGATAGAGTTTTGTAAGATCAACAACTTATTTATGGTAAATATATTTTTTCAATAACATAAATGACGTCAATAACTGGTTTGGTGCTGTAGGATAAGTACTGGACTTCAAGGTCAGTTTGAACCACAAGGTCAGCTGTTCGAACTCACCAGTTGCACCTCGGAAACCCTGTACAGGGCTGCTATGAGTCAGAACCGACTCATCAGAACTTAACACCACAACATATGCATGCTCAAGCATAAAATTCGTGAGTCTGACATGGGACTGGGTAATGCCTACGTAGGGTTGCTATGAGTCAGGATCAACTTGACGGCATCGCATAACAACAGCATACACGTGGTCCTCATTAGGTGGGATATTCCAAAATCAAATAGACTATATTGGTGGAAAGAGATCATGGAGAAGCTCATGAGCATCAGTCAGAACAAGGCTGGAACAGATTTGTGGAACAGATCATCAATTGCTCATATGCAAATTCAAATTCAAGTTGAAGGAAATTAAAATAAGTCATATTCAGAAGAGGATGTAGAATGAGAAATATCATTGCTGATGTCCGATGGATCTTGGCTGAAAGCAGAGAATACCAGGAAGATGTTTTACCTTATGGGAAAACAGCCATATTTCCCAATTACCTATCCTTCTTTGTTTAAAACTTTCACATTTCAATCACCACTAATTACCAATGCATCTTTATTGCATGTTTGATCAATACCTGTGTTCCAATGATTATTCAAATTATTTGATAGTGTGACCATAACGTATTATGGATTACATTATCAAGAATGAGAATTAAGTGTAATTGCGCTCATGGGAAACCTATACATTGATCAAGAGACAGTTGTTTAAACAGAACAAGGGGATACTTATTGATTTGAAATCAGGAAAGTTGTGCCTCAGAATTGTATCCTTTCACCATATTTATTCAATCAGTATGTTGAGAAAATAATCTGAGAAGCTGGATAGATTAAAGAGCATGTGGCATCAGGGTGAGAGAGACTCATTAGCAACCTGCAATATGCAGACGATGCAACCTTGCTTGCAGAAAGTACAGAGGACTTGAAGCACCTATTGATGAAAATCAACAACTGCAGCCTTCAGTATGGATTGCATTTTCACATAAAGAAAACAAAAATCCTCACAACTGGGCCAATAATCATCAGCATAATAAACTTCAAAATGTCTAAGTTGTCAAGAATTTTCTTTTACTTGAATCCATAATCAACACCCAGGCAAGCAGTCATCAAGAAATCAAATGATATATTTATTGCGTTGGTTAAATCTGACACAAGACCTCTTTAAAGTGTTCAAAAGCAAAGATGTCATTCTGAGGGCAAACACGAGTCTGACTGAAGCCATGGCATTTAAATTTTGTTATTTTTTAACTTTTCATCATGGATTAGTGAAAGTTTACAAAGCAGAGCATCAGTTTTACATTCAACAAATTATACACACTTTGTTTTAACTCATTGATTGCAACACTCTCAATGCAACATAGTTTATCCCACGTCTTCCATGTGTTTTGTATTTTCATTCCTCCTTCTTTCCCAATCCTTCTGAACTTTGTCCTTGAGTAAACGCTGCCCTTTTGATTTCAAATAGTTGACCATTGTATAGTGTTCATACCTTTGTAGTGTTGTTGTTCTTTCTATGTTGTTGTTATTTTTATAAGTGCTGTTGAGTCGAGTCTGACTCATAGCAACCCAAAATAGGGTTTCTAAAGAGCAGCAGGGGGGGTTGAACTGCCACCCTTGTGGTTTAAAGTCCAGTGCTGATCATACAGCACCACATCAAGAAGACTTATCTATTGCTGGGCTGGAATTGAGTCACTTGGGTGAGTTCAGCTTCAGCTGTGAAGGGTGATCAAGGGTTACAGTCTCAGGATTCTGCCAGCCTCTATCTGACCAGTAAGTCTGGTCTTGTTTTTTTTTTTTTAATTTAATGTTTTATTGTGAATTATGTGATACTTTACATGGGAGAACATTAGTTTTACATTCATCCTATCGTATATCATTTCATTGCTATGGTTACAATCCCCTCTATGCATCATCAACCAACCAAAGGGTATACCCTGCAAGCCTGCCACCTGGTCATCAGCACACAGTCCCTTCTCCCTCTCTGGGTCTAGAGTCCCCAGCCACTCCATCTCTCCATGTTATCATCTCTGCCTCCATCTCTGGTGTCACTGCTTCTCTGGGTAGGGTCTAACACTCCACTCTTCTCCCTTGATGGTTCCAGGGACCTC
>NW_006408540.1:18125828-18130633 GCF_000296735.1 Chrysochloris asiatica | reverse complement strand
TATTATCTGCAGTTGTGGATGTTCTTATGCATATGCCCTCTCTTCTTATCATCTGGATGCTTCATTCTCCACTCTAGTCCTCTGTGACTATGTCACTGACTCTGGGCCCAAGAGTCCCCAGGTCTTGCTACACTGCTGGCCAACCAGGTCTCCACCCGGGTTCACAAGAGTCTATTGAACGTTGTAGGGCTTAGCTCATAGCTTCATTGCTGTTTTTCCCTCACTTGGTGTTGAACATGGTCACCAATCAGAGTGCACGTCTGCTGGTGTATTCCCATTGGGTTTTAGCCTTGAAAGAGGGTTTGCCTGAGGGGACCTGACTACTTGCCTTGATGTCTCCTGGGAAGACTGGTCTTTTTTATGATTTTAAGTTTTGTTTCACATTTACTCTGACTCTATCCAGGACCTCCTAATATGATGTCTTTCTAGGCAGTTGATAGTGGCGTGCAGGCACCTTCTAAGTATTTTGTCTCAGGATCATGGAGACTCATGTTCTAGTGGTTCATTAGTCTGCTGGACCAAGTGTTTCCATGTGTCTTCAATTTTTAGTCTTCTTCTTCACTTCATATGCATGCAAAAACTCAACAATGGATGAGGAAGACTGAAAAAGAACTGATACATTTGAATTATGATGTTGATGATTAATATTGAATACCATGGACTGCCTGAAGAATAAATAAATCCATCTTAGAAGAAGTACAACCAGAATCTTTCTCAGAAAGGAGGATGGCAAGACTTCATCTCATGTATTTTGAAGATACTAGCATTCAATTTGTGGAGAAGGACATCATGCTTGGTAAAGCAGAGAGTGAACCCAAAAGGTTAAGACGCTCAGTGAGCTGGATTGAGATCGATCCTGCAACAATGCACTCATGTATAGCAACAATTGTTAGGATGGAGCAGAACTGAGTAGTGCTTTATTCTGTTGTATGTAGACTCTCCATGAGTCAGAAATGAACTCACCGGCACCTAACAATAGCAACAACAATAACAACAACAGAAACCCCATCGATCAATTCTCCTCTCTCACATAGAGTTGCTATGAGTCAAAATCAACTTCATGGTACCTAACAACAACAACAAATAAATCAAAATATTTAACATTTCCCAGATAATGCAAAAGCCTTATAATAGTTTAACTACATTTATCCCATGTATTTTACGTTCACATATAATCTAATCTATAGTAGTGATGATATGCCACTGACTCGGTTCTGACACATAGCAACCCTGTAAATCTTTACAGGAGCAGAAAGTCTCATCTTTCTCCCATGGAGCACCTGGTAGATTCAAACTTCTAACCTCATGGTTATCAGCACAGCTTGTAATTTACTGCATTACCAGGACTCCTCAATGTATGGTGGTGGTGATTATGTGCTGTGGAGTCAATTCCAACTCATAGCAACCCTGTATAGGGTTTCTGAGGCTGTAAATATTCACGGGAGCAGAAAGCCTCATTTTTCTCCCATGAAACCACTGGTAGTTTTGAACTGCTGACCTTGAGGTTAGCAGCCTGACTGGTAACCATTATGCTACCAGAGCTCCTTCAACTATAGACAATATTACTTTTTTAATTATTATTTTATAAAGTCAAAAGATTTACACACAGTTATCTTTTTCAGTACTCTTCCCTTATTTATGCTTTTCTGCAACTTTTTCTACTTGTTGAAATAGCATTATTGAAAATACTTATTATTGTACAGGTTTGCTAGTGATTAATTAGCTAAGCTTTTGTTTGTATGATAAAATTGTTTGCTTCCTCTAAACTTTTGTCATTTTGTGGTTTTGTATTGGCTTATGTATTCCTGTTATACTGGGAGCTATGTCTCTGGTGTTTTAAATTTGAGCAGCATCATCCATAATGGACAGACTTCAGCTGAATTTCTAGATTAAGACATACTAGGAAGAAAGAAAGGTAGACTACTGTAAATGGTTAGCCACTGAAAATCTTATTAACAGCAGTGAATTTTCAGATATAGTGCAGGAAGATAAGACCTTCTGGTTGGAAGGCACTCAAAATACAACTGAGGAAGGGTTGCGACCTCAAAGTAGAGTTGATCATAATGATGTGGATGGTTCAAAGTTTTCAATCCTTCATTTGTTGATGGGGCACAATTCAAAATGAGAAGAAACAGCTGCAAACATCCATTAATAATTGAATGTGGGATTCATACTTTATAAAGCATGAATCCAGGAAAATTGGAAGTCATCAAAAATAAAATGGAACATATAAAAATCAATATCCTAGGCATGAATGAGTTGAAACAGACTGGACTGGCCATTTTTGAATTAGGCAATCATATGATTTACTTCCAGGAATGACAAATTGTTGAGGAATGGTATCACATTCATAGTCAAGATGAGAATTTCAAGGTTTATCTAATATAGTAGATTATGAGCTGGGCTCCTAACCACAAGGCCAACAACTTGAATGTGCCAGTCACTCCATGGGAGAGAGATGAGACTTTCTGCTTCTGTAAAGATTTACTGCCTGAGAAACCCTGTACACGGTTGCTATGAGAAGTAACCTACACAATGACACACAACAAATACTATTATTATCTTGAAATACAATACTGTCTATAATAAGATAACATCCACATGCCTACAAGAAAGACTAGCTAATACCACTATTATTCATATTTATACACCAACCACTAAAGCCAGTGATGATGAAATTTAAAAATTCTACCAGTTTCTTCAGGCTGAAATTGACCAAACATACAATCAAGTTACATTGATAATTACTTATAATTTGAGTGTGAAAGTTAGAAACAAAGAGGAAGAATCCGTAGTTGGAAAATATGGCCTTAGTATTAGAAATGATGCCATAGATTGTATAATAGAATGTTGTAAGATCAATGACTTATTCATCGCAAATACCTTTTTTTCAACAACGTAGAAGGTGACTATACATGTGGACCTCACCAGATAAAATACATAGGAATCAAATTGACTACATCTGTGGGAAGACAGGATCGAGTTCAATATCATCAGTCAAAACAAGGTCGGGGTTGAGTGTGGAAACGACCATCAATTGCTCATATTGCTGAAGAAAAATTTAAAAGTCCACAAACACCAAAATATATGACATTGAGTGTATTGTAGTTGTTAAGTGCTTTCAAGTTGGTTCTGACTCATAGCAATCTTATATAGGGTTTCTGAGGAACAGCTGGTGAGTATATCCCACCCGAATTTAGAGACCATCTCAAGAACAGATTTGATGTATTAGACACTAATGACCAAAGGTGAGAAAAGTTGTGGGATGACATCAAGAATATCATACAGGGAAAAGGTAAAAGAATATCATACAAGTAAAAATATCAAAAGGCAAAAAAGGTCATTAAAAAGACAGGAAAGAAAGAAAAGACCAAAATAGATGTCAGAAGAGACTCTGAAACTGGCTCTCTGGCCTAGAAAAGCTAAAACAAATGGAAGAAATGAGGAGGCAACGAGCTGAACAGAAAATTTCCAAGGGCAGCTTAAGAAGACAAAGTAATTATTATGATGTAAGGTGCAAAGACACAGAATTAGAAAACCAAAAGGGAAGAACTTGTGGAGCATTTATCAAGTTGAAAGAGCTGAAGAAAAAGTTCAAAGCTCAATTGCAATATTGAAGGATTCTGTAAGCATCAAGCTAGGTAAAGTGAAGGGTCAGAGAAAAGGAGGAAGACTCCCCAATGAGATGGATTGGCACAGTGGTAGCAGTAAAGGGGTCCAGCTTGACAATAATTAGAGGATGGTGCAAGATCGGGCAGCATTTGCTTCTGTTGTGCATAAGGTTAATATAAGGTTAATTTAAATTGGAGCTGACTTCATAGCATCTAACCACAGCAGTGACAACGATGTGGGAAAACCATTGAATGAAGCAGAAAGCATCAAAAGAAGATGGACAGAATGCACAGAGTCACTGTACCAAAAAGAACTGGTCAATGTCCCATCATATCAAGGGGTACCATCTGGTAAAACCTGATGAAATTGAAGGAGGCTGCACTAAAGGCATTGGCAAAAACAAGGCTCCAGGAATTGAAAGAATGCCAACTGAAATGCTTTAACAAACTGATATAGTACTGGGAGGCACTCACTCATCTATACAAGAAATTTGGAGGACAGCCACATAGCCAACCTATTGGAAAAGATTCAACCATTCCAAAGAGCAGTGACTCAACAGAATATGAAAATCATAGAAAAATATCATTACTCACATGTAAGTAAATTTGTGCTGAAAAGAATTTAAAAATAGGTACAACAATATATAGATAGGGAGCTGTCAGAAATTTAAGCCAGACTGAGAAGAGGACATATGTAGTACTAAGGGTATCATTGCTGATGTCAGATGGATCTTGACTAAAAGCAGAGAGTACCAGAAAAAAGTATACTTGTACTTTATTGACTATGCAAAGACTATGGGGTTTCTAACAAACTTTGCATAACACTGTGAAGAATAGGTACTCCAGAATGCTGAATTACTCTCATGAAGAACCTATACATAGACCAAGAGGCAATCATTAGAGCAGAACAAGAAAATACCGAGTGATTTTAAGTCAAGAAAGGGGTGTGTCTGCGTTGGGTCCTTTCACCATATTTCGTCAATCTAGGGAAATAATCCAATATGATAGGTGGATAATCCATGAAGCTGGATTATATAAAGAAAAGCATGGCATCAGGAGGAAGATTTATTAACAACTTGGCATAACTTTGCTTGCTGGAACAATGAGGACTTTGAAATACTTACTGATGAAGATCGAAGGCCACAGCCTTTAGTATGGATTTCACCTCAATATTTTTTAAAAAAATTATATATA
>NW_006408540.1:18106287-18125172 GCF_000296735.1 Chrysochloris asiatica | reverse complement strand
TTCCGACCCATAGCGACCCTGTACAGGGTTTCCGAGGGTGTAAATCTTTACGGGAGTAGAAAGCCTCATCTTTCTCCCGCGGAGCGGCTGGTAGTTTCAAACCGCTGACCTTAAGGCTCGCAGCCCGATTCGTAACCACTACGCTACCAGAGCTCCTTTATGTTATATTAGTGCGTTTAAAATAGTACTCTTTTATTGTTTGACTAACACTTTATCTTCTGAGAAGTCCACTGTCAATTAATAATTGTTTCTTTGAAAGTAATGAACCTTATCCACTGACTCTTTTTACATAAACAAAGAAATAAATCTCACACATAAGCACACACACACACACACAACTGGAGGGTAAGTAAAAAACTATTGCTACAAAATCCTGGAAACATTTATTAAGCAAGCATATCAAAATGTGAAATAATTATTACTTGGCATTTCCTCCATCTAAGTCTATAAACTTTTTAAGACAGTATTCCAGTTTTTGTAACACTTCCCTGAAGAATTCTGCACCCTTCTATTTATACCTCTTCAATAAGGTAGTTTGAGCATTCTCAAATTATGTTCCTATTCAATGTTCTATAAGTTTGGGGAACAAAAAGAAATCTGAGAGGAAATATCAGTGGTGTGGCACTATAGGATAAGCACTGGACTGTGAACCACTAGGCTGGCAGTTCAAGCCCACCAGCAGCTCCTTGGAAATCATATACAGGGTTGCTATGAGTCAATGACACTTGACAACAATGAGCCTAAGACTAGTGTATTATTGAGTGAACTCTTCTGTAGCCATACAGTGATTGTAGACACATGTTTAAACAAGGCTTATTTGGACTAAACTCGTGTGTGCGAGACCTGGAACCTTGGTGACAATACATTTTGACTCGTCTTTGTATGTGTATATGTATTGAACTTGTTCTTGTTTGTTTTCAGCTTCTAACAATTTGGTGACATTGCGTTTAGAATGGTTTAATTTGTAGTCAATGCCTTAGGGAGTGATTAGACCATCTTGAACCACTGGGTCAATATGTTTTATCTGGTTTGGGTAATTCTAAACCATTTTCTCTTCAAATACTTCTTCTGTTGCATTTTCTGACCTCTATTTCTGCAAGTGCAATTTTTAAAAACTGATATGTTTTTACTGTGTTCTATATACCCTTTACATTCTTACTGTTTTTGAATCCTCTTTTTTCTCAAGCTTGAATTTACATTTTCTCTCACAAACCCATTTTCCAGTTTGCTAGTAGTCTCTTTTGCTCTGTCTAATCTTCTATTAAACCCACAAGTTAAATTACTAACCACAGAAATGATATTTTTCAAATATAAAATTTCTATTTGATTGTTTATTTACATATTCTAGATTTCTGATGAAATTCTTTAACTTCAAATTCCAGAATCAAACTGAGTGTACTTTTTATAACTATAGTATGTATTCCATTTCTTAAACATATTAATAATAGTTTGTTTTAGATCTCTTTCTGGTAACTCCAGTATCTGGATTACCTATTGATCCATTTCTATTATTTGCGTTTTATCTCTTGGTTTTCAATCCAGGCATGACTGGTAATCTTCAACAGAATAATGGATATTTCCTGTGAAAAAAAATATAAAGGCTCTGGTGATTTTCTTTTCTTTCACAAACACTTTACATTTCTCTGGCAGGCATTTAAAGTAAGGTGATGTCATCTTGATTCAATGAGGGCTGGGAGCAATCCAGGCTGAGTTTCTGCTTTTATGAAGTTTTGTCTATTCTCAGTTTGTCTTTACCCTGAGTGTATAGTCTTTCTTGGGTGTCAACTCACAGCAGAATTTTTACCATTTACTTCTCATTCTTCATTGGGCCTTGAACTGGACTCCTGGTGTGGCCCTGTAGGATCAGCACTGGACTTCAAACCACAAGGTTGGCAGTTCACACCCACCAGCTGCTCCTCGGAAACCGGGTTGCTATGAGTCAGAACTGAATCCACAGCATACAACAAGCACCATAATACCAACAAAAGTTCGTTTAGCTTTTGAAATTCTTTGTGCGTCTTTGTTTGTCTTTAATCCTCTCACTCTGTAAATTTTAAAACTTCAAAATGTCTCAAGGGGAAATGAGACAGATTATAATTTGCTACATTGTATTTTATTTATTTCAAATATATTTATCCTTTAACCCCTTTCTCCCTGCGTTCTTCTTTAATACCTTCAAATTGCTACTGTTTAGAGGTCTCAAATAGGCAAAGCATTACATAAGAAGAACAAAGTGTGATACCGCTCTCTTTCATATCTCAAAACCTACTCTATACAGTCACAGTGATCAAAACTGCATGATACTGGTACAAGGATACATATATAGATCCATGGAACAGAATGGAGAACACAGAAGTAAATCCATCCACATACAGTCAACTAATCTTTGGCAAAGGGCCAAACACATTAAATGGAGGAAGATAATCTCTTCAACAAACGGTGCTGGCAGAACTAGAAACCCATTTGCAAAGAAATGAGAACTATATCTCACACCACATATAAGAACAAATTCATTGTGGATAAAAGACCTAAATGTAAAACCTAGAACTGTAAATGAAAAAATAGGGACAAAAGGTAGGGACAGGACTCTGAGACATGTTACAAATACACCGTCAAACATAACTTAAAAACACACACACAGCAGAAGACAATATAGATGACTGGGACCTCCTAAAACTCAGACACCTTTGTGCATCAGAAGATTTTTCCAAAAGAGTAAATGAGCCCACAGACTGAAAAACAATGTTTTTGCAATGACATATCAGGCAGGGACTAATCTCTAAAATTTATAGAAAACCTCAACACCTCTACAAGGAAAAGATTGTTGTTGTTGTTATGTACTGTGGAGTCGGTTCTGACTCATAATGACCCTGTACAGGGTTTCCGAGGCTGTAAATCTTTATGGGAGCAGAAAGCCTGATAGTTTCGAACTGCTGATCTGAGGTTAGCAGCCCTATTCGTAACCACTACACTACCAGGAGTCCTAGGAAAAGATAAACAACCCAATAAAAAGGGCACAAGACATGAATAGACACTTTACCACAGGAGACATTCAGGCAGCTAACAAGCATATGAAATATTCATGATCATAAGCCATTGTCATTAAGTGCCATTGAGTCAGTTCTGACTCATAGCAACCCAAGGACTCATAGTTTCCAAGGAGTACTGGTGGGTTTAAACCGCTGACCTAGCAGTTCATACAATCCTTGAGGTCAAGTGCATATCCTACAGCGCCACACCAGGACTCCCGTTAGGCATTAGAGAGCTCATGAGTGGTCATCTAAGGTTCAACTATTGGTTTCTCCATGTGCAGAGAAAGAAAAGTGATGAAAAATTGAAGATTCTTGGAATCAACAAGTCCAATGGACCAATGGAACATGTAAACATCAGTCACCATGACTCTGAGATCAGAACTATATGGCGTCTGGCTACTACTACCAACTGGTCTGAAAGGAGTCACATTAGAAGGTCCTGGATAGAGTGGAAGAAAATGTGGATCAAAACTTAAAAATTATATTTAAAAAATTTAAACACGACCAGGCTTACTGGTCAGAAAGAGATTGGAAGAACCCGATACCATGGCCCTCGACCAGCCTTCAAGTCTAGAGTGGAACACACCCTCATGGTCCAACTTTCAGTCAAGAAGTAGATAAGTCCATAAAAGGGACAACAACACTAGTAAGGTGTGCTCACTATAGAATGGTCAACCATTCAAGATCAAAGGGGCAAAGATCTAAGGTCAAAGTTGAGAAAGTTGAGAATGGATGAAAAGGTGGATGGAATGGAAATAAGAAGCACAGGTGACAAGTGGAATAGCTGTTGTCACATGGAGGGGATTGCAATCATTGAGATAAAATTTGTTGAATGTAAAACTGATGGTCTTTTCTGTAACCCTTCATTAACTCACAAGAAAAAGTTTAAAACCAAGCAAAACAAAACAAATTGCTGCTTCTTTTCATTATTTGACTAGCTTTCTAGATGTTACAGAGGGAAAGTTGATTTAATTGCCAAGTATTCTACAATTTTTTTAGAAAGGTAGATGAATTACTTTTTTATTTTACTGCTAAATAGAATTTCTCATAAAAATTATTATAGTATCAAATAATTGGTATATTTCTGCCAAATAAAGTAACAACCTGGAGTTAGGACACCTACTACTTAACAGCCATATTTTTGGTAGATGACTACAATGCGGTCATGTTAGACACCAAATTATAGAAGGAAGGAAGGAAACAAAAATGAGATCATGGTACTAGTAACATGTTAATTGAAACCAAAGGGCGAGGTTCTGGAAAAGTATCTCTGTAACATTAATGTGGGTGTGTGTAGGAGAAATAGAACCATTAATAGCACATTTATTTTTAAGAACTATCTTAGTGATTCTAAAATTAGGCAACACAATGGTATTTCAGTATGATTTCATAACAGAGGAAGCTGATTGGGTGGCAGATGATATTAACCATTCTGTGCCTATTGAATTTTGAAGATAAAGTGATATATAACTAGGTAATTCATTTTTCTCAGTTATTGAAACATCAGAGATGCATTAGTTATGATGAGAGAGAGACATCATAGTGTGTTAGTAGAGATGGAAAGTGCTAATTTGTGCCAATATATAGTCTGGGTAGTTATGTGAAATGAGTGAATAGGGGAAGAAATGAACAAACACAATCTCAGTACTTTTTAACTGATAGCAAACTACTATTCTGTACCCACATTAACTGCTAAAACACTGGCAAATCATGCTACAATGTGTCTCATCAGTGAATGTACAGAAAAAATCCAAAAGAAGAGTGAAGGAATAAGGATTCATATTAACTAACATTCAAATTTGTAGATTCTGTTACTTATTAACTATGGACTATTAGTCATGCTACCTGAGTTTCTCTTGTATTTATAAGATGAAAACAATGATGTCTACCTTGTAATGCGGGGACCTGGTGTGGTGCTGTGGGCTAATGCATCAGACTGCAAAGTCGTTTGAACTGCAAGGTCGGTGGTTCAAGCTCACCAGCTGCTCCTTGGAAACCCTATACAGAGTTGCTATGGGTCAGAATCGACTTGATGGCACTTAACAACAACACAACAACCTTGTAATACTGTGACACATGTTTTCTAGCACAGAAACTTCCTAGCCAGACAACTGACATAAATATGCTCTCAATAAATGACTGGTACATTTGTGATCTTTTTCTCAATATCTCTAGGGATTTTAATTACTGTATGTCTAGTTACTCTTGTCTTAATTAGTTAATGTGTATTTAGTTATTGTAAAAGAATCTTTGGGGTAAATTATATTCTAACTAATTGGTTACTTGTAGTTAATTTACCTCAGAGATTCTTTTAGAATGAATTTTCGCTTTTATTTTAGAAGAGTCATCTGAAGATAGCTAAGGGTAAGATAATTAAATTATTTCATTAAATAATTTCATTAAAAGACTTAATAATAACTGTACCAAGAGTTATTAGTAGTTTCTCATGGGGAAATTATGCATTTAAAGATGATAAGGTTGAGAAAGGAGGGATGTAACTGAGTGTCGTTTTTGTAGTCATGGTTTGTATTCCACTTATCATTTGGATACAGTGAGACATCAGTGTAGTCTTAGTGCTTTGCCTCATTGATTAAAAACACACAAATTAATTTGTGGCACAAATTACCTTGGTATTGATTGTCATGCTCTTTCTGTTACTCAACTTTAACAATCCCCCGTAGATCAAACCCTACCCTACTGTTCATCACCCTTCATGTCCTCCGCTTGCCACCTTACTAAATTTAGAATAATTATATTCACTTTGGCTCACACTTAACTTCCTAGTTCTGTCCACTTCCCTTTGGAAGTTCTGGAAAAACCACTAACCATCACATTACCGCCTCATTTCTTTTTATAGAGAAACTTGGGAGTTATTTTGTTTGTTCTCTCTACTCCCTTTCTACCCATTTTCTTTTACACCCACTACGACCAGGCTCCAGGCTCTTGTGCATAACGCTCTTCTTAGATACTTTTATCAAAGACACCAAGTCCAGTAGTCAATACCACATTTTACTCAGTCATTAGATGCAGGTGATAATTTCCTTAATTGATTAAAGGTAGATGTAATAGCCTAGTTGACTTCAAACGTCATGGGCTGCTATGTTAAGCTCAACCTCTCTGGTAGGCCCGCTCTTTTCCTTGACTTCTGAACATTAGAGTGCATTGGATCAAGTTCTCACATTCTTTATCCATGTTTACTCCCTCGATGATCACATCCAGAGTCATGGTTTTAAAGGGCATGTACATATTTCATCAAGTCTACAATGTTGTGATAGGCTATGTAGCTGCCCCGCCCTCTACCCTCCCAATACCCCCATCCTTTGGAACCTGTGGATGTTAACTTATGTGGTAAATGGAAGTTTTCAAATGTGAATTAAGAATAGTTCTATAAAAGTGTAAGCAAGACCATGTCACTCTCTACTTAAAACCTTCCCATGGTTTTTGATCACAATTGGAATAAAATCCAAAGTGCTTGTAATGACTTTCTAATTGTTGTGGAGTCATTTCTGATTCATGGTGACCCCCATGTGTGTGCGAGTAGGCCAGATCTTTCTTTGGAAGCCTCTCTGAGTGGACCGGAACCTCAGACCTTCCAGTTAGCAGTCAAGCCTGTTACCTGTTGATCTGGTCCCTAGGCATCAGTTTTTGGCCTTCTTGTTTACTGAGCTCTACTCACTCCAGCCACACCAGCCTCTGTTAGACCCACGCTGCTTCCGCTTTCACCAGAACTTCTGGACTTCTGAGTTGGTCACATGGTTCCGCTCTCATTTCCTTCATCCTGGCTTCATGTTTAATGTCAGTCCTTTTCAAAGTTATCAAGGAACTTCAGCACATCCCTTGAGTAAAAAAAAAAAGGCAATTCCTCACAAAACAAAACATTGCCTATTAATGTTCCACCTTGTACTTCTTTGGGAAAGATTATGTGCTGTCCTCGTGTGGGGCTGCGGGTTAAGGCGCCAGACTGCAAAGCCATTTGAACTGCAAGGTCGACGATTCAAGTTCACCAGCTGCTCCTTGGAAACCCTATACAAGGTCGCTATGGGTCGGAATCGACTAAATGGCACTTAACAACAACAATTATCACTCAGCTTTGGTGTCTGATGTTAAAACGTCAGAAAACCATGATTAATATGGGGTGACTGGAAAATAAGTCCTTACGTAGGTTCATTTCCTCTTTTGAGGATTCTCCTCCATTCCACTCCTACCTTTTCCCCCTCTTTGGATCTTCCTTTTCTATCAAGTGTGAGATGCTAAGGTCTTTATATCTCATTTTATGAATATTGCTTTAATTAAGAAATAGCTAAAAGCGAATTGATTTTTCCAGGCAATCAGGGAGAAAGGCTGTGCTTGAAAGTTTACAATGGCAAATGCTCTAATATTGGCATTAGGTTGTGGGGAATATGAAGAACAAACAAAGGGCCAGGTGTCTTTCTGTTGGAATAGGGGCAGAGTTACTATCAAGCTGATGACTTGTCTGTACTGGTAAGGAGAGCGTTACTCTCCTGTTTACCTCCTGAAACATAGGAAGGTGGCTGAAGTATGGAGATGAGAGTAAAACTTGGTGATCTTCAGCATAGTCCTTAACTTGTTCCTCCTTTATTTTATTGTCATAAGGTTTTAGAGCACTTCATTAGCTTTCAACAATGGAGTATCTTTTTGAAGAAATTCATCAATTACAAAATAACAGCCATTGCTAAATACAGAGTTTTCTGAAAGTGCTAAGGATGAAGGGATATTTGTGTTCATTATGTAAACCAATTCATACGGATGATGGGTTTCTCGGAATTGCTTGCCATTTTCCAAAGACATAATTTTTCTTCCACTCTGTGTTTTCCATGTGCGGATTGTCTCGTCATTTCTTTCCCTCTTCTTCCTCTGCAATTCCTCTCCAGGGACCCCAGGAAGAACTAGTCACAGCCACTGTGACTAAAGTGCTGTATTATTGTTGTTGTTGTTAAGTGCTGTTAAGTCAGTTCTCATTCATAGCAACCCTGTATAGGGTTTCCAAGTAGTGGCTGGTGAGTTTGAACCACTGACCTTGTGATTCAAACCAACCTTGTGGTCCAGTGCTTTATCACACAGTCCCATACCAGGACGCCAAAGTGTTTTATATATCACTTTAATAAAAACTTCTACTCCTCCATTAAATGACAAGTTTTTTTCTTAAAAGCACAAACTTTATCTAAACTCCATACGATCTCCCCACCCCACCTCACAATACATGGAGCTCTGGTAGCATAGTGGTTACGAATTGGGCTGCTAATCTCAGGGTCATCAGTTCGAAACTACTAGCTGTTTCATGGGAGAAAGATGAGGCTTTCTGCTCCCGTAAAGATTTACAGCCTCAGAAACCCTGTACAGGGTCCGATGAGTCTGAAGCGACTCCACAGCACATAACCACCACCACCATAGTACATAGTAGGTTGTTGAAGCTGGTGTTGATTGAAAGAACAGACTTGGATCTTGTAAACAGTGTCATTGGAGTCCTGGCTTAGTTGGGATCTGGGGTTACCCTCCGACTACTACTGTATGCCTGGAGCCCTGGTTCTACCAGTCAGCTTACAGCCTGTTCTCATGAGGATGCAGAACCTTCTGAGAAAGAATGAATACTATAAGACTCATTCCTAGAAAGACCTCAACTCTTCTACCTCGAGGTCTCTACACATGCTCTGCATATATTCTGCTTGAAAATCATCTTCAACTTCTTTACAGAGAATGTCAGTTCTATTTCACTAAGGAAAATATCACTTCCTTAGGAAGCCCTCACTAGTCATGCAGACGATCCGCTTCTGTTGTTCTTCAGCTCCCCTCCTGTGGGTCCATGATGTCTACATCAGCACATATATTATGCTTAGTTACTTGTCCAATATCTGTCCCAAATGTTTGCTTGTAAACTCATGAGATCAAGGATTGTCTCTGTTTTATGATTTTACCCCCGGAATCTAGCCCAGCGTCTACACACAGTACATTTGCATTAACGCAATACTAACTCATAGTGACCCCATGTGAGTGTCAGAGTAAACCTGCTCATAGAGTTTTCAATGACTGTAATATTACAGAAGTAGATTGTTAGAGCTTTCTTCCACACTACTGGGTAGATCTGAACTGCCAGTCTTTAGGTTAATGTTATTGCTGTTAAGTGCTGTTGAGTTGGTTCTGACTTGTAGCAACCCTGTATAGAATTTCTGAGGAGTGGCTGGTGGATTTGAACTGCCAATCCTGTGGTTAGCAATCCAGTGTTTATTCTACAGCAGGACATAATGGTTGAGTACATCATTTGTAACACCTTCTATACATAGTAACCAAAACCAGACCCACCATCATCAAGCCAATTCTGACTCATAGCGACCCTGTGCAGGATTTCCAAGCATGTAAATCTTTACAAGAGCAGATAGCCTCATCTTTATGCAGAGGAGTGGCTGGTGATTTTGAACCACTGACCTTTCGGTTACCAGCCCAATGCTAAAACCACAGTGCTACCAGGGCTCCTGTAGAAACTCAAATATTCATAATATAAATGAGTACATACAAATGCCTACTTAATGTTTGTTCCACTTCAGTGACTCCTAATCACATCCAACATAATATGTTGCAAATTTTTTAATTCCTTTCTGAAGTCTTTTCCCTAATCTCTTACTCAACATAGTAAATGCATCATCATCCATCCAGTTGCTCAAACCGGAACTGGGCAGTTGATTTTGATTCTATTTCTTCCTATTATTGAATTGATCAGCAAACCCTGCCTTTTCCAAAATACATCTTCCATTCTCTTCCTTTCTTTTCCTTCGACAGTGTTCTACTTCAGGTCACCACCATCTGTTACTGGATGATACAAATTATCCCTGGCCACACTCTGATGTCCATTCTAACCAACCCCACAGCAGTCAAGATGATCTCTGCAAAACGTAAGGAAAATCATGCCGTTCCCCAGTTGTCCATTGGTTTCCTGAGTGCAGCCCACAATCCCTAACATAGCCTGGCCTCTCCTTACTGCTCCAGTCCCATCTGCTACCATTCTGCCCCCTGCTCACCAACATGAATGTACCATGCTTCTTTCTTTCTTCATGGTCTTTGCTGTTTGTTCCCTTTGTCTGGAAAAGGAGCCCTGGTAGCACAGTGGCTACAATACAAGCTCAGCTGCTAACCAAAAAGTCAAGGGTTCAAATCCCCCAGGATCTCAAAGGAATAAGGATGTGGAAATCTCTTTTTGTAAAGATTACAGCCTAGGGAAGCTGTATGGGGCAGTTCTATCCTATCCTATAGGATTGCTGTAAGTTGGAATTGACTGAATGACAATGGTTTTTTATTTGGTTTTGGTATGGAAAACTATTTACTCAGCTCCTAAAAATGTTTCCTTTTCAGCCTCTGAGTGTAAGTTTAAATGTCATTTCCTGAATGAGGTCAGCTCTCCACCACTCCATAAACTCTTATTCCTCATTACAGTACCATGACTATTTTGATCTCAGCATTTCATGTATGGAGTTATTATTCACTTGCATACTGTCAATCTGTACACCATAACATAAGCTCTCTGATGCTTCTTAGCTCATAGCTGTGCACTGTGAGCCAATGTTAGTGCTCAGCACACAATAGAGGGTTCATAAAAATTTGTTGACTGAAAGAACAAAAATAATTGAATAAAGCTCAAGAATAATGGAGTGATGATGGAAGGGAAGGGTGATTCTGAGGACAGAACAGTGTCTGTTACAACTGGTTTCATGGCCCAGACATCAGTTCCCTCTGCCTTGGTCTCCATCAGCCTCAGTGTAGACATGTGAACAGTCAGCCGGTGCAGAGCTATCTCCTCAGACATAGTCAAGGCAGACGCAGCACCAAGGTAAACTGGACAGACTGGGGTCCCATGGGAGCCAAGATTAGTCCTTTGTCCCTACAGAAGTGCACTTGGGTCCTCCTAGGAGCATATGGAAAGAGTTTGAGGGAGTCATAGGTTCTCCACAGAGACCCTGGGAAGTTCACATGCTCAGTAGCTAACCAAAACATTGAAGGTTCATCAGAGGCACCTGGGAAGAAAGATCTGGTGATTTACTTCTGAAAAATTAGTCATTGAAATTCCTATGGGGCACAGTTTTACTCTGCTACACATGGGGTCAACATGGGTCCCAATCAACTCCATGACAACTGGCTTTTGTTTTATGTTGGATTCTCCAGACAGGGTGCCATATGCATGTGAAAGTTGGACAATGAATAGGGAAGACCACAGAAGAACGGATGCATGTGAATTATGGTGTTGGAAAAGTATCATGGACTTCCAGAAGAACAAACAAATCTGTCTTGGAAGAAGTACAGTCAGAATGATAGTCAGAATACTCCTTAGATGTAAGGACGGTGAGAGTTCATCTCTCATATTTCAGGCATGTTGTCAGGAGAGCCCGGTCCCTGGAGAAGGACATTGTGCTTGGAAAACTGGAGGGTTAGTGAAAGAAAAAGAGGAAGACCTTCAATGAGATGAATTGACACAGTGGCAGCAGCAATGGGTTCAAATGTAACAATTTGAGGATGGCGCTGGATCTGACAGTGTTTTGTTCTGTTGTGTATAGGGTCAGTATGAGTCGGAGCTGACTCAATGGCACCTAAAAACAATAACCACCACAGAGGGTGAGGGTGGAGTCAGAAAAATGCTAGATTGTGAGAGTTGCGCCCTTATTTTGACTCCCACACGGGCATAGCCAGGAACATGTTGATTTTGATTGTCTAAGCCTTTCAAGCCTTGTCTCTCAATCGGTGCCTTCTCTGGAGTGTTCTTTTCATCTTCAAGACGTATTGAGCAGGCTGTCATAGAAATTACTTGCGTCAGTAATGGTGGGAAATGAGGACTCAAGGAGTTAAACAAACCTCAGTCTGACCGGTGGTAGTGATTACAATTTTATGAAGTCACTTTGGAAGTACATTAAAAAGCAGATACAAAAGATCTTTGAACCATGTTCAGCTGTTGTAGGAATGAACCCTTCAGGTATTTATGTCAATGAGTCCATTAATAGCCTTAATGATTCACAGGTGGCTGCATTTTGATTTTAAAGCATTCTTGGAAAGTTATACAATGTAAGTACACACGCGAGCCAAATTCTCATCCTTTATGGTTCTATGGGGACATAAATTCATTAGTGAAAAGGCATAGATTTCTCTAAAAGAATGAATTGTCTACCAGTTACTGCACTGGCCTAAAATAATAGGAACTCTATATCCTGTTTTCATTCTATTCTTCATCAAAAGATTTCCTTCAGTAGGAGATGGTTTTCTTCAGGGTTCATGTTTTTTGTCAACCACTCAGTGAGCTCTGGGTGGGTAAAATGAGATTACAGAGAACCAAAATATATCAATCTTGTCCAACACCCTGCCACTTCAGAGCTCTCCTTAGCTGAGGCTACTTAACTAAGTTACGGACTCAACCACTTCCCAGGTTTAAACCCTGTCTCTACACAGTCAGCTCGTTCTTGAGCTCAACATTGCACAGGGCTCTTTCTTGTCGTACCCCAAGGTCTGGTCTCCACCTTATATGTCAGTGCTAAGAATCAGGCACTGACATATAATCACCTCTCTTTTATTTTCTACCTGAGTGTCTATTAGAAACTCGCTCCTGTCTTTGTCCCTTAGACTAGGTCTTCATTTCCTCTTGCCTGCCCACCACTTTATTTCCGTAGCTTCAGCTTCTAGTCAGGAATTACCAACCAGTTGCTGCCGTGTTGACTCCGAGTCATCATGGAAAGTAGAACTGTGCTCCATAGGGTTATCAATGACTGGTTTTTTGGCAGCAGATCCCCAGACTCCGGTCTCCAACCAATCAGTTAGCAGCTGAGTGTATTAACCCTTTATACCACTCAGAGACTTTCAGACAGAAGCTAGAGTCATTTTTTTGTTTTGCTTTGCTTTGGTTTTACTTTGTTTTTAGTTACTTTATTGTGGTAAAAATGTATGTAACAAAATATTTTCTAATTCAATATTTTGCATTTGCAACTCAGTGACATTGATTATGTTCAGTGACGTTGATTGTGTGCCACTTTTCCCACTAGTTCTTGTTTTTGAAACTTGACTTAGGAATTGAATCCCAGCTAATTGCCAATAAACATTTGTATATTTTCTGCCCGCCTGCCTGGACTTCTGAGTTCCATTCCATCCTTCAGCCTTCATTGCTTTTCTCCACCTGCCTCTTCTACTTTCCCTACTACATGGCATTGTTTTCCCCACTCTAACACATTCTCACTACCTCTAAACACGTTCTCCGGATCTGTGCCTGTTTCCTCATCCAGTGTTTGATGTGTCAGGCTAAACTTCTTCTTAGTATCTGTAGATGGATCTTTCTCCCTTCGCTCTATCTCTATGCCCTGTGCCTTCCCAGAATGCTCCCTTTTGTTGTTGTTCCCCAGGATATCTGGTGGCTTTGTAAAGCCCAGAATGGAACTGCCCAATGCACAGGAGACCAAGTCTCTGGTTCTGCAAGTTTCAGGAATTTAAAGGTCTCCATCCTTCTAGCCGAAGATAGATTCAAATTCGCAAGTGATCATAGAAGATACTGAGAATTGACAAATGCCTCACAATAAAGTAAGAATTCAGCAACACAAATTGAACTGGATTTTAAATGGCTGGGCTGACCCAATATAAAATCTCATCTTGTTTTTATAGGTTTAGGGAGCTGATCTCAAAAGTCATCAGTTTTAACCCATTTCCTCACACCCTCCATGCCACCATGTGAAATGTAACTTCTTTGACAACTTCTCCAACATGGGTTGCCCTGCCTTTCTTCAAAGTCCATTGACTAGGAAGGAATACATCTCAAGTTGCCCTATCACTTTTGAGCAAGTTTGATGGTTTAAACCTAAGGTCTTATCCTGAAGAAAAGATTGTTCTTCTAATGCATCACGTCAGTCTTCTCTTGTGCTAAAGAATTGATTTCCATAGCATTTTGATATCAGAAATCTTTAGGGATATGTTATTGTGAAAATTAAAATAATGCTTATCTTCTTCAGTAGAACTGGTTCATATTAAGGTTTATTTCCCCGAGAAGACAGATCAAGTAGAATTCATAACTGCAAACTTTCAAGTACTCCATTCTCCAATGAGGTTTTTTTTAATTTTTTAATAGCACCCATATCTGATTCAGTAACATTTGGGTCTTCTCTATCAGTCTAATACTTTCTGTCCTGTTGTTAGGACACAGGACAGGGACAGGGACCAGAGGCTCATCCTCAGGCAGGAGAACAAGGAATATAAAGCTGAAATGCAATGTGGAAACAGCGTCTTGTGGAGAAGCTAAACTATTCTAAAAGAAATCATTCCTGTTGGCTCTGAAAAGAAAAATCCAGCCATAAATTCAATAGAGGATATGAGCTTCATGAAAAAGACAAAATTGGGAGATTTGTATTTTCTAGTACTGTTCTGTTCAAGCGTTTCAGACCCTGTTTTCTCAGCTTCTAAAAATAGAAATTCTTGCCAAATAGGTAATGATAATAATAATTCTACATCATTTCTGGATGCCACTTTAACACTGAGCCGGTACGTTTTTGAGTTCCAGAGCCAAATGCTACACATTTTATAGAACTTATCTTTGTGAGGGCAGTTCAATGTATCCCAGTCTGTGCCACATATGTGCTCTTTGGTTTATTTTATCTTACAGAAATGAGAAGTTATTTTTTTGTTTTTAAATTTTTTAAAAAGATGCTCTGGTTATTAGATGGTGTCAAGTTAGTTCCAACTCAATGTGACCCTATGCACAACAGAATGAAACAGTGCTCAGGCCTGCTCCATCCCAACAATTATTATGTTTGGGCCCAACGCTGCTGCCATTATGTCAATCCATCTCGTTGGAGGTCTTTCACTTTTCCTCTGACTCTCCACTTTACCAAATATGATGTTGTTTTCCAGGGACTGTTCCCTCCTGATATTTCCTAAGTATGACAAACAAAGTCTCACCATCCTGGCTTCTAAGAAGCATTCTGGTTGCACTTCTGTCAAGACAGATTTGTTTGTTCTTCTGGTAGCCTATGGAATTTTTAATATTCTTCTTCAACATAATAATTCATATGCATCCATTTTCCATTCTTCTATGGTCTTCCTTGTTCATCATCCAACTTTCACATGCATGTGAGGTGATTGAAAATACCATTCCTTGGGTCAAGTGCACCTTAGTCCTCAAAGTGATCTTTGCTCTTGAACACTGTCTTGTGCAGCAAATTTGCCTAATATAAACGTCTTTTGAGTTCTTGACTGTTGCTTCCATGAGTGTTGATTGTGAATCCAGGCAAAATGAAGTCTTGGACAATTTCAATCTTTTCTCCCTCTATCGTGATGTTATTTATTGGCCCAGTTGTGAGCATTTTTGTTTTCGTTATATTGAGGTGAAATCTATACTGCAAGTCTTTGATCTTCATCAGTAAGTATTTTAAGTCTTCTTTGCTTCCAGCAAACAAAGTTGTGTCGTCTGCATATCACAGGTTGTTAATGAGTCTACCTCTGATTCTGATGTCACATTCTTCATCTAATCCAGTTTCACATATTATTTGCACAGCATACAGTATGGTGAAAGGATACAACCCTATATATAGCACAGCTCTCCTCTCTGGTAGCGTAGTGGTTATGAATCAGGCTGTGAACCTCAAGGTCAGCAGTTCGAAACTACCAGCTGTTCCATGGGAGAAAGATGAGGCTTTCTTCTGCCGTAAAGATTTACAGCCTTGGAAACCCTGTACAGGGTCGCTATGGGTCAGAACTGACTCCATGGCACATAACCACCACCAGTGTTTCCTTGCTTTGTTCTAACCACTGTTTCTTGGTCTATGTACAGGTTCTCCATGAACACAATAAAGTGTTCTGAAATATCCATTCTTCTTAATGCTATCCACACAGTCCAAAGTCTTTGCACAGTCCATAAAGCACAAGTAAACATCTTTCTGGTATTCTGTCCTTTCATCCAAGATCCATCTGACATCAGCAATGATAGCCCTCATTCTATGTCCTCTTCTGAATTAGGTTGAACCTCTGACAGTTCTCTGTCAATTTCGGGCCGAAGCCATTTTTTAATTAGTTGTTGTTGCTAAGTGCTCTCCATCTGCCCTCACTTCGGCTCTGACTCATAGCAACCCTGTATAGTGTTTCCGAGGAGCGGCTGGTGGGTTTGAACTGCTGACCTTGTGGTTTGCAGTCCAGTGCCAATCCTACATCACTACACTAGGAGTCCAGGTCTTCCTGTAGGCATATGGATAGTTTATATCACAGACAGCATTGTACTTCAAGATAGATCTTGAAATGTTCTTTTTGATAATGAATGCAACGCCAGTCTTCTTGTATTTGTCATTCCCAGCATAATAAACCATGTAATTGTCTGCTTCAAAAACGCCAATATCAGTCCATTTCAGCTCATTAATGCCTAAGATATCAATTTTTATGTATTCCCTTTCATTTTAAAAAAACTTCCAATTTTCCTAGATTCATACTTTGTACATTCGATGGTCCAATTATCAATGAATGTTTGCAACTGTTTGTCCTCACTTTGTGTTGTGACCCATCGGTAAGTAAATGTCCCAAAATCTTTGCTCCATTCATGTCATTATGGTCAACACTAATTTGAGGAGACAACTCTTCCCCAGTTATGTTTTGAGTGCCTTACAACCTAAGGGCTCATCATCCAGCACTATATCTAACAATATCTTGGTGTTATGCATAATGTTTTCTTCTCTGACACTATATCTGACAGTGGTCCACTGCTGTTTATAAGGTTTTCAGTGGTTAAACATTTTGGAGTCATCTGCCTCTCCTTCTTCCTAGTCTGTATTAGTCTGGAAGCTCAGCTGAAACCTGTTCACCATGGGTGACCCTGCTGGTATTTAAAATACTAGTAACATAGCTTCCAGCATCACAGCAACACACAAGTTACCACAGTAGGACAAACGGACAGACAAATGGTAGAGTTAGCTGTAAGTTTTCTGTAGATTTTTATTTTTAACACATTGAAGAGTTTCTCTTTATGTCACTTTCCCTAATTGCTGAGAGATTTTATCATGAATAGGTGTCAGATTTTGTCAAATGCTTTTTCTGTGTCTACTGAAATGAGCGTAAAAGTTTTCTTCTTTAATCTGTTGATACATTAGTTTCTTAATTACATTAATTGATTTCTGAGTATTGAACTGATCTTGCCAACCTGAAATAATTTTACTTGATTGTGGTTTGTGTGTGTTTATATACAATTGTTGTTATTAAGTGCCGTACAATTCATTTTCACTAATAGTGAACCTGTATGTGATTTCCTAGGAGAGGCTGGTGGGTTTGAACCACCAACCTTGCGGTTCTCAGCCCAGTGTTTATCCTACAGTGCCACATCAGTATTCTGTGTATATATGAACTATATTGCTTATATGACTTATGAGGGCTGTAAAAAGTTCTTGGATGTGTCCCTTTATCTTTAACCCCTTATAACTCCTAATATATATATTTTATGGTGCTGGAAGATAAGCACTACATTGCTAACCTCAAGGTCAGCAGTTCAGACCCACCAGTCCCTCCTTGAAAACCCTATACTATGGGTCATTATAAATTGGAACTGATTTGATGGTACTTAACAACAACAATATACATATATACACATAGACCACAGTCGAGTAAAAGTTATTTCATGTTGGCAAGACCAGTTCAACATTCAAAAGTACTCTAAGCTGGAGTCTATTCAACAGTACTTAACAACAACAATATAAATTTTATGCTTTGTTGGATTCAACATGCTAAAATATTTTGAGACTTTTTGCATCCATCTTCATGAAAGATATTAATCTGTAGCTTTCCTTTTTTTGTAATGTCTTTATTTGGTTTGAGATTTTGGGTAATACCGGTCTCATAAAATGAATTAGGAAGTATTTTCTAGGAAAGAAAATTGGTATCATTAGGTAAATAATGAGTCCTGGTGTGGCACTGTAGGATCAGCCTTCAACCACAAGGTTGGTTTGAACTGCAAGGTCAGTGATTCAAACTCACCAGGCGCTCCTTGGAAACCCCATACAGGGTCGTTATGGTTGGAACTGACTCAACAGCAATTAACAACAAGTAGAGAATTGGTGCCATTTCCTCTGTGTCTCTGTTAGGTCAAGTTCACCAGTGAAACCATCTGGGCCTGGTGTTTGTTTTCTTGATGGAGTGAGGTAAAGATGATTAATTGATTCAATTTCTTTAATGGATATAGATCTATATAGATTATCTTCTTTGCTTTATATGAGTTTTAGTTGCTTGTATATCCGACAATCTCTTTGATATTCCATGTGAGTAAAGTTTTGCTAAAGGTAATTAGAAACGACTACAATCATACACTTACAGAGAACTTCAAGAGGTTCAAGCTGGATTCAGAAGAGGCCATGGAATGAGGGATATCATTGCTGATGTCCGATGGATCTTTGCTGAAAGCAGAGAATATCAGAAATATGTTTACCTATGCTTTATTGACTACACAAGGCTTTCGAGTGTGTGGATCAAGTTATGGACAACATTGTGAAGTATGAGTAGTCTGGAACAGTTCATTGTGTTCATGAGGAATCTGTACCTGGACCAAGAAGCAATTGTTCAAGCAGAACATGGGAACACTGACCAGTTTAAAATTTAAACAGGTGTATGACAAGGTTGTATTCTGTCACCATATTTATTCAATCTGTATGCTGAGCAAATAATCCAAGAAGCTGGGTTCTATGAAGAAAAATGTGACATCAAGATTGGAGGAAGACTACAGGTCAAAAGCTCTCCAGTATGGATCCCAGCCTGACTGATTCGACCTTATAGCGAGCGGACAGCCACTTCTCCATCGTTGGAGCGAGCATGCCTGAGGGACCCAGCATTCACCGAAGACCCACCTGAAAGAGGGATG
>NW_006408540.1:18097207-18103925 GCF_000296735.1 Chrysochloris asiatica | reverse complement strand
GGCTTTCTACTCCCGTAAAGATTTACACCCTCGGAAACCCTGTACAGGGTCGCTATGGGTCGGAACCGACTCGATGGCACTTAACAACAACAACAACAATAGCAACAACACACTGTATTTCTGATACTGATTTTTTTGTATCTTCTCTCTTTTTTCTTGGTTATCCTCTCTAACAGTTATTAATTTTATTGATAGTTTCAATAAACTGACCTCAGTTCTCATTAATTTTCTCTATTCTTTTACTTTCCATTTTAATGATTTCTTTTCCCCTGCTTATCTTAAACTCAAGTTCTTCTCCTTTTTTATGTCTTAATATGAAAGTTAAAATGCTGGTTTTAGAATTTTCTTTTTCTCTAATTAATGCACTTAATGTAGAAAAAAAATCTTCTAGCATTGTTTTTGGCGTACCACACCCGGTTTCATAAGTTGTATTTTCTTTTGCATTTAGTTCAGAGTATTTTTTGTAAATATTTCTTGATAAGTAGTCTTTTATCCACATGTTATTTAGAAGTGTGTTATTAATATCCAAGTAATTGGGGATCTTCCAGTTACCTTGCTGTTCTTGATTGGTTGTTCCATTCCATTGTGGTCTAAGAATACATTTTCTTTTTTTTTTAATGCTTTATTGTGAATTATGTGATAGTTTACATCAGAGGACATTAGCTTCATATTGATCCTGTCGTATATTGTTTCCTTGTCATGGTTACAATCCCCTCCATGCATCATCCACCAACCAAAGGGTATACCCTGCAAGCCTGTCTCCCGGTCGTCTGCACACAGACCTTCATCCTCTTTATATATTTTCTATTAATTATTTTAAGTTAGTTAAAATGTGTTTTATGGCCCAGAATGTTTCTCTTTTTTCTTTTTATTGTGAATTGGGAAAGGTTTACAGAGCGGATCTATTTTCCATTTGATAATTCATACACATTTTGTTTAATATTGTGAAATGTAATTCCCGTAATAAAATAATCATATTTCTTCCCTGTGTTTCCTGTTTCTATCCCTCCTTTTTTCCTAACTATTCTGAAATTTATCTTTGGGAAACTCTGCCCTTTTTGTTTCAAAATGGTTGCTTATTCTAAGGTGTATGTACCTCCTCAATGCTATTATTCCCTGATTGTTGTTGTTGTTGTTGTTAAGTGCCGTGGAGTCAGTTCTGACTCATAGCGACCCTGTACAGGGTTTCCAAGGCTGGAAATCTTTATGGGAGCAGAACGCTTCATCTTTCTCCCACAGAGCAGCTGGTAGTTTCGAACTGCTGACCTTGCAGCTCGCAGCCTGATTTGTAACTACTACGCTACCAGAGCTCCTTTATTATTCCCTGATAGAACTGTTTATTGTTTGAAGAGAAAATGCACCATGGGATTGAGTTCATTTCCAGACCTAAATGGTGACTCACAGCCATAATCTTGAGGGTTTCACCAGTCTTGTCAGACCAGTAAGCTTGGTCTTTTTCATGATTTTGAGTTTTGCTCCATATTTTCCTCCTAGTCTATCTAGCACCTTTTTATTGTGATTCCCTTCAGAGCAGTGGATAGTTGTAGGCAGGTACCATCTAATTCTTCTGGTCTTAGGGTCATGAATATGGATGTTCCCATGGTTCATTTTTGGACTAATTGTTTCCATGTGTCTTTAATTTTTATCAACTTTCTTTTCTTCAGACAGGGAGAAACAAATACTTGCCCCTTAGATCATCACTCATGAGCTGTGATACTTTAGGATAAGCAGTGGTCTGCTAATTGCAAGATCGGCAATTCAAACCCACCAGCTTCTCCCTATACAAGGTCTTTATGAGTCAGAACCAACTCAAACCACTCAACAGCAGCAGAAAGATGTAGAATATTGTCTTTGAAGATTATGTTATGCCAATGGACCTTGGTGTCCTCTGAAATGATGGCCCAGAGACCCCAGGCCCAGTTATTCATTCCCTCAAAGTGTTTGGATACATCTAAGAAGTTTTCAGAACATTGTCTCCTGTACATTTCATCAGAATATGATCTATCTTGGCAAATGCTTTATGGGAGTTTGAGAAGAATGTGTATTCTACTATTGGTGGATGAAGAATCCCAGAAATGTCATTTAAAGCAGATTGATTGATAGTGCACTATACCACTATTAATTTTCTGTGTGTTTGCTTTATCAAATACTGAAAGGATTTTGAAGTCTCCAACCATCAAGGTTATTTCTTCTTATTTTGCCTCACTTATTTGATGTTCTATTATTAGATGCATCAACATTAGGGATTGTTATGCCTTCTTATAGAAATGACTACTTTGTTCCTATACAATGCCACTTTTTATATCTGATAATTTCTCTTGTTCTGAAATTGACTTTGTCTGAAATTAGTATAGTGATCCAGTTTTCTTCTGGTTATTATTAGCATGCTATATCTTTCTCCATCCTTTCGCTTTTAACCTATCTGAGTCTTTATATTTAAAGTGGATTTCTTGTAGACAATATAAGGTGAGTTGTTATTTTTTTTATCTACTCTGAAAATCATTTTCATTGGTGTATTTAGGCCATTCATATTTAAAGAGATTATTGGCATTGTTGGGCTAACATCTAGTATGTCTGTAACTGATTTTTTTTTTTTTTTTTTTACATTATGTTGTGAATTGAGTGATAGTTTACATGGGAGAACATCAGCTTACAATACATTCATCGTATTGTGTTTCATTTCAATGCAATGACTACAATCCCTCCATGCATCATCATTCAACAGCATTTGCTTCCATTCCCCTTTTTTTTTTTTTTTTGGATGTCCACGGAAGCACTCAGGAACATATAACCATTCAAACACCCAAAGGGCATACCCTGTAAGACTGCTCCCTGGCCACCAGCACACAGTCCCTCTCCCTCCTTGAGTTCAGAGTCCCCAGCTGCTCCATCTCTCCATGTCATCGTCTCTGCCTCCATCTCTGGCTTCACTGCTTCTCTGAATAGGTTCCTGTACCTAGAGAAGCAGTAGCTCAAAAGAGGGAACAAATCTTTACAGTGAGGATCATTCCCACCCCCTCCATACACAGAGTAGACAGGGATGGGCAACTTGGACATTGGCCACCCAAAATGGGGGGTTGGGGGGGGGGGCTACAAAGGCAAGAAGTGACTGGCTTACAAGCTTTCAAGAGGGAACCTAGCCTAGATCCAGAGGTCGTGGAGGAAGGTAGAGTCTCCACTGAGTAGTATCCAATCTGTCTAGGCGGGACTGATGAAAGGAAATGTGGACAGGTCTCTTGTAATACAATAGTGAATAATTGTTATCAGTACTGATTATGAGGGTTGTAAATGTAAAGGTAGAAGTTTTGTAGCAAGGAGGGGAGTGATTAACTTTGCAGTCTAGGAGCAGAGGTCCCTGGAACCATGAAGGTAGAAAAGTGGAGAGCAGGACCGTACCCAGAGAAGCAGTGATGCCTGAAATGGAGGCAGAGACGATGATGTGGAGAGATGGAGCAGCTGGGGACTTTAGACCCAGAGAGGGAGAGGGGCTGTGTGCTGATGACTGGGTGCGGGAATGCGGGGGGGGGGAGAGAGGGGGGGTGGGGGGGTGGGGGGGGGGGGGGGGTTGGGGGAGGCAGGCTTGTAGGATATACCCTTTGGTTGGTTGATGATGCATGGAGGGGATTGTAACCATGGCAATGAAACAATATACAATAGGATGAATGTAAAACTGATGTTCTTCCATGTAAACTATCACATAATTCACAATCAAACATTTAAAAAAAAAAAAAGTGCTTGACTAAAGATAAAAAACTTTCCAGTTAACATTGGGTTATGTTTGAATTGAGAGCAGGGCATTTGTCCTTGTACTTTATATCAAGGATATATGTTGACTATCCACCAACTGTGGAGCCCTGGTATAGCACTGCGGGTTAATGTGTTGGACTGCAAGGTCACTTTGAACCACAAGATCAGCGGTTGAAGCTCACTAGCTGCTCCTTGGAAATCCTATACATGGTCACTATGAGACAGAACCGACTCGATGACACTTAACAACAACATCCACTAGCTGTACTTTTGATTTACTTAGAAAATGAAAGTATTGAATCCTAGTTTGTTTGCACCTTCCTCCCTTGTTTTTACATTTTCATTTTGTTATCAGGGCTTTGTGCCCAGGAATGTAGCGCTACAGATAGAGCAGAAATGTATCCACTGACAGTGGAACAGTTGAATTCAATTTGTGAAGGAGAAGCACATCTTCGTTTAGGAAATAGAGCACTAAATTACAGTTTAAAGTCACAACATAAACTCCAGCTCTTGCTAGACACAGCGGAGCAACCTGGGCTCACTCGTTATTCTGAGGATCATAAGCCTCCACTGTATTAAGGTAAGTCTGTCAGTCATACACTCCAACAACATAGAGCTTATCACCTAGTAAACAGATCCCTACCATGTCTCTGCTGATGCTCATGGATGCTGCTGCAGTTCACACATCTGTTTTGGGATCATATCTCTTCACATAGTCAGAGAGTCTGGTAGTCAAGTCGGATACAAGAGCATGGTGTTCTCAGGTAGCGTAGAGCAATCCATTCCAGGTAGTTACTCCAACTCCACCCCTCTGGTTTGACATCTGTGCACAGGCATCCATTTATTGGTATGAGGGTCAAAACATTCTACTGATTTGAGACAAGAACTTCTGTCATGGCCACCAACTGCATAACTTTCCACTTAGTACTGCCACACTTACTGTGCTCCTGGAGGTGGACATGGTGGCAATAAAATTCCACTGGCAAGCCTGAGGGTCCCATCTTTCCACTGTGTTCAGGTAGTTCCAAGCATCATGCCCTCTGATTGCATACATGGGACTCTCCCACACCAAGGCCACACCAAGGCCAGGCCTATGTATGGACATGGGAGGCATCACGCGCCATGTTTTGGTTTTGGGGTTGCAGCTCTCTACTGTATTCAAAGTCTTCAGACCATCTCTTCCTCTAACCACATACAGTTTGTCATCTGACACCATAATGCCAAACTGAAGCCTCCTCCCATTCATGTTTGCTACAGGAGCCCACATATTTGTATGGAGGTCATGCTTTTCAACGCTCGTTGCTTCTTTTGTTGAATCCATTCCTCCAACTGCAAATAATATAGCAACAGCTGACTTGGCTAGGTTTTGTCTGAGGACTTTGTAACATGGGCCACTTCTTTGGCATTAAATGGTACATCATTCCTTCCATAATGAGTTTCTGACATTCGATAGCATCCGGGAAAAGTGCATTATTTTCCATATCTGCCAGGAATTGTGGTGCAAGGAGTGGGAGCCTAAAATAAGGCAAAAGTTTACTGAGATCCTTATGTCTCTGTTCCAAATCAGGATGGGCCCAAGGAAGAAGCACATTCAATATGGCTTCCTCATTAGGAATGTTCATGTTGTCATTAACCAGGAATTTGGCAATTTCTCTAGCTGGTAACAATATGAATTCCTGGTTTCTAATTACTTCCATGAAATGCTCTATAGTATAACTGTGAACCACTTTATGCAAATCTATACAACCTTGCGCATCAGCAAAAGAATGAATTCCAAGACAGTTGGATGGGTCAAGCTGTTTCATTAAAAACTTAACTACAAGCTTCCACAACTTGTGAAAGCTGAAGGAGGCGAGCTGTGGATAACAGGCACTCAATGTTGTCTTCATTTAATTCCAGGAGGCCTGCAAATGCATACTGAGTCAAGAACCATAGTGACTTTGGCTCTACACCTTCCATTTTTATTTCTTCTTGTCTTGCTTCTCTGACATCATTAGTAAACATGACAGCAAAGTAATTTGAGACAGAGAAGAGCATCAATCTACGAGCCGGAATTCTGTGATCACCCGCCACTAGAATGACATCACACAACTGTTTATGTCTCAGATAATTTTCCATCTTTTTAAATGTTTACTCAGCATGATTAAGGGCCTGGAAAAATTCATCTGATGAACATTTCCATAGTATGTCAGGATGATAATGTCTGATTACTATTGGAAGTCCGCATTGGGCTCTGGTGACCTCAGGGGTCACAGCGGGTGGCCAGATGGGAGGAGGAGAGGAGGCCACTCCCCCTCAGTCAGGCTGCACCCAGGCTGTGGGCACTGGGGGGGAAGGGGGGACATCCCCAGAGGGGGTGGGTGAGCAGATGAGGAGCTGGGTGAGGGCCCTGGAGGCTCGCCTGTCCTGGCTGTATTTCTTGTGATATATACCAAGTAAAGGAACTGTTCCAACTTTCTGAGGAAGTGTCTTACTGTTTTCCAAAGTGGCTGAACCATTTTACAGTTCCACTAGCAATATAGGCGGGTCCTAGTCTCTCCAGACCCCCGCCAGCATTTGTTGTCTTCTGTTTTTTTTAACTTCACTCTTACTGCTGGTGTAAGATGATATCTCATTGTTGTTTTGATTTGCATCTCTCTAATGGCTAATGATTGCAAAGATTTCTTCATGTTTGTTGACTTCCCAAATGTCTTGTGTCTGTTGATATCCTATGCCCAGTTTTAAATTGCGTTATTTGTCTTCTTCTTGTAGAGGCGTTGTAGTTTCCTATAGATTTTAGAGATCAGTCACTTGTCTGACAATTTTTCCTAGTCTATGGACTCCCTTTTTAAGGAGCTCTGGTAGCCTAGTGGTTACGAATTGGGCTGCTAACCTCGAGGTCAGCAGTTTGAAACTACCAGCTGTTCTGCGGGAGAAAGATGAGGCTTTCTGCTCCTGTAAAGATTTACAGCCTCGGAAACCCTGTACAGGG
>NW_006408540.1:18053989-18097107 GCF_000296735.1 Chrysochloris asiatica | reverse complement strand
ACCAGCTGTTCTGCGGGAGAAAGATGAGGCTTTCTGCTCCTGTAAAGATTTACAGCCTCGGAAACCCTGTACAGGGTCGCTATGAGTCAGAACCGACACCACAGAACATGACAACAACAACAACATGGACTACCTTTTTAGTTTTGGAGAAATCTTTTGATGCACATAAGTTTCTAAGTTTTAGAAGGTTCCACTCACGTATTTTGTCCTCTACTGCTTGTAAGACTTTTGTAATGTTTGACAGTGTATGTATGCCATGTACTAGAGCCCTTACGTTTGTCCCGTTTTCCATTGATGATCTTTAGAGTTGTAGGTTTTAATCTTAGGTCTTTAATCCGCGTTGAATTTGTTTCTGTACATGGTGTGAGATATAGATCTTATTTAATTCTTCAACAAATGGATTTCCAGTTTTGCCACCACAATTTGTTGAAGAAGCTATCTCTTCCTCATTTAATGTGTTTTGGCTCTTTGTCAAAGATCAGTTGGCTGTGTGTGGATGGATTTACCTCTGAGTTCTGAATTCTGTTCCGTTGATCTACGTATCTATCATTGTACCAGTACCAGGCAGTTTTGCCCATTGTGGCTATGTAGTAATATTTGAAGCCAAGGAGTGAGAGGCCTCATTTTTTGTTCTCTTTAAGCAGTGCTTTGTTTATTCAAGGTTTCTTTCCTCTCCATATAAAGTTTATGATCATTTTTTACATTTCTTTAAAGAATGATGCTGGAATCTGGATTAGGATTGCATTATATCTATATATTCTTTGGTTTGTTGTTGTTGTTAAGTACTGTGGAATCAGTTCCGACTCACAGTGACCCTGCACAGGGTTTCTAAAGTTGTAAATCTTTACGGGAACAGAAAGCCTCATCTTTCTCCCGCGGAACCGCTGGTAGTTTCAAGCTGTCAAACTTGAGGTTAGCAGCCTGAGATTTGTAACCACTATGCTACCAGAGCTCCTTTGGTAATATTGACATTTTCACAGTGTTAAGTCTTCCTATTCATGAGCATGGCATATTCTTCCATTTTTGTAAGTCTCTTTTCATTTCTTGTAATAGTGTTTTCTTTGCATAGGATTTTTGGTTCTCTAGTAAGATCTATTCCTAAGTATTTCATCTTTTGGGTGGCTATTGTAAATGGTACTGTTTTCTTAATTTCCTTTTTAGGGCTGTCTTTATTAGTATAGAAGAATCCAACTAATTTATGTATATTGATCTTATGCCCTGCAACTTTGCTGAATCACTCAATGAGTTCAATAATTTTCTTGCTGAGTCTTTGAGATTGTCTATGTATAAGATCATATTATCTGCAAATAGAGCGTGTTTTACAATTTCTTTGTTGATTTGAATATCTTTCATGTCCCTATTTTGCCTTATAATTCTGGCTAAGACTTCCAACTTCAAATAGTGTATTGCACTGGGAAAATCTGTTGCACAAGACCTCTTTAAAGTGTTCAAGAGAAAAGCTGTCAGTTTGAAGACTAAAGTGGACCTGACCCAAGCCATGGTATTTTCAATAACCTCATATGCATGTTAAAGTTGAATTACGAATAAGGAAGACCATAGAAGAATTGGTGTATTTGAGTTACCGTATTGGAGGAGAATATTGAAAGTGACAAAAAATAAAACCAAATAGATCTGTGTTGGAAGAAGTACAGCCAGAATGTTCCTTGGAGGCTGGGATGGCCAGACTTCATCTCTCATACTTCAGACATATTGTGAGGATGGGCCAGTCACTGAAGAAGGATATCATGTTTGGTAAAGTGGAGGGTCAGAGAAAAAGGAGGAAGACCCCCAGCAAGATGGATTGGCACAGTGGCAGCAGCAATGGGCTCGAACATAGCAACAATTGTGAGGTTGGCCCAGGACAGGGCAGTGATTCATTCTGTTGTGCATAGTGTCTATGTGAGTTGGTACTGACTTGATGGCACCTAACAACAACAAAACTGTCCAGCACAATATTGAAAAGGAGTTGTGGTAAAGGGCATCCTTATCTAGTTCCTTTTTACAAAGAAAATGCTTTCAGTTTCTCTCCATTAAGAGTGATTTGGCTGTTGGTTTTGTACATATTTCTTAATTATGTTGAGGAATTTCCCTTCAATTCCTACTTTGTTGAGTGTTTTCATCAAGAACAGATGTTGGATTTTGTCAAATGCCTTTTCTGCATCGATTGATATTATCATGGGGTTCTTTTCTTTTGCTGAATTATGCTGATTGTTTTTCTAATGTTAAACCATCCTTGCATCTTGGGAATGAATCCTTGGTTATGATGTCTAATTTTTTTGATATGTTGTTGTATTCTATTGGCTAGAATTTTGTGGAGAAGTTTTGCATTTATGTTTATGAGGGATATTGGTCTATAATTTTCTTTTTTAGAGATATCCTTGCCTGATTTTGGCATGAGGGTTATACTTGCTTCATAAAATGTTATTTGGAAGTTTTCCATCCTCTTCTATATTCTGGAATAGTTTGATTAAGATCCGTGTTAGCTCTTCTTTGAAAGTTTGATATGCTGTGCTCTCATTCTTTTTTTATAAACCCACCATATTTTCTAATTTGCTCTGTGATTACTTTTGGACCCCTGGATTATTTGGAAGTGTACTGTTCAATATCCAAATGTTTGTGTATTTCCCAGAGGTCTTTTTATAATTGATCCTTAGTTGAATTTTGTTGTAGTAGAGAATATGCCTAAAGTTTCTATTGAATTTCTGATGACTTATTTTATGGTGTACTGGAAAATGTTCCATGCACACTTGAAAAGAATGTGCCTTCTGCTGTGTTGGATGGAGTATTTTATGTATGGTGGTCATGTCAAGTTTATTGATTCACATGTAACAAACAAGCAAAAACAGTTGTGAAGTCCATTCACACTCATTGTACGTGTCAGAGTATGATAGAGCTTCACAGGGTTTCAGTGGTGGATTTTTCTGAATTAGATCACTAGAGTTTTCTTTCAAGGTGCTTCTAAGTTGGCTCAAACTTCCAACTTTTCAGTTAGAAACTACCAGCCATTCCATGGGAGAAAGAGGATGTTTTCTGTTCCTGTATAGATTTACAGTCTCGGAAACCCTATGATAGAGGGTCGCTATGATTTGGAACTGACTCCACGGCACATAACCACCAACAACCATACACATATACAGGTGCATGATATATATGCACAGGTATGTATTGCTTAATGTCCAATAGCACATACATCCATGTGCTGGGATACCAAGGTGTCTGGGTGCCAGGATTCCTGATGCTTGTCTTGAGGTAGGATCCCCACTTCTACTGAAGTCCCACTTCTGCCTGGCTGCTGCACACCACCTGGAAACAGAGCATACAACGATGGAGGCTCTGAGTCAAACTCTTAACCCCTGTCTTCCTTGACTCTGTGACTTGGCCTTTTTATTCCACATGTTTTGTCTAGTGTGGCACCCATGAAAAGTATGCACCAAAACATAGACTTGGCCACCCTTAGCTTCCTTTGCCTGTACCATCCCTTTTGCAGGCTCATGCTCATAGGAGATTTGGTCTTCCCTGTGTCTCATGGACACAGATGTCCACATAATGTCCAAATCACATAATATCCCATTTCACAGAATGCCTCATGGACATTAGGCAACATGTACCTGCATATTACTATATCTCTCTATATATTGCTACTCTCTGTTTTAATGAAGATACAACATATCTACTCTCAGTGAGAATAATAGCTACCCCTGTTCCACAAGACAATGCTCAGCAGAGATGTCTCTCAGTGAACCCAGATTTCATTGCATCACGAAAGAGTTCAGAAGATATTTTGTGTTTCATGCCAGTAGAAGAAAACACACGAGGGAAATACAGAGCTTCTTAACCTAGCAAGTTTGAAGTACAGGGAGAATTTCATAAACATTATAAGCTATTTTAGACACATATAGTGTTATTCCATTTAAAAAATTTTTCCACAGTCACCATCCTTTATTAAGCATTCAAGTGATTTAATGTTGATCTTTTCTAAATGTTCTTTTTTCAGGAAAAGAAATTTTTGGCATGAAAACAGTAGCAGCTGTGAAAATTTAGAATTTTCAAGATCAGTGCTTATTTTTCTTGTGTGATGATGGGGACACTAGGTCAGGGGACAGGAAGGAAAGAGTGCTCACCCAAAGAAGCAAATCTAGATGAGAATTCTGCACACTGAAGTCTTTTATTCACTGGGTTAGTAACTTATAGGTAGAGACAAGCTGCAGAAACACACAGAAAACCCCTGGCAAGAAGATAAGATCTTTACTGGAATTTTTATTTAGTACGTACATACACACACACATACACATTTGTTTTTTCATTAAAAAGTGTTGAAAGTCTTGAAAGTTGGACTTGAGTAATCAGCAGTAATGCCTATCTTTTTCTAGTAACAGCAAAAAATAAAAAATAAAATAAAAAAATACCATGGTCCCAGAAGTCTTTTTTTGCTCTCACCGACAGCTGATAGTCACATCCTTCTTGCACATGGCTCTTTGATTGATGACCACGCCATGAAGTTTACATGGACAGGGTTGTGTGGCTCAGGCAGGCTGGAGATAGATCTCAGATGACTGCTTGATACATTGCACTCATCTTCATCTCCTTCCCACCCTATATCATGTTATTGGACATGTAAACTGGATTGGCTTTTACTCTGATTTCCTGGACCCCATTGGAAAATTGGAGTCTACACTCGTGCTCAATCATAAAGAGAAACGAAGTCTTGACACATGCTCTGGCATAGACAAACCTTGAAAACATCATGGGGAGTGGAATGTCAGACTCAAGAGGACAAACATTGTACAATCCCACTTATGTGAAATATTTGCAACAAGAAAATATAGAGTGGAGGAGTAAATGGGAGCTGGTAAAGGATTACAGAGTTTCTGTTTAAGGTAAGGAAAACCTTTTAGAAATGGATAGTGGGGATGGTTGACAACGTAAATAAAACTTTTTATTGTGACTTGAGTGAAGGTTTATAGAACATGTTATCAGTTTTACATTCAACAAATCACTTTGTTTCATTATAATGATTGCAGTCCCCTCCATATACCATTAGTTAATGGTATATACTGCTATTCACTTTAACTTTTGCATGTCTCCATGTGTCTCCTGACACCTTCATCGTTCCTCTGCTAACTTCCCTCTTATTGCATATTGCCTACTGTGTCACCCATGTTAATATGTGTCTACTCTCTAGCCTGGACTCCAGGTGTGGTGCTGGAGAAACAACACTGGACTGCTAACCACAAGATTGGCAGTTGAAACCTTCCATCTGCTCCTCAGAAACTCTATACTGTGTTGCTATGAGTCGGAACTGACTTGATGGCACTCAACAACAACTACAACACCCTCTAGCCCATGAACAATTTTCCCTCCTCCTACCCCACACCTAGTAATCTTCATAAGAGTGTTTGTTTTATCAAGAAAACATTTTCCTAACTTTTACAACTTTGGTCTCATACAATATTTATCCTTTTGTGATTGACTAATATCACTCAGCATAATGTCCTCCAGGTTCATCCATGTCATGAGGTGCTTTGCTGATGCATTATTGTTCTTAAATGTTGTGTAGTATTCTATTGTGTGTATGTACCCAAGTTTTTTTAACCATTGTTCTGTTGATCTGCATTTAGGCTGTCTCCGTCTATTTGCTATTGTGAATAGTACTACAATGAACATGGGTGTGCATATATCTATTTGTGTAATGGCTCTTATTTCTTGAGGATATGAATGAAGTGGAGGAATTACTGGGTCATATGGAATTTCTATTTCCAATGTTTTGAGAAATTACCATACTGTTGTCCACAGTGGTTACTCCATTTTACAGTCGCTCCTGCGAGGAGGGCCCCAGTCTCATCGCATCCTTGCCAGCGTTTGTTGTTTTCTGTTTTTATTTTTTAATTTTGTTATTACTGCTGGAGTAAGATGGTAGCTCTTTGTTGCTTTGATTTGTATCTCCTTAATGGCTAATGATCATGAGCATTTCTTCATATGCTTGTTGGTCATCTGAATAGCTTCTTTGATGAAGTATCTGTTCATGTCCTCTGCTTGTTTTTTAATTGGATTATTTGTCTTCTTGTTGAAGCGTTGACGTGTTCCATAAACTTTAGAGAGCAGATCTATGTCTGATATGTCATTGGCAAACATTTTTTTCCTAGTCTGTGGGTTCTCTTTTAGTTCTTTTGGTGAAAATCCTTGATACACATAAGTATCTGATTTTTAGGAAGTTCCATTCATCTATTTTGTCTTCTGTTTGTGTGATATCAGGACATTCGATAATGTGTTTATGCTATGCATCAAAGCCCCTAAGTTTGTCCCTATGTTTTAATTGATATTCTTTATGTTGCTATTGATGTTAAATGCCATTGAGTCAGTTCTAATTCACAGCAACCCTGTATAGGGCTTCTAAGGAGTAACTGGTGGGTTTGAATTGCTGATCTTGAAGTTCAAACTGATCTTGCAGTCTAGTGCTTATCCTCCCATGCCAGGACTCAGTTCTAGGCTTTACATTCAGGTCTCAAATTCATATTGGGTTCATTTTTGTATAGTGTGAGATACAAATCTTGTTTCATTCTTTTGTAAATGGGTTTCCAGTATGACCAGCCCCTTTTGTTGAGGAGACCATCTCTTCCTTATTTAATGCAGTTTGGCCCTTTGTCAAGGATCATTGACTGTAGGTGGATGGATTTACTTCTCAGTTCTTAATTCTGTTCCATTGATCTGTATCTTTCATTGTACCAGTACCAGGCAGATTTGACTACTGTGACTGAGTAATAGGTTTTGAGATCAGGAAGAGAGAGGTCACCTACTTTGTTATATATATATATAATGCTTGCTTATCTGGGGTCTCTTTCTTTTCTGTATAGAGTCAGCAGTGATTCGTTTCTCCATCTCTTTAAAAAATGATGTTGGAATCTGCATTGGGAACACATTTTATCTGTAGATTGATTGCTTCAGGTAGTGTTGACATTCTCAGGTCTCTTTTGGCTACTTGTAATACTGTTTTGTGGTTTTCTTTGTGTAAGTCTTTTGTTTCTCTGGTTATATTTATTCTCAAGTATTTCATCTTTGAGGTGGCTATTGTAAATAGTATTGTTTTCCTTATTTCCTTTTCAGAGCTGTCTTGATTAATGTATTAGTGTAAATCCAACTGATTTTTATATGCTAATTTTTTGCTCTCTATTGTTGCAGAATCTATCAACAAGTTCCAATTATTTTCTTACTGAGTCTTTGTGATTTTCTAAGTATAGGATTGTATCATCTGCAAATAGGGTTTTACTTCTTTGTGAATTTGGATGCCTTTAATTTCCCTTTCTTGTCTTATTGCTCTGGCTAAGACATCCAGTATAATACTGAATAGGAGTGGTTATATAGGGCATCTTTGTTTAGTTCCTGTTCATAAAGGTAATGGCTTCAGTTTCTCACCATTGAGAGTCATGTTGGCTGTTGGTTTTATATATATATTTAATTATGTTGAGTAATTTCCCTTCTGTTCCTATTTTATTGAATGTTTTTATCAGGAATAAGTGTTGGATTTGTCAAATGCCTTTTCTGCATATGATTATGTGGTATTTTTCCTTTGTTATATTTATGTTTGGGATTACATTGATTGTTTCTTCTACTATTGAACCATCTCTGCATACTTGGTATGAATTTCACTTGGTCATGATGTATTAGTTTTTGATATATTGTTGGATTCTATTGGCTAGGATTCTGTTGAGAATTTTTACATCTATGTCCATGAAGGATGGTGGTGGTGGTGGTTAGGTGCTGTGGAGTCAGTTCTCAAAGTGACTCTATATATGGTTTCCGAGGCTATAAATCTTTTGGGGAGCAAAAAAGCTTCAACTTTCTCCAATGGAACAGCGGGTAGTTTCGAATTGTTGACCTTGAGGTTAGCAGCCCAACTTGTCACCACTCTTCTTCATGAGGGCTATTGGTCTACAATTTTCTTTTTTAGGGATGTGTTTGCCTAGTTTGGTATAAGAGTTACGCTTACTTCATGAAATGAATTTGGAACCTGTTTATCCTTTTCTGTATTCTGGAATAATCTGAGTGGAATTGTTATCAGCTACTCTCTGAATGTTTGGTAGAATTCACCAGTAAAGCCATGTGGGCCTGAACTTTTTTCAGTTGGGAATTTCTTAATGACTTGATCAATTTCTTCTATTGTTATATGCCTGTTCAAGTGTTTTTTACTTCAGTCTGTGTTAATTTAGGTACATATGTATTTCTAGAAATTGTTGATTTCCTTTAGCTTTGCAATTTTGTTGGAGTACAGTTTTTCATTGTATTGTTATTATCCTTTTTATTTCTGTTGGTTCTGTTGTGACATCACTCATATAATTTGTGTGTGTGTGTGTGTGTGTGTGTGTGTGTGTGTGTGCCATTTATATCTTCTCCCTCCTTTCTTTTGTTAGGTTTGCTAATGGTTTGTTGATTTTATTAATCCTTTCAAAGAACCAACTTCTTGTCATGTTGATTTTTTCTCTGACTTTTCTGTTTTCTCTTTATTTCTGCTGGGATCTTTATTATTTTTCTTTTTCTGGTGTCTATAGACATACTTTGTTGTTCCTTTTATAATTGCTTAAGATGTTTGGTTAAGGTGTTGGATTTGGTTCTTTCTTCTTTTTGGATATTTGCATTTCTTACTACAAATTGCCCTCTGAGCACTGCTTTTGCCGTGTCACAAATGTTTTGGTAAGTTGTGTTTTTAGTCTCATTTTATTAAAGGATTTATTTTTACATTTTTAATTTATACTATTACCCAATAATTTTTAAGCAGAACATATTCAATTCCCATGTATTTGATTTTTTAGCCATTTGATCTTCCTAATTTTTATTTCTAATTTTATAGCGTTGCTATCTGACAAGATGCTTTGTAGTATTTGGATGTTTTTAAATTTATTGAGGTTTGCTTTGTGGCTTAATATATGGTCTATTCGGGAGAATGTTCCATGTGCACAGCAAAAGAATGTATATCGTGCTGTTGTTGGGTTGAATGCTCTGTACATGTCTATGAGATAAAGTCCGTTGATTGTTTCTTAGTTCTTCTGTATCTTTGTTAAGTTTCTTTCTAGTTGTTTTTTGCTTTATCAAAAGTGGTTTATTAACATCTCCTCTTATTATTGTAGAATTTTCTGTTTCTTCACTTCTACTAGGGCCTGATTTATGTATTTTGAGAATCTTTCATTGGGGAATAAATAACACGTATTATGGTTATGTCCTCATGTTCAATTGACCCCTTAATCATGACATAATGTTCCTTTTTGTCTCTGATGCTGTTTTTTCTCCTTAAAGTCTATTTTATCAGATTAACAGTGCCTCTGCAGCTCACTTTTGATTGCCATTAGCTCAATATATATTTTTCCATCCTTTGGTTTTTAATCTATTTCTGTCTTTATGTGTAAGGTGTGTCTCTTGTAGATAGTGTATTGAAGAACCCTGTTTTCTTATCTAATCTGCTACTCTCAATAGCAGTCTTTTGACTGGTGCACTTAATTCATTTACATTCAGTGTAATTTTTGATAGGACTGGGCAGTGTATTGTTCTGCTATGCATAAGTTTGCTATGAGTCAGTACCTACTCAATGGTACCTAACAAAACATGAATTGATTGCTACCATTTTGCTGTATGTGTGTGTGTTTTGTGGGGGATGACGCTGCTTGTTTCCTTATTCCTCATAATTTTCTGTGTGAGTTCAGTTTGTTTGTGGGTTTTCTTTTGGTTGTGTTAATGTTTACTAAATCTTTTTTATTTTGTTTTTTTTTTTTTTTAATTTGATGTAAAAGCATATTCATTTTCTTAAGGGTTATCCTGTAATTAAGTCATTCCCCCCTCAAGTAGAAATAGTTCATTTTACTTTGAAATATACTTGACTTCCTAGCAATTTGGAAGTTCTGTACCTATGCTTCTCCCTCTTTTATTTCTTTGTAGTGAGCTTCATTATAAATTGGTATCTTTGGTTCCATATTTCAGTCTTGTAGTTGTTGTTGTTGTTAGGTCACCGAGTCGGTGCCAACTCATAGCAAACTTATGCACAGCAAAACAAAACACTGCATGATCCTGGGCCAACCTCACTACTGTTGCCACGCTTGAGTCCATTGATGCTGCCATTTGGCCAATCCATCTCATTGGGGGTCTTCCTCTTTTTCTCTGACCCTCTACTTTACCAAACATGATATCCTTCTCCAGCGACTGTTCCCTCCTGACAATATGCCCAAAGTATGAGAGACGAAGTTTGGCCTTTTTGGCCTCCAAGGAGCACTCTGGCTGCACTTCTTCCAAAACAGATCTATTGGTTCTTTTGGTAGCCCATGGCACCTTTAATATTCTCTTCCAACACCATAACTCAAAAGCATCAATTCTTCTACCGTCTTGTAGTAGGTTTGTTTTATTTTACATACTTCTATATCTTGGTGCTTTGAGTTAATGTTCTAGACTGCAAGGTATCTTTGAACTACAAGATTGGTGGTTCAAGCTCACCAGCTGCTCCTTGGAAAGTCTATACATGGTCATTATGTGTAGGAACTGACTTGATAGTACTTAACAACACAACATAGCTGGATTGAGTTCTGGGTTGTGCTGTATGTTAATTTCAGGTTGTTGTATGCAGAAATGATTCTGGAGAGCACATGATATAATTTTCTAAGACCAATGACGTTTTCATTGCAAATACCTTTTTTAAACAGCAACACGTGGACCTTATATGATGGAATACATAGTAATCAAATTGAATACATCTGTGTGAAGAGACAGTGGAGAAACTCAATTTCACCAGACAAAAGAAGGCCAGGTACAGACTGGAATAGCCCTTCAATTACTCATAGGCAAGCACAGACTGAAGCTGAAGAAAATTAAAACAAGTCCACCAGATTAAAAATATGACTTTGAATATATCTCAACTGAGTTTAGAAACCATTTCAAGAACAGACTTGATGGATTAGACACTAATAACAGAAGACCAGAAGAATGTGGGATGACATCAAGAATATCAAGAAAGCAAAAGGTCATTAAAAACAAGAAAGAAAGAAAAGACAAAAGTGGATGTCAGAAAAGACTCTAAAACTTGCTCTTGAACATAGATAAGCTAAAGTGAACAGAAGAAATGAGAAAGTCAGAGAGGAACAGAAGATTTCAAAGGGCAGCTTGAGAAGACAAAGTCAAGTATTATAATGAAATGTGTGAAGACCTGATATTTTAAAATCAAAAGGAAAGAACACATTCAGCATTTCTCAGAATAAAGAATTGAAGGAAAAAATTCAAGCCTTGACTTGAAATATTGAAGGATTCTATGGGCAAAAATTTTAATGAGCAAGAAAGCATCAAAAGAACATGTAAGATATATACCAGAGACTCTGTACCAAAAAGAAATGATTGATGTTCAATCATTTCAAGAGGTAGCATAAGACAAAGAAATGGTGGTACTGAAGGAAGAACTGCAAGGTATAATGAAGATATTGGCAAAAAACAAGGCTCCAGAAATTGATGGAATGCAAATTGAAATATTTCAGCAAATTGATTCAGTCCTGAATGAGCTCACTCATCTATGTCAAGATATTTGGAAGTCACCTACCTGGCCAATCGATTGAAAGAGATGCATATTTGTGCTCATTCTGAAGATAGGTGACTGCAAAGAATGTGGAAATCATTAAACAATATCATCAATATCACATGCAAGTAAAATTTTGTTGACAATAATTTAAAAAATGGTAGCAAGAGTACATGGACAGGAAATTGCCAGGAATTCAAGCCAGAATCAGAAGATATGTGGAACAAAGGATATCATTGCTGATGTCAGATGTATCTTGCCTGAAAGCAGAGAATACCAGTAACATGTTTATTTGTGCTTTATTGACTATGCAATGATTATTATGTAATCCTAACAAACTCTGGATAACATTGCAAAGAATTCTATAACACTTACTTGTGCTCATGAGGAACCTGTACATCTACCAAGAAGCAGTCATTAGAACAGAACAAGAGGATACTGAATGGTTTAAAAATCAGGAAATATATGTGCCAGGGCTATATCCTTTCATCATATTTATTCAATCTGCATGCTGAGCAAATAATCTGAGAAGCTGGATTATATGAAGAAGAATGTGGCATCAGGACTGGAGGAAGTATCATCAACCTGTGATACGCAGATGATACAATCTTGCTTGCTGGAAGCAAAGATTTGAAATACTTACTGATGAAGGGCAAACTCTACAGCCTTCAGTATGGATTGCACTGAGGTTCAATGTAAAGAAAACAAAAATCTACCCAACTGGACCAATAAATGACAACATGATAAATGGAGAAACTAAAGGCTTCATTTTGCTTAAATTCATAATTAACAACAACAGGAAACTGGAAAAGACAAAGAGGGACTATTCTCTCTTGTTATTGTTGCTAATTGTCTTTGAGTAGGTTCAGATTTATAGATTAAAAAAAAAAAAATCTTTGCAAGAGCAGAAGGCCTCTTCTTTGTCCCTTGGAGTGACTGGCGGGCTGGAACCACCAACCTTGTGGTTCCCAGCCCAGTGTTTATCTTCTGGAGCCACTACATTCCACAATATATATTTTACCACAATAAAATTACAATTAAAAAAACAAACAAACAATGGTTAGAAAAAAAGGACCTTGTATTTTTACTTCTGCTCTTTAAATATATTTAACAGCATACTATTTTATGAGCTAGAGTATGATTATGAGTCTCATGTTCCTGTTGTTAAGTGCTATAGAGTTAATTCTGACCCATAGTGACTAAGTATAGGATTCCCGAAGCTTATCTTCACAGGAGCAGAAAGCCTCATCTTTCTCCAACTGGCAGACTTGAACAGCAGACCTTGTGATTCGCAGTCTAGTGCTTATTTTATGGAACCACCATCCTCCAATTCTCACATTGTTGTTGTTGTTAAGTGCTGTAGAGTCGGTTCCGGCTCATAGCAACCCTGTATAAGGATTCTGAGTAACAGTTGATGGGTTTGAACTGCCAATCTTGTGGTTCACAGTCCAGTGCTTATCCTACAGTGCCACACAGGACTCCATTCTCACATTGTTGTTGTTGTCAAGTGCCATCGAGTCAGTTCTGACTCCTAGAGACTCTCTATAGCATTTTCAAGGAGTGACTGGTGGGTTTGGACCACCAACCTTGAGATTTAGTAGTCTAGTGCTTACCCTCCAGCTTCTTATCAGGACTCCGCTAGACATCAGAAAACTGAGGTGCTGAATTGCAGCAACCCCCACAAAGACTAAAAATACACTCAAGACTGCTTTTCACACAGCACCCACTCAGTACAGGTTCTGCCCAAAGAATACAGCCATAGAAGATCAGAAAGCCTGGATTCAGCTCCCCTTGTAGCCGGCCCCGCTGCCCACTCACATCAAGCGCAAGGCACTGCATCCCTTCCAACAGCCTGGCCCTGCCTCCCCAAAACAACCCTGTATTTAGATTGCAAAAGGCATTCAGAGGCCATGGTGCTGAGATTGATCTACACAAGTACACACTTAGATCCTTCCGTCAAATAAAAAGGCACTTATGAAGCATCTGTGCAGGATGCTCTGTGGAGCTGTTCTTTATATCTCTGACATTCATGCACGTCCTCCTTGCTTTTTTCCCTGACTCTTCTTTCCTGACCATGAAACTCCCCTATCCACATGAATCTCACCATGCTATTATTCTTATCTTACCCAGAGAGGGCTGGCTGGCTTTTTGCTTGCTCCGAAGATGTTATTCAAAGTCCAGGACAGAATGGTTCAGGACTTAATTCATTGTGGAATTTACCCATACCCGCTTTGCCAGGATTCAGTGTGAGGAGCACCTTAGAGCTTTTTCAGAACGCAGAGAGGACATTTAGAATGGCTTTTAGGAAAGCAATTTAAAGCCAGCAATTGAAAGTGCTGAAGTATTTTTGGTAGGCCAGTCTCTGAGACTACAGATTTCTGATTTGCCTAAATATAATAATCTATTTTAAGACTAAAATTTAGGAAGAAGAAAAATGAAGTCCTAGAATAACTTTCTGTTATGTTTTCCATGATATTCTTTATATCAGGAAGGGGGTGAGGGAAGGCACTGTGAGGTTTTAAAGAGAAGGAGAATCCAACATTTATGTTTCCTTGGTTCTTTTATGAGGTTATATTTTCCTAATCACACACACTATTTCCATTTTACAATTCACTCAAACAATTTACAATGTTTAAAATTACATTAAATTATTTTGCCATTTGTCAGCTAAGTATGCAGACTGTATGAAATTCTTACTCATGGATCCAGCTCATGGGATGGATATTGTGTTTGTGTCCTTGTTGCCACAGTGACTAAGAGAGCTGGAGTCTCAGAAACAGAATTGCTGTTGAGTAAAATTATAGAAATGTATGCATTTAAAAAATATATATGCTTCTCAAATGTGGTTTTAAAAAAATCTTAGAACTACTGTCTGAAAATTAAGTTTCCATTTCTAGCATGTGGGAAATTGCCTAGTATATATTTGTGTGTGTGTGTGTGTATATATATATATATATATATATATATATATATCAGGTATCATAGTGGTTACGAATCGGGCTGTGAACTTCAAGGTCAGCAGTTTGAAACTACCAGCTGCTCTGCGAGAGAAAGATGAGGCTTTCTGCTCCCGTAAAGATTTACAGCCTCGGAAACTCTGTACAGGGTTGCTGTGAGTCGGAAACAACTCCACGGCACATAACAACAACAACAAATATACACACACACACACACATATATGTATATGTATATATATATATATATATATATATAGAGAGAGAGAGAAAGAGTCCTGGTGGGATAAAGCACTGGACTGCAAGATCAATTTGATCCACAAGATCAGCAGTTCAAACTCACTAATCACTCCTTGGAAACCCTATAAAGGGACACTATGAGTCAGAAGTGACTCCAGAACACTTAACAACAACATATATAAGGAACTCTGGTAGCATAGTGGTTACAACTTGGACTGCTAACCTCAAAGTCAGCGGTTCAAAACTACCAGCTGTTCTGTGGAGAAAGATGAGGCTTTCTGCTCCCGTAAAGATTTACAGCCTCAGAAACCCTGTACAGGGTCGCTATGCATTGGTACCAGCTCCATGGCACATAACCAAGCAAATATATATATAATTCATATATATTATTATTCATATATATATTATTATTATTCATATATATATATATATGAAATCTTGGTGTGGTGCTATGGATTAATGTGCTGGACTGTAAAGTTGGTTTGAACAGCAAGGCCGGCAGTTCAAGTTCACCATGTGCTCCTTGGAAAGGCTCTACAGGGTTGCTATGAGTTGGAACCAACTTGATATATATATAATATTCTCAAAACAATCTCTTTTAATTTACTCTCTTTCTCCGTAAACTATAATCTAATAGCTGTCCATCTAGGAAGGCAAACTATGTAAATCCATAAGAAATGTTTGATTTAGAGGTATGGATAAGAATATTAATTTTTTGCTGTCCACATATGCCTAAGAGAATATGAATGAAGTTGTGTTCTGACTGAAACCAACTGTCCATTCAATATCTCCCCTTTATTTCCATTAAACAGGAAAAAAAAATTACGCATTTTTCATGTTTGTTTAAGAACTTGGTAAATAAACTTGGGCAACACTGGAGAATGCCAAGATGTGAAACATTTACCTGCTCTAAGAATCCAAACCTTTCTTTTTATTGGCTGATGACCTTAGGTGTTTCATTACCCATTTTTAATTCCCTTATACTGTTTAACTTTCCAGTGAGGTGAATTTTGAAAGGTTATCCTGAAAAATAATGCTGAATAGGAGGAAGATATGTGATTCCTATCAGTCCCAGGGACATTGAATAAAACAGCCTATGACATATTCATGTCTTTCCTCCTTATACTTCCAGGTACAATGAGTCAAAGAGCTTCACCGAGTACTGTCCTCCAGCCCATTGCTCATTTCATAAGGATACCAGAATAATATTACCATATACCCTTGTCTTTAATCTCTTGCTTTTTTCTCTTGCCTAACTTTTAACTTCCAACCCAATGCCTAGATTGTAGAGATACATTCCTTGCTTACTGTAAGAGATTTTCATGCAGAAAGTATAATAAAAGTAAAATCATAGCAATATACTTACCCAATTATTTCCCACCTTTGATACCATCACAAATTTAATACCTGAGAGTGAACAGTATCCATCAACAGGCTCAATATCTCGTCCTATCTTCTGCCATCTGGTGGATAAAGACAGAAGCAGTGAAATTCAATAAATGCCTTTGTCAGCAAATATTTGTGGGGTTATTATTCCTTATAGGGGTCCTGGTGGCACAGCAGAGTGTGTGTTGGACTGATAACTGTAAGGTCAGTGGTTCAAACCCACCAACTGCTCTGTGGGAGAAAGGTGAAGCCGTCTGCTCCCATAAAGGTTTACAGTTCTACACGGTCCTTTCTATAAGGATGAACTGGATGCCAATTAGGTTCGGTTTGGTTTTTGGTTTATTATTCACTAAATACTACTCACGGAGCCACAGAGCACTACTAAACATTATATTCTGTGGATTAACTAAACTCAGTCCCTGTTTCAAGAAGGGCTGTGGAATATTACTTGCTTGTTGGTTGTGACTTATAGTGACCCTATATAGCATTTGTTGTTGTTGTTGTTAAGTGCCATTGAGTCAGTTCTGACCCATAGAGACCCTGTATAGGGTTTCGGAGGAGCAGCTGGTAAGCTTGAGTCACCGACCTTGCAGTTCAAACAGACTTTTAAGTCCAGTGCATTAACCTATAGTGACCCTTTATGGGTTTCTGAGGCAGTAAATCTTTACAGAAGCAGAAAGCCTCATCTTTCTGCCTTGAAGTGAATGGTAGGTTCAAACCACCAACCTGTGGTTCACAGTCCTGTGCTTATCCTCTAGAGCCACTGGTCTCCCTATGAAATATTGTTGTTGGTAAGTGTTGTCAAGTTATTACTGACTCATAGCAGCCCTGTATAGGGTTTCCGAGGAGCAGCTGGTGAGCTTGAACTGCCGACTTTGTAGTTTGCAGCCCAGGACTTATCCTACACCCCAAATATTATACAAGTAGAGTAGTGGTTACGAATCAGACTGCGAACCTCAAGGTCAGCAGTTTGAAACTACCAGCTGTTCCACGAGAGAACGATGAGGCTTTCTGCTTCTGTAAAGATTTACAGCCTTGGAAACCCTGTACAGGGTCGCTATGACTCGGAACCACAGCACATAACCACCACCACCAATGACAAGTTTCACTACAGTTTAGTTATTTTTAGCAATCTGTTCAACATACAGAAAGAGGTAAGGACGCTTAAAAAGACTGTGATTTTACTTGCCACTGAGCTCATTTCAGTAGTGTCTATTTTATAATGATAACACTTGACCCCCAAATGCTCATGCTTTTCTGAGCACTTCTAGAGAGAAAGAGATACTCCATCATGCCTCCCACAGGCAAAAACTGAAGTCTTAAGAACATTTATTAGTAAACCATTTAAGAGTGCCTGAAAGATCTATATGAGAAAATAGTAGTAATTCTATCTCTGCGTTTTTATCCATCCCTGGATTTACAGAGCACAGAGCTGAACCTTGAACAAATGGCACTACAAGCTTGTAATCGTGCCACATGTATGTCCTTTCATCTCACCAAAATCCACAGAGAAGAGGCATCCAGAAATCACATAGGCGATACCACGGTTGCTATTGAACATCATGTACGTTTCATGGGAATGTGGTTCTTCACGTTCATGGGTCTGATTGAGATTACTCCAAACAGAGGAATCTGCTGTTTAATGCTGAAAAGGGTTGGTGGTTTGGTCCACTGCCATATGCTCTTTGGTTTCAAAGGAATACTGCCATGACACAAACCTAAGACTCCTCACAATGTTCCAGAATCTTTTGTTATTGTTGTAAGTTGCCATTCTGTTGGCTTGGACTCGTTGTGACCTTATGTACAACATGAAAAAATGTTGCCTGGTCTGCATCACCTTCAAAACCATTGGCATGTTTGAACTCGTTGTTCCATCATTATGTAGTGCCTTCCACCTAGAGGGGCTCATCTCCGAACACTACACAACATCCTTTTGTGATCTATAGGATTGTCACTGGATACTTTTTGAACGTAGATTTCCAAGCCTTTCTGCTTAATCTGTAAACTCTGATGAAACCTGCCATGGGTGACTATGCTGGTATTTGAAAGATCAATGGTATAGCTTCCAACATCACAGGAACAAGAAAACCACCACAGGATGACAAACTTGACAGATAAGTGGTGGCTAGAATTATTATTCATGACATGGCATAAATAGAGATAAAAAAGTGCAATACTGATTTAACCAAGATTCTTAACTCAAGTGAGGACATCATTCTGGTTTATTTACTCTCCTACATCATCACCGCTCTCTCCAGTTACTGATTAGTTTCATTAACTTTACCCAAACCACTCTCTCCAGCCCCTCAGGCTGCAGTTCAAGCTCTCGTCATTTTTACCTGATTTCTTGATCAGGAAACATTCGGTCACAAATGACAAAATCCTCAAACAACCTTGCTCAAGCAAGAAGGAATTTATTAGTGAGTGTAACTGGAAAGTCCCCTGATACACTGTTTTCAGACACAGCTGGATCCAGACCCTAGATTCTTGAGGCTCAAATAATAAAGCTCTGTTTTCCCATCTTTCAGTTCTATTTTCTTATGAGCATTGGCTTAATGTTCACAAGGTCCTTTCCAAGCAGCAAGAAATATGCCTCTGGAAACCACAAAGCTACCTCCATTCATCTTGAAAAAAGAAATTATATGTCTGAGTGCCCATATGAAAAATGTTATGGAAGAAGTCTGGTTGGAGTATGTGCTCAACACTGTTTGGATTATGTGCTCAACACTGGACCAGGGAAATTGTACTATAATTGGCTGTGTTTGGGTTTATATCCACCTCTGTGAAGATGGGTCAAGAGATAAATACAAGGCACTTCTCTTCCAAGAAACAGATGCCAGCCAGACAAAAACAGTGGACGTTCTTTATAATCACCCTATTTCAATTAATTCCTAATGTGGCACAACAGTTAAGCACTTGACTGATAACAGAAAGGTTGATGATTTGAACCCACCCAGTAGCACCATGGAGAAAGACCAGCAATCTGCTCTCATAAAGATTATAGCCTAGCAGATCTGTAAGACAAGAAAGGGAAATTCAAGGCAAACAGATTACCAAACAAGTAAAACTTTCTTAATTTGTAGATGACACGATCCTTTACTTAGCAAATCCCAAAGACTCAGCAAGAATATTGCTGGAACTCATTGAAAGATTCAGCAAAAATGTCAGAGTACAAGATTGACATACAAAATCAGTTGCATTCCTTTATAATAATAAAGAGAGCTCTGAAAGGAAATTGGGAAAACAATACTATTTGCAATAGCCACGCAAAACATGAAATTCTTAAAAATAAATCTGACCACAGTAACAAAAGATCTATACAAAGAAAATTGCAAAACATTACTACAAAAAACTAAGAGACCCACAATGGAAGAATATACCATGCTCATGGATAGGAAGACTTTAACACTGTGAAAATGTCAATACTATCCAAGGCAATCTATAAATATAATGCAATCCCAATCCCGATTACAACATCATTCTTTAAAAAGATGGAAATGCAAATCACTAACTTTATATGGAAAGGAAAGAGACCTCAGATAAGCAAAGCATTACTAGAAAAGAACAAGGTAAGAGGCCCCTCACTTCCCAATCTTAAAACATACTACACAGTCACAGTAGCCAAAATAGCCTGGTAAATGAAAGGCACATAGATCAGTGGGACAGAATTGAGAACCCAGAAGTAAATCCATCCAATTGGAATCAATTTATCTTCCATCCAATTGAAATTAATTGATCTTCCATCTAATTGAAATCAATTGATCTTCAACAAAGGGTCAAAACATTAAATGGGGAAGAGATCTTCTCTTCAACAAATGGTGATAACAAAACTGGAATTCCATTTGCAGAAAAATTAAACAAGACTCATATATCACACAATATATAAAAATGAATTCAACGCAGATTAAAGCCCTAAATATAAAACCTAGAACTATAAATATCATCAGTGAGAAAACAGGGAAAATTTAGGAGCTCTAATATAGGCTCTAATACACTACCAAATATAACACAAACAGAAAAAGATAAAATAGATGGCTGGGACCTCCTAGGAATTAGACACTTATGTGCATCAAAGGAGTCCACTAAAAGCATAAAAAAGAACCTACAAACTGGGAAGATTTTTTTTGCCAGTTACATATCAGACAAGCGACTACTATCTAAAATTTATAGAACACTTCAACACCTCAATAAGAAGACAAATAATCCAATTTAAAAATAAACAAAAGACATGAACAAACACTTTATCAAAGAAGACCTTCAGGCAGCCAACAAACATTTGAAGAAATGCTCACTATCACTAGCCATTGTTGTTGTTGTTGTTAAGTGCCGTAGAGTCAGTTTCAACTCATACAGACCCTGAGTAGGATTTCCCAGGAGCAGCTGGTGAGCTTGAACTGCCAACCTTGGGGTTCAAATGACCTTGCAATTAGCGCATTAACCAATAGCACCACACCAGGACTGTATCAGTAGAGTTGCAAATAAAAACAACAATAAGATAATCAACTTACCTCAGCTTTAATAGCAGAGTTGAAGAAAAACAGAAAACAACAATTGCTAGAGAGCTTGTGAAGAGTTTGGGACCCTCCTACATGGCTGGTAGAACTGTATATATGTGTTGTTGTTGTTAAGTGCCGTCGAGTCGATTCTGACCCATAGCGACCCTGTATAGGTTTCCAAGGAGCAGCTGGTTAGCTTGAACCACCGACCTTGCAGTTCAAATGACTTTGCAGTCTGGCACCACACCAGGACTCCGCATGTAAATATATATATTTATGGAATCCTGGCGTGGCATTACAGGATAATGCACTAGACGACAAGATTGGTTTGAACCACAAGGTCGGAGATTCTCTCACTAGCAGCTCCTCAGAAACCCTATATGGGGTTGCTATGGGTCAGAACCAATTTGACAGCACTTATCACCAGCAATATATATATATATATATAACATATATATGTATGTATAAAACAAATGGAAAATATGGCCAATGAGATAAGTGATGTGAGATTGAGGGATTAGAATCACTGAGATGAAAAAAATGTGTCTGAATGAAACACAAAACTGATGATCTGCTTTGTAAACATCCACCCAATTCACAATTAAAAGTTTAAAACAAGACAAAGGATGCCTGTGGGTCCCTGAGGTGTCTCACAGTCCAAACGAGCCTTTCCTAGTTAAACCAGATCCTCAAATACTGAAAGCATTTCCAGTTCCAGGTGTGAGTGTATTTCTATTATAACCCAGACAGAACCGAATTTCCATGTGGGTTGTTACCACGGCTATAAAAATTTGTCTGATCCTGTGGTTATCTGAAACCCCTGACATCACCCTGGTCATTAAGCAAGAGAACTGAGGACCAGCTGAGCGTTACCACAGCAACCTGCACTGGGTTAGCAGCAGGGCTTGATAACAAAAGCATTTTATTATGGGTCATTAGGGCAAAAGCCTTCATTTATATTATTTCCTGTAAAATCCTATTATTTCAGGAGTTAAACTCCCTCCTCACCTATGCAGCTCTTTGAAATTATAAATGGGGTCACTAGGAAGGGAAACAATTCCTAGTTTAGGGTAATCCACTGACCCCCACAGTGCTCTGTAGTTGAGAAAAGCATTTTGCTGGATGTGGAGAATTCCTGAATGCAGAGAATTCTTGTTTCTGAAAAGTGAGATGTCTTCCTTCATAATCAGTTGTCCCCCCAACATGTGGCATCCTCTAAAAAGGTGCTCTATTAGTATCTGAATTAGTATCAACAAATACTGAATTAGTATCAACAAATTGGGCCTGTGGGTCCCTTAGATGTCTCAGATTTTAAACTACCTTTCCTAGCTGTACCAAAGGCAGACACTGGCTGCTTCTACCAACACTTAGAGGCATTGGTGGTTCTATGATAGAATTCTCACCTTCCACACAGGAGACCTAGGTTTAATTCCCCACACCTCTTAAGCAGCCATCCTTTTCTCTCAGTGGAGGCTTGTGTGTTGCTCTGGTGCTGAACAGATTTTAACTGAGCTTCCCGACTAAGACGAAAGGTCTGGTGATCTGCTTCTCAAAATCAATCCTTGAAAACCACCTGAACCACAATGGTCTGCTCCTCAACCCATCATGGGGCTGGCACAGGAACAGACCTGTCATTCCACTGTGCAGACTCCACAGCAGCTAATAGTACTCACAGCCCAAGAAGAAGATGAGTCTTTCCTGTACTTATTTCTGTTTCTAAAAGCAAACTCACTGCCATCTAGTTGACCCTGCAGGACAGAGAACAATTGCTCCTTAGCGTTTCCAAAACTAAATCTTTGCGAGCACAGACAGTCTTATCTTTCTTCTGTGCTTAGCAGCCCAATGCTTAGCCCACAGCACCACTAAGCTTCCTTTATTTATGTCTGGTTGTTGTTGTTAAGAGCCATCAACTCATTTCTGAGTCATAGCAACTCTGTATAGGGTTTCTGAGGAGTAGCTGGAGGGTTTGAACCATAAACCTTGTGATTCAAGCTTGTAGTACCACATCAGGACTCCTTATTTCTGTTTGGGAATAGGGAAATTAGGCAAGTGCCATAGGTTCTGATTCATAGCAAAACCCTGGTTAGGGTTTCCAAGAATCAGCTGGTGGGTTTGAACTGCCAACCTTGTGGTTTGCAGTCCAGAGCTGATCCTACAGCGCCACACCAGGATTATAGGCAAGCAACCTAGCTAATGTCCTTTTGTAGTCCAGGTCCACCCCTGGCCCCAGACCCTTTGCCAGCGTTTCAGACAGACATGGTGAGGAATTGCTTTTGAATTGTGATGGTGGTGGTTATGTACCATGGAGTCGGTTCCAACTCATAGCAACCCTGTATAGGGTTTCCAGTCTTTACAAGAGCAGAAAGCCTCATCTGTCTCCCATGGAGCAACTGGTAGTTTCGAACTTCTGACCTTGAGGTTAGCAGCTGGACTTGTAACCACTACGCTACCAGAGCTCCTTTTGAAATTGTAATAGTTCTGCTCTATTTGGCTAATGGACCCTGGAAGGTCATGCACTCACAGCTCCATCTGCTGCTGATAATTAAGTGTACCAATTCAACAGAAGCAATCCTACTAATGTCAGAATATGCCCTGACTTTTAAACCCCTAGACTGAGGTGATAATTAATTTAGGATTTTCTGAACGCTCACCAGTCATCTCATGACAGATTCTAGGAAGACCACAGAAAACTAGAGATGAGCAGCAAAGGGGTTATTTTTTGGAAATTTCTGACTTAGTACAGTGAAGAATATATGAAAATGCTTCCCTGTTCAGAAAGCTGCTTAACTGAATATATAGGACACTGTGGGCATGTTATTGAATTCACTCATGAGGTCACTGGCATGTCACACCTTTTTCCAAGGATGGCATTCATGGTTCTCAGATGACCCAGAGCAGAGTAGGGGCCAGCTAGTGGATGTTGGCTAATGCTTTGCTTCCAAAGCAGAAGCTGAGTAGCTGCAGAATTTTAAAAATTTTTTTAAAGAAAAGCAATTAACAGTAACAAAGAGTGGTTTTTCTCTTACTGTTTTTGTCTGTAGAACTGTTAGGTGCCATCACGTTGGCTCCGAATCAACAGCCTTGTGTACAGAATGAAATACCGTCAGGTCCAGCAACATCGTCACAATAGTATGTTTGAGCCCCTTGTTGCAGACACTGTGTCAAACTATCTTGTTGAGGGTCTTCCTTTTATTGGCTGATTCTCCACTTTACCAAGCATGATTTCCCTCTTCAGGGATTGGTCTCTCCTGACAACATGTCAAATTGTTCATTTAGGATTAAAAATACCATGCCTCAAAGTGACATCTTTGCTCTTTAACACTTTCAAGAAATCTTGTCCAGAAGACAAATGAATAATGTGTCATTTGATGTCTTGACTGCTGCTTCCATGAGCATTGAATGTGGATCTAAACAAAATGAAATTTTTGACAACTTCAATATTTTCTCCATTTATCATGATGTCATTTATTAGTCCAGTTGTGAGGTGTTTTGTTTTCTTTATATTGATATGCAATTCATGCTGAAGACTGTGGTCTTTGATTTTCATCAGTAAGCACTTCAAGTCTTCTTTGCTTACAGCAGCTATGGTTGCATCGCCTGCATATCACTGGCTGTTAATGAATTTGCCTCCAATCTTGATCCCACATTCTTCTTCATATAATCCAACTTCTCAGTTTATTTGCTCAGCATACATACTGCATAAGTATGGTGAAAGAATAGAACCCTGAGGCACATCTCTCCTAATATTCAATCATTCAATATCCCCTTTTATGATCTAACATCTGCCTTTTGGTCTATGTACAGATTCCTCACCATGCAATGTTCTGGAATTCCCACTCTTCACAACGTTATCCATAGATTGTTATGATCCAAATAGCTGTTTGTCTTTGTGTAATAAATAAAGCACAAGTAAACATCTTTCTGATATTCTTTGCTTTTAGCCAAGATCCATCTGATGTCAGCAATGATATCCCACGTTCCATGTTGTCTTAGGACTCCTGGTGTGGCGCTGTCAGATGAGCACCGGATTTTGAACCACAAGGTTGGTGGTTCAAACCCACCAGCTGCTCTTTGGAACCCCTATACAGGGTCGCTATGAGTCAGAATCAAGTCAATGGCACTTAACAACAGCAACAACAATGTCTTAGTCTGGGTTTTCTCGAGAAGCAAAGCCAGTAAAACATACACATGTATATATATATATATATATATAGAGAGAGAGAGAGAGAGAGAGAGAGAGAGAGATAGAGAGAGAGAAGTATATTGTCAATTAAATGAATGACTCACAATTGTAAAGTACCAGGTCCCCAGCAGGAGAGAGAGTCCCTCCTGTATTGGGAGCAGGCCACACCCCCAAGTTAACTATGCCTATGTTAGGCTTTGTCACCATGGGAATAAGCACATTCCCAACTATAAAACCTCTGGAAATCCTGGCCTAGTCGAGTTGACACAGAAGCCTAACCATTATAGTCCATCCTTGTCAATTTGAAACCTATAAATTATATGTATAATCTCTAAATAAAAAAGAATTGTAAAGTTATACTTGCATATAATTTAAAAGTTCCCTTTAACTTTTACCTCTAGAAGGGGGATTTTCCTATAATGAACTGACTTTCCTTGCCTTGATGGGTTGACTATGGGTGAGAGAGAGAGAGAGAGAGAGAGAGAGAGAGAGAGAGAGAGAGAGAGAGAGAGAGAAGTTTATTATCAAGAAAATGGCTCACAATTGCAGACTACCAAGTTTACAGCAAAAGAGAATGACCATTTTGTTTGGAGCAGACCACACCTCAAGGAAGCATCCCTTAAATTGATTGGCTACTCATAACCACTCATCACAGAATTAACTATGCCTGTATTAGGTTTCATTGACATAGGAATAAGCACATCCCAACTGTTAAACCTCTAGATAACGAGGACTAGTCAAATTGACACATAAATCTAACCATTACACATGTTCTCTTCTGAATCTGGCTTGAATTTCTGGCAACTCTCTCTCAATGCACTTTTGCAACCATTTTTGAATTATGTTAAATAAAATTTTACTTGCATGTGATGTTAATGAGATTATTTGATGGTTTTGGCATTCGGTTGGGTCACCTTTCTTTGGAATAGGCATCAATATGGATCTCTCTTCCAATTGGTTGGCCAGGTAACTGTCTTTCAAATTTCTTGACATAGATGAGTGAATGCCTCTAGTGCTGCATCAGTTTGTTGAAACTGATGTTCAATCTGTGTCCCAGGAATTCATGAAATCTTGTTTTTTGCCAATGTCTTCAGTGTTGTTGTTGTTAAGTGCCGAAGAGTCTGTTCTGACCCATAGCTACCCTGTACAGGGTTTTCCAAGGCTGTAAATCTTTATGGGAGCAGAAAGCTTTATCTTTTTCCGGTGGAGTGGCTGTTAGTTTCTAACTGCTGACCTTAAGGTTCACAGCCTGATTCGTCCTTTGATACCATCAGTTCTTGATCATATGCTGTTGAAATGGTTGAATAATAATCATTTTTTTTTTTTTTTGTAAAATGACTGTATATTCCTTCCATATTGAAGGACTGGATTTAATCACAAATTACCGTCCCAAATTCCTTCTTTCAACTCTAATATATTGATAGCTAACTCTCATAAAGGTTTTACAAATGACTAATGGTTTTTCTTGTATAAAGATAACTGAATAAGACTAAGAACTAATCCTTTTCAACCGATATTTTAAGTGTCCTTTTTCTAGAGCACATGGAAATAATTTCTGTACAGGTGATTTAAATAAGATGTGTGTGTTTAATGTTAGAAAGAGAACATTATCAGATCAGATTTGAGGAATGAAAATATATTAGATTCAATAATGATGGAGATAAAAAGGAGAGAGATACAATCATTAAAATAAGAACCAATTCAACAAAATAAAAAGGTTTTTAAAATGTCCCAGTGTGCTTTACTTTTGATTTCCCCTTCCTTTGTATATTACTGGCTTCTAAAGGAGCTCTGGTAGCGTAGTGGTTACGACTCGGGCTGCGAACCTTAAGGTCAGCGGTTCGAAACTACCAGCCGCTCTGCGGGAGAAAGATGAGGCTTTCTACTCCTGTAAGGATTTACACCCTCGGAAACCCTGTACAGGGTCGCTATGGGTCGGAACCGACTCGACGGCACTTAACAACAACAACAACAACAACAAGCAATAAAGGAATTGCAATGATAAGCATTTCAAAAAAAGAGCAATGGATTTAGATTATGTTGTTGTTGTTGTTAAGTGCCGTCTAGTCGATCCTGACCCATAGCAACCCTGTATAGGGTTTCCAAGGAGCAGCTGGTGAACTTGAACCACCAACCTTGTAGTTCAAACGACTTTGCAGTCTGAGGCAGTAGCCCACAGCGCCACATTATATGTAAATACAAATGGAGTAAGCAAAATGAACTAACTTAATTAACTTGGTATGGCATTGTAAAACCAGAACTGGGTTACGAATCACAACATTGATAGTTCAAACCCATCAGCTGCTCTTCTGGCATGGCACCATAGGATAAGCACTTGACCTCAAGGTCAGTTTGAACTGCAATGTTAGTGGTTCAAACTCACTAGCCGCTCCTCAGAAACCCTATACTGGGTGGCTATGAGGCAGAATCGATTCAACAGCACTTAACAACAACAAGCTGCTCTTCAGAAATCCTATACAGGAGTTTCATTCGTTGTATATAGGGTTGCTATGGCACTTAACAACCAAAGTAACCTAAACAATTAAAAATTAAAATAATCCTAATAAGGAGCTCTGGTAGCGTAGTGGTTATGAATCGGGCTGCGAACCGCAAGGTCAGCAGTTCGAAACTACCAGCTTTCAGTGGGAGAAGGATGAGGCGTTCTGCTCCCGTAAAGATTTACAGCCTCGGAAACCCTCTACAGGGTCGCTATGAGTCGGAACCGACTCCACGGCACATAACAACAACAACGACAACTCTAAATAGAAGCCTTGTTTGTGCAACTGTTAAGTGCTAGGGTGACAGTTTGAACTCACTGAGTGGCTCTGCAGGACAGTGATGTATTCCTGTAAAGATTACAGCCTAGAAAGCCTTCTGGGCAGTTTTCCTCTCTCTCATGCATTTACTGAGTTCAAAAATGACAACAGCAGCTCTAACTTAGAGAAGCTCCTAGACACTTCTTAGAAAAGGCTTCTCTCTCACACATTATTTCTCTTTATTGTTAGTTCTTAGATAATCATCACCGTAACCCTTCCAGGTCTGCCTCTGTTCAATTCTTCACGAAATAGATTCTTTATTCAGCTTTGAAAAGCATACATATTCGTCATTTTGTATTGCTGTTGTTAGGTGTTATCAAGTCCATTCCAATTCAGAGTGAATTTAGGTCCAACCAAAGGAAACACTGTCCAGCCCTGAGCTAGCCTCAAAATTGTATGGTGCTATGCTTGAACTGGAGTCCTGGTGTGGCGCTGTGGGTTAATGCGCCAAACTGCAAAGCAGTTTGAACTGCAAGGTTGGCGGTTCAATCTCACCAGCTGCTCCTAGGAAACCCTCTACAGTGTTGCTATGAGTCGGAATTGACTCAATGGCACTTAACAACACCAACAATGCTTGAACTGATTGTTGTAGCCACTGTGTCACTCTGTCTCATTGAGGGTATTCTTCTTTTTCACTGGCACTTTACTAAGCATGGTGTCCTTCTCCAAGGACTGGTCCCTCATGAAAAAATGTCCAAAGTACGTGAGACATCTCACCATCCTCCCTTCTAAGGAGAATTCTGGCTATACTTTTTCTAAGACAGATATTTTCATTCTTCTGGTAGTCCATATTTGATATTCTTTGCTAACACAATAATTCAGGGGCATTTACTCTTTTTTTGCCTTCTTTATCACGGCCCAGATTTCTCATGCACGTGAGGCAATTGAAAATAACAATGACTTGGGTCAGAAATACCTTAGTTTTCAAAATCACATCTTTGTTTTTGAACATTTTAATATTTTGCAGAAGATCTAACCAATGCAATACATTATTTGATTTCTTTCCTGCTGCATCCATGGACATAAATTGTGGATCCAAGAAAAACAAAATCCTTAACCACTTCATTCTTTTCTCTGCTTATTCATCCAGTTGTGAGGATTTTTGTTGTCTTTAGTTTAGTTATAATCTATACTGAAGACTTGTAGTCTGATTTTTTCTGAGTGTTTCAAGTCTTCTTTCAGCAATCAGTGTTGTGTCACCTCCATATTACAGGCTGTTAATAAATCTTTCTCCTATCCCAATGCCATGTTTTACTTCATATATGTTGCAGACTGTGCAGAGGTTTGAGGCCCTATAGGCCTGAGTGTAACAGATCTAGCCACTTGGCAGTTAATAGCAAATTGTTTTTCATCAAATTGTTTAATCATATTTATTTAATTCCAAACATGAGCCCTGGATGTCCACAGAGAAATGCAATATTCCCCTAAGTTTCTAAGTTCAAGATTTTCCCCCTAGAACCAAGGCAGTAAAACTTCCTCAGAGGACGAACAAGGACAGGTTTACTGGGATTAAGCAGGGAGGCTCTGGAGAGGAACTGCCCGGGGTATATTCACTTGGGGTGGAGCGGTAAATTCTGGGAATACGGGATTAAGGACAATGGGGGCAATGCCCTCAGACCACCCTGGGTTCAATCAGTTTGATCCAAGTGAAGGTTAAACCCAGTAAGGAAGAAAGGAATATTGGTTTAAGTAAGGTTTACTGGCTTAACTTATCTTAAGGATTGTCTTGTCTGAATAATACCATTCTTCTGTAAAGATCCCTCCCAGCTTGGTGTGAAACTCCTCCCCTAAATAAAACAGAGGCCCGGGCCTCCCCAGGTGTGCATTGCTGGTTGGGAGGCATGGAGTAACGATTGCAGTGCATTACTGGTTGGAAGGCTTGAAGTAATGATTGCAGTGCATTACGGGTTGGAAGGCATGCAGTAAAGATTGCAGGGCAGTGAGTTGCTGCCTGCAGAGGCCATGATGCCTGTAGTCCCAAGCCTGCCCACCAGTGATGTATCCACCCTGGCTTTGGGGTGCCTCATTGTCTCCCTTCTTCTGTTTGTCTGTGTATTCTTTCGCTATCCCTATCGCCGCTGGATCTCCCCTCCTCGTGAACCAAACACTCGTGAACAACACAACTATGTCGAGGTCAGACCCCGACACATATAGTCCACCTTCTTGAATTATTTGCTCAGCATACAGATTGAATAAGTATGGTGAAAGGACACAACCCTGACACACATCTTTACTGATTTTAAACTATGCACTACTCCCTTGTTCTGTTTGAATGACTACCTCTCAATCTAAATATAGTTTTCACATAAGCACGGTTGTTCTGGAATTCCCATTCTTCATAATGTTATTGATAATTTGTTTATATATCCACATAGTAGAATGTCTTTGCATAGTCAATAAAACACACTAAACATCTTTCTGGTATTCTCTGCTTCCAATGAAAATCCCGCTGACATCAGCAATGATGTCCTTCATTCCAAGTCCTCTTAAATCTGACTTGAATTTCTGGTAGTTACCTGTCAATGTAGGAGTCCTGGTGTGGCGCTGTGGGTTAATGTGCTAGACTGCAAAGTCGGTTTTGAGCTGCAAGGTTGGTGGTTCAAGCTCACCAGTTGCTCCTTGGAAACCCTCTACAGGGTCACTATGGGTCAGAACCGACTTGGCGATGCTTAACAACAACAACCTGTCAATGTATTGCTGCAGCCATTTAAAAATTATTTTTAGCAAACCTTTATTTGTATGTGATATTAATGATATTGTTTGATCATTTCTGCATTCCTTTGGATCACCTTTGTTTGAATGGGCATGAATAAAGATTTCTTCCAGTCAGTTGGCGAGGCATCTGATTTCATAGGATTCACACTAATGAGTGTTTCCAGTCTTGCATCCCTTTGTTGAAGTATCTCAGTTGGTATTCTGTCAATTCCTGAAGCCTTGGTTTTTGCCAATGCCTTCAATGCAGCTTGGACTTCTTCCTTCAATGCCATTGGTTCTTGATCTCTTAAAATTGTTGATGTCCACCAATTCTTTTTCATACAGTGATTCTGTGTATTCCTTCCATCTGATTTCTTTTTCTCATAAAACTGAAAAAATATTTTCTTTTTAGAATAACTATGCTCAATGGATGTGCATATACTTGATTTTGCATGTTATTTCCTAAATTTGAAGATTATTTATTTTAGAAATAAAAACAGGAGAAAAGGAAGGGCAGGGAGCAGTTTATTGTAAAATATAATGAAGCAGCAGTGATTTGAGCAAGTGAGTTTCTGCTTTATATTCCTAGTCAGAGCACAAAGTGACTGGACATCCTCATCAAAGCTAAAGGGGGAGGTGGGGAGGGAGCAGAACCACCATGAAGACAACGCTGCATTAAAATCTCATTCTCTTGATAATTTCTGGTTTTCAGCTGACTGGATGAGTTTCTTCTGTCACTGTACCATCCTCTCTGCACACTTGGATGGTTTTATCAGCCTCAGCTGTTAGTAATAGATTTTCAAACTCATCAAAAGCACAAGCCAATATTCCTGACTCACTGTCCAAAGACCCAGGTTGCAAAGCTGCATGAACTCTCTGGAAATTGTAGCCAGTTCTCCAGTCCCAACGATGCATTGTGCCATGTCAGCACTCCATCAGAATTTACCGTCAATGTGTTAATTATAACATTATGACCAGAAAGATTTTGAATGAAACTTCCATCAGGGAACTTCTACTGTTTTATGTTGTCTGGAGAACCAGATGCAAATGTGTAATGTCTTGGAAGCAAAACCACAGCCCTTACTGATTTTTTGTGATTTGTTAGTGTGACTCTTGTTTTTTCCAGCCACTAAGTCCCATAACTGTATTGTAGTGGCATGACTTCCAGTAATAATTTGTGGTTTGGCAGCTTGACATCTCACTGTAGCAACTGTATGTACAGATAATGTGTGTACACTGGCTTTAGTTTGTACACCCCAAATCCGTGCAGTTGCACCTTGACTACAAGTTACCAGCACATCTATTGTTGGGTACAAATCCAAACCATACACAGCACTTAGATGTCCATGATAGTGCCGTATAACCTCATTATATTCAAGATCCCATCATTTTACTTGTTTGTCTTCTCCACAAGAGAACAGGTATGGGCTCCTCATGCTGACAATCACACCACACACTCTATTTATATGGCCAGTCAATGACAGTTTTAATTTGCCACTAGCTAAATTCAAGATCTTTATAGTCCTGTCAGCAGATCCTGTAACAAGCCACTGATTTCCAGGCTCCACACAGCAATACACCAAATCCAGCCAAAATGCCCACTAATAACCTTGTAGAGTTTCCAAAGTGGATGCCACTGGGGTTTGGCATTGTAGGGGCTTTTTTGGTCATCAGTTCAGAGTTCTTGGAATTGCCAGTCTCCATAATAACTGAGGTCATCACTGAAGACTGTGACTGGTCAGCAGCTCCAGGGTGTCAGTGTTCATTTCCACCAGGTGCAGTACGATTTGCATCAACCCTGGTCTGAGAAGGTAAAGCCACATCTATAGACTGTGCAATGGATTCACTTGGCATTCTTTGAATTTTCGTATCTGCAGTCAAAGCAACCCTAGGTCCTGGTGGATGTGGATATGTATCTATCACCAAATATTCAACTTCTTGTCCTTGATTGGCAGGATAGTGCTTGTGACCATAAGAATTCACTGCATTTTGAAGACCCTTCTCTTTAAAATTTTCTTTTGATGTAGGCATATGCAGTACAGGGTCATACTCATTACGAAGCTTGACTGCCATCTTTCGTTTATGACTCTCTTCATCCAAAGCCATAGGTTTTCCATTATCAGCTACAAATGTGTCATGAGTCCTTTTCAACGACCTGAACACAAGTGTGTGCACAGAATGTTTCTGTACCTCCTTGACCATGATGCTGCCCTGAAATCCACCCCTCAGGCAGGCAAGAAACACTAATCATCAATGCAGAAGCAGCCACCACAACTCTATAGCCCCTTCCCTCCTTCCATCTTCTTTTGATAATTCCTGCCTCATTCAATATTTTGTTCATGTTGTTGTTGTGAGATGCCATTGAGTTGCTCTGTCTTCTTAGTCACCCTGTAGACTCTTCTGTTTGGCTCTTTTACTTCATTATTTTTCCATTCACTTTAGCTACTCTATGTTCAACAGCAAGTTCCAGAGTTTCTTCTGACATGCATTTTGGTCTTTACTTTCTTTCTTGTATTTTTAATGAATTTTTGCTTTCTACATGTCATCCCATAACTCACCTAGTCTTCAGTCATTAGTGTTGAATATTTTCTTGAGATGATGGTCTCTAAATTCAGGTGAGATATAGTCAAGGTTGTATTTTGTGTCTCAAAGACTTGTTTTAATTTTCTTCAGTTTTGACTTGAATATGCAAATGGGTAATTGATGATTTGTTCTTCAGTTGGACACTGGCCTTGTTCTAACCGATGGTTTTGAGCTTCTTTATCATCTTTTCCACAGATTTGGTTAATTTGATTTCTGTGTATTTCAGGTGATGTCCACGTGTACAGTCACTATTTACATTGTTGAAAAAAGTTATTTGCAATGAATAAAGTCATTTTATAATTGATCTCCAGCATCATTTCTGTCATGACAGCTCTAAATTTCAGCTATCAATCCTTTTTCCTTGTTTCTAGTTTTCACATTCCAATCACCAATAATTGTCAATGCATCTTGATTACATGTTTAATCAATTTTAAACTGTAGAAGTTGGTCAAAATCTTCATTTTCTTTATCTTTGACCTAAGTGGTGGGTATGGAAGACAACTATGTCTATCAGTAAAGCAATAAATGTATACTTTATGGCTTATATATGTGTCAGAATACTATGTAACAGATAAGAGTATTAAATTAAATTCTCAGCCTCAAAAGAAAGTCCCATAAATCTACTTCCAAAAGATCAGTCATTGAAAATCTGATGGAGCACACTTCTATTTTGACACACATGGGTCACCGTGAGTCAGAATCAGATGACCTGGACTGCAATTGTTCCTTGCTTGTGTGTGTGTTTTCAAACAGGAATAATATGAAAGACAATGAGATTTACAGTATAATATAAGTTATGTGAAATTTTCAAATTGTACACAAAAAACTCACAAAATATTTCTCCTGAAACACTGCCTTTCATGTTTGAAGTAAATATTTTGATGTAATTAATTAAGAATGAAGAGGAGAAAGAGTGAAAAGTTTAAGGATAAGTGAGGGAACAACAAAATTCAAAGAATAACCTATGAGTAGAAATATATTTCTTACATTAGATATACATGCATTCAGGATATTTTTATGGGCACAGATCTGTTTTATTGTAAATTGCAGGTTGAATTCCAACAAACAACAAAACAAAAACCTGCAGCCTACTCAGTCATGAATTCTGTATATTTCTTTCTGCTTTCTGGACCACAGTACCATTTCCCTGGTTGCTGATTCATGACAAAGATTTTGAATTATCTGTGCTGGAAATGAAAACTGAGAAGTACAGTTTGCTTGGGTTTTTTCCACTAATGTCCTCAGTTTATCCACTTCTAAATGTATTCTTCACTTTGAGATTATGTCCTTCCTATCATCCTAGCAGTAAACAGTCTTTTTTTATGAAATGGTGGTTTCACTATATAGTAATTATTTATCAAGTTTCAGAGTCTCTTGTGACTATCATTTTTGTCTTTTCTGTCTTTGTAGTGACCTTTTGTACTCTTCCTGTGTGATGTTGTCATCCCACAACACTTTTTGGTCTCTGGTTATTGGTATCTAATGCATCGAATCCGTTCTTGAAATAGCCTCTGAATTCAGGTGGGATATGTTCCAGGTCATTTTGGCTTTTGTGGACTTTTTAAATTTTTCTTCAACTTCAACCTGATCTTACATATGACTAATTGGTGATCTGTTCCACACTGTGCCCCTGGCCTTGTGTAGGCTGATGATACTGAGCTTCTCCACCATCTCTTCGCATGGATACAGTCAATTTCATTTCTTTGTATTCCCTATGTGTAGAGTTGCCTTTTATGATATTTAAGAAAGGTATTTGCAATGAAGGAGTCATTGGTTTTGCAAAATTCCATCATATGATATCCAGCATCATTTCTATCACCATGACCATATTTTCCAATTACTGATCCATCCTCTTTGTTCTCAACATTCACATTCCAATCACCAGTACTTATCAATTCATCATGATTACATGGTTGAATTTCTGACTAAAGACCTTGGTAGAATTTTTCAATATCATCATCAATGACTTTAGTGGTTGGTAGGTAAATTTGAATAATCGTTAATTAACTGATCTTTCGTGTTGGCATATACACCTTATCCTATCACAGACAGCATTATACTTCAAGATAGACCTTGAAATGTGATGATGAATGCCATGCCATTCTTCTTCAATTTGTCATTCCAATCATAGTAAACCACAGGATTGTCAGATTCAATTGTCAGAGCCAATACCAGACCATTTCAGCTCACCAGTGCCTAGGACATTGATCTCTATGCATTCTATTTCATTTCTGACAACTTCCAATTTTCCTAGGTTCATACTTTGTACAGTCCATATTCTGATTATTAATGAAAGTTTGCAGCTGTCTCTCCTCATTTTGAGCTGTGCTTTATCAGCAAATGAAAGTCTCCAAAGCTTTGCTCCATTGAAGCCATTTTGACCAACTCTACTTTGAGGTGGCAGCTGTTTTCCAGCTGTATTTTGAATGCCTTCAAGCCTGAGGGGTTCATCATCTGAAACTATATTTGGCAACAGTCTGCTGATACTCATACTTTTTTCACCTTTTTCGCTATATCTGACAGTGTTCCACGGCTATTCATATGATTTTCAGTGGCCATCCATTCAGAAACGTTCCATCTCTCCTTCTTCCTTGTCTGTCTTAGTCTGAAAGCCATGCTGAAAACTGTTCACCATGTGTCTTAGGTCAGGTTTTCTAGAGAGGCAAAACCAATGAAACACATATGTGTGTGTGTGTGTGTGTGTGTGTGTGTGTGTGTGTATGAGCTCTGGTAGCGTAGTGGTTACGAATCGGGCTGCTAACCCCAAGGTCAGCAGTTTGAAACAGCCATTCTGCTTGAGAAAGATGTGCATTCTACTCCCGTAAAGATTTACACCCTCAGAAACCCTGTACAGGGTCGCTATGGGTCAGAACCAACTCAATGGAACTTAACAACAATAACAACATATATATATATATATATATAAGTTTATTATCTTCCTATTGTACAGTCCCAGGTCCCCAAGGGAACAGAGAGAGAGTACCTCCCACATATCCATTATCTTGGGAGCAGGCCACACCCCCAAAGAAGCATCCTTTTAATTGATTGGCTGTTCATAGCCACTCATTATAGCGCTAACTATGCCTGCAGTAGGTTTCATTGCCATGGGAATAAGCACATCCTAAACCTCTGGAAATCCTGGCTTAGTCAGAGTGACATAAAATCTTAACCATTACACTATGGATGGTGCTATTGATATTTAAAATACCAGCAGCATATCTTTCAGCAACACACAAACCACCACAGCGTGGTAAACTGACATACATGTGGTCATTTTGGGTTATAGAATTCTAAAATGATGAGCGATGACCATATATTTTCACAATATACACATAGGGAACATTTTGCATAAAGTTCTAGGGAGTTCATAAACCTAAACTCCAAGAATCCAGATTTCTGTTGTTATGTGCCGTCAAGTTGGTTCTGAATCATAGCGACTCTAAAGGAGTTCCAAGAAGTAGCTGGTGGACTTGAATTGTTGACCTTGCTGTTAGCAGTCCAGCGCTTATAATACTATACCATACCAGGACTTCTAGGATCGAGATTAGATAGATAAAATTGATATGGCAGATAACAATCTCAGGATTCCTCTACCACTCCTTGTAGATATTCTCTAAGAAACATGTTGACACTTGCCACATCACACGTTATATAGAATGAAAACCCAACATTCGACTTCAGGGATGTTCTCATTTTGTACATAATTAGATTTTTGTTTATTTTACTGGAGCTGACATTGAATTCTGCAGATAGCAGGCATCATAATGACACTTCCAGGAATTAGAGCCAAAGGACACTAAAGAATCTAGTTACCAAGGGGAACTATACTGATGTCTTATCCTTGTGGAGGAGAGACAATATAAATCAATGTTATGTAAAACTAATAGAAGAGAACTGAGAGTTCATTAACATTTATAGCTTTTTGAAAAAGTCAGTCTAAAAAAGTGCTCCAGTGGTATAGTTGACACTCAATTAAAACATTCGTGCATAACCCCCTTGACAGATACATCATTAAGATTTAATGCAATCATGTCCTGAGAACAGATAGAAATGTTATTTCCCAGGTGTATAGAATCAAATTGAGACCATTTGTAAAGTGATGAGATCAGTCCTTGTGCCTTGGGATGATCTAATGAGAAGCATTTATCCATTAGCAAAAGCTGTAGATTTCAAAATGGCACCTATTTCTCACCTAGATCTTCATCTCGGTTCCTCAGATTGCCACCAAGCCAAGTGTGCAACTGAGACCCCAGGAAAATTACCTTGTTCAGTTAACTCAGCCATGCCTAATGAAGCATGTCATTTTATATATTCAATTTTTTAAATTGCTAATATGTAGATGTAGGAGCCCTGGTGGTGCTGTGGGTTAGGCATTGGGCTGCTAATCTAAAGGTCGACGGTTCAAACCCACCAACCACTCTGGGAGAAAGATGAGGTTGTCTGGTCCTATAAAGATTTAGACTTTCAGAAATGTTCTGTGGGATCGCTATGGTCAGAATCAACTTGATGGCCATGGAATATTGCTTTTATTTATCTTTAAGGGGTTTTCTGAGTTTTCATATCAGTCAATATAGTGAGGCATGTTTTCCTCAATATTCTGAACACGTTTTAAATTTAATTTTTTTAATTATAGTAATCGACATATACAATTTAAAAACTCAAATACTAAAAGGCCCAAAATGACAGTTAGAACAAAAATACAGCAGCTTCCTCCCAATCCCTTTTCCCCCGGACCAGTCATTTTCAAGTTTGCTTATAAAAAGGTCAGGGGCCCCCCACTACCATCATGAAGAGTCTGGAATGAAGCATGTCCTTTGGACCTATGGTTCTTGTTCTGAGAACCTCCTAGACCAAGAAGAAAACAAACTGTCACACTGAAGACAACACAAGACAGAAAACTCTATAGTGGCAGTAGATTTATTAGGTCACAGAGAGAGGCGGAACATCTTTGTTCAGGAAGCCTATGGATGGACTGAAAGAATGATAACACAAGCCTGGGCAAGGCAGAGGTCTGACTGTGCTCTATACATGGGTTGTTGTTGTTAAGTGCCATCGAGTCAGTTCAGATGCATAGCAACCCTGTATAGGGTTTCTAAGGAGCAGTTGATGAGCTTGAACAGCCAACCTTACAGTTCAAACCAACCTTGCAGCTCAAACCGACTTTACAGTCCAATGCATAAACCCACAGTGCCATACCAAGAATCCTGTGCAAGGTCTTCCTACAGCAGGACAGAATTGGATACTTCTGGGCAAGAGGCTTGCAAGAAGAGCTAACACTTGCTGGTGCAGAGCAAGAGAGGTCCAACTGTGCTACATACAGGCTTGCACATCCTCCCTCCCTACCCCCCTCGGGCAACAAGGCAGCAAGGGTCAGGGTAGTCTGAAGGGATCTGGCAGCGAAGGCTTAGGAGGGCCCAGATGCAGAGGTCCTGTACAGGGTCTTACCCATGGTGTGGTGAGGCCCAGATGCAGAGCAGAAGGGGCTAGCCAGAGGCAGCGGAGACTTGAAGACTACAAACTCTGGTAGACGACAACTGACAAGATCCGCTGCATACCTGCCCAGTAACCTAAGAACAGACATAGGTAATTTGGGGAAGGGGAAGAGTTTCCCCATTTCCTTTTGGAAACCTATTGTTATTGTTTACTGTTTGCTTTCCATAAATTATAATAATGACTTTTACTTTGCCATTGCTGTGTAAGTGCCTCATGTGTCTGGCTAGATCACAGATGATTGTGGTACCCAGAGAATGATTGATGCAATTGGGTGTATGCATCTCATTCCTAGGAGTCTATTGGCTGTCGGGATGGTTGAGAAAAAGCATATCTGCATGTGCAATGCAAATAGACAGGCATGCACATATATTTATAATAATACTATATAATGTTGTTTTTAAGTACCGTCCAGTCAGTTTCAAGTCCTAGTAACCCTGTGCAGGGTTTTCTAAGAATGACTGGTAGGTTTGAACCTCTGGCTTTTTGGTTAGCTGTACAGTGCTGATCCCACAATACTACATATCACTCATCTGTCAGTTTTTTGTACTCTGGTGACTTGTGTGTTCCTGTGATAATGACAGCTACACCACTGGTGTGTTAAATACCAGCAGGGTCACCCATGATAGACAGGTTTCATAAGAGCTTGCAGATTAAGACAGACTAGGAAGGACCGGTGGACCATTTCTAAATGTTTAGCAGCAAATCATTGTCTGATATAGTGCAGGAAGATAAGCCCTCAGGTTGGAAGGCACTGAAAATATGACTGGGGTGGCCTACCTCTTCAAAACAGAATTGACCTTAATGATGTGGGTGGAGCAAAGTGTTCAGGACCTTCATTTGTTAATGGGGCACAACTAAAAATGAGAAGTTGCAAACATACAAGCATTAATAATCAGAACATGGAATGCACAATGAATCTACAAAAATTGGAACTCATCAAAAATGAAATGGAACACATGAAAGCAGATATCCTAGGCATTAGTGAACTGAAATGAACAGCTTTTGGTCATTTTGAATCAATTATATGGTTTACTATGCAGCAAACAAATTGACGAGAAATGGCACTGTATTCGTCATCAAAACAAACATTTCAGCTCTATCTTGAAGTACAATGCAGTCTGTGATAGGATAATATCCATATGCCTACAAAGAAGTCAAGTTAATATACTATTATTCAAAGGTATGCACCAATCAACCTCTAAAGCCAATGATGATGAAATTGAAGAACTTGTTCAGTATGAAATTTGATCAAATATACAATCAATATGCATTAATAATTATTGATGATTGGAATGTGGAAGTTGGAAACAAATAGGAAGGACATGGCATTGGTAATAGAAACAAGGCTAGAGATTGAATGATAGAATTTTGCAAGACAATGACTTATTCATGGCTAATAACTTTTCAGCAGCTTCACAGTAACTATACACGTGGACCTCACCAGATGGAATATACAAGAACCAAACGGAGTCCTGGTGTGGCGCTATGGGTTAATGGGTCAGACTGCAAACTCATTTGTACTGCAAGGTCGATGGTTCAAGCTCACCAGCTGCTCCTTGAAAACCCTATACAGGGTCGCTATGGGTCGGAATCAACTCAACGGCATTTCACAACAACAATGAAAACAATTGAGAAGTTCAATATCATCAGTCAAAACAAAGCCAGGGCAGACTGTAGAACAGATCATTAATTGCTCATATGCAAGTTCAACTTAAAGTTGAAAAAAAAATAAAACAAGTTCACAAGAGACAAAATATAACCTGGAATATATCTCACTTGAATTTAGAGACTATCTCAAGACAATAATAACCGAACACCAGAAGAAGACTTCTGGGACTACATTAAGAACATCATACATGAAGAAAGCAGAAGGTCATTAAAAAGACAGGAAAGAAAGAAAAGACAAAAATGGATGTCAAAAGAGACTCTGAAATTTCCTCTTGTGTGCAGAGAAGCTGATGTTACTGGAAGAAATGAGGAAGAAAAAGAGCTAAACAGAAAACTTCAAAGGGCAACTGAAGAAGACAAAGTAATGTATTATAAAGAAATGTGCAAAGATCTGGAGTTAGAAAACTCAAAGGAAAGAAGATACTCAGCATTTCTCAAGCCGAAATAGTTGAAGAAAAATTCAAACCTCAACTTGAAGTATTAAAGGATTTTATGGGCAAAATACTGAGACACAGGAAGCATCAAAAAATGGAAGGAATGTACAGAGTCACTGTATCAAAAAGAAATGGTCGATAGTCAACCATTTTAAGAGGTAGCATATGACCCCAACCTGGAGATATCAAGAGAAGTGCAGGCTGCACTGAAGGTATTGGCAAAACACAAGGCTCCAGTGTTGTTGTTTTTTTTTTAATGAATACAAATTAAATGCTTCTACAAACTGATGCAGTGCTGGCGGTGCTTGCTCACTTATGTATGTCAAGAAATTTGGAAGACAGCTAGCTTCGTAGCCAAACAACTGGAAGAGATCCATATTGTGTCCATTCCAAAGAAAGATGACTCTGCAGGAAGCACATGACCCTGAATAATACCATTAATACTACCTACAAGATCTAAGGTCAGTGGTTCGAAACTACCAGCCGCTCCGCGGGAGAAAAATGAGGCTTTCTACTCCCATAAAGATTTACACCCTCGGAAACCCTGTACAGGGTCGCTATGGGTCGGAACCTACTCGACGGCACTTAACAACAACAACACAAGATCTTGTAGGTAATAATAATATTGCTCAGTGACATGTGCATTCATGTGCATAATATCTTATAGCTTGTATGTAGCATTAATGATATTACATTAATGATTTTACATTAATTGCTGAAGATAATTTAATAATGTTACAGCAGTTTGTTGACTATCAAAAATTAAAGCTGGATTAAGAAGTGGACATGTAATGAGAGTTACCATTGTTAAGCATCAGATGGATCTTGACTGAAAGCAAAGAATAGAAGAAAGATGTTTACTTGTGCTTTCTTGACTATGCAATGATATTGAACTGTATGAATCATAACAAACTACAGATAAACATTGCGAAGAATGAGTATTCCAGAACATTTCACTGTGCTCATGAGGCAATTGTTAAAACAGAACAAAGACATATGGAATGGTTCAGGAACCAGAAGGTACACACCAGGATTGTATCCTTTCACCATGAACATATAGACTGAGAAAGTAGATTATATAAAGAAGAATGTGGCATCGGGATTAGAGGAAGACTCATTAGAAACCTGTGACATGCAGATGTGAAAACAACCTTGCTTGCTGGAAATGCTTCCTGATGAAGGTGATTTGAAATACTTATTGATGAAGATCAAAGACTTCAGCCTCACAGTTGTGAGGATGGTGCAGGACTAGGCAGTAACTTTGTTCTGTTGTGCATAAAGGTCACTATGACTTGGAACCGACTTGATGGCACCCGACCACATAATGCTACACATAAAGAAAGGTAGGGAAATGAATGTTTTTGCTCATAGAGAACAGGACAAAACTCATTCACAAGTCTGTCTGTTTCTCAAATCCAGGGTTATCTCTCTCTCAAGATGTTTCCTGATATACAAATGGGCTTTAAAGAGTTCATGGAACAATTCCATTATCTTTTCAATCCATTTTTCCATGAACTTTTTGTAGTTCATAGTAGAACCTTGCTGTTTTCAATTACGCTGATCTTTTGAACTTTCTCCAGAGGCACTTCTGGATGCATTTGTATCGACAAACTTTTGGTCAGTAGGCAAGTACTTAATCTTTTGTCACCCAGGGATTGACTATTAGATGAGCTCATAGTTTCATCAGATCCTACATAGATTAAGAACAGCCTTCAACATTTCTGTACTCTTTGCCCACTTAGCATTGCTTGTCTTTCCTAAGCCTTTTTATATCTCTTGGTTCTGAGACAGACAGGTTCTGTCTTCTCCCCTAAACATCCTTAATTGTCTCCAGTTTGGACGCATGCATTTCATATAAAAACATTGGACAGGTGATCTTTGTAGGTCTACTATGACAAGTATACCCAACAAGCTTCTTGTTATTGTTGTTACATGCCATTAAATCAGTTCTGACCCATAGCAACCCTGTATAGAGTTTCCAAGGAGTGGCTGGTGAACTTAAATCACCAACCTTGCAATTCAAACCGACCTTGCAGTCCAGTGCATTAATCCACAGCACTATACCTGGACTCCATAGCAATCTTCTTAAGATTGATATAAATTGAAGTGATTTTCATAATCCAAGTCCTTAGGCTGTTCTACAGGTTATTATGGTTGCTGTCTGAACTTTAAATTAGAAAGAAAAGAAGGAAAATAAGCAAAATGTCTTTTCTTTCTTTCTAACTCATCTCAGCTGCATGTCATAGTACATTGATTCTGATTTTACACATGGGTTGGCTAGCTTGTCAAAATTTCAGTTGGCTTTGTATCTAAGGGTGGGTGGAACTGCTCCAACTTAAACATAATTGGGTTTTTTAATATCATTCTTTCAAGTGACTTCAACCCCCCTGACTCATTTTCAATTTGGAAAAACTGTCAAGTACATGATGGACTATAAGAGATGTATTTTGGTAAGTGCAACTTACAATTTATCTTTTTTTTTTTTTAAAGACCATTTTATAAAGCTATTTCTGTCTTTTTTTTTTTTTTTTTTTTTTTTTTGGACCATAATGTTTATTTGAACCACAAGTGGTGGTTTAAATCCACCAACTGCTCCTCGAACACCCTATACATACATGGTCGCTTTGATTCTGAA
>NW_006408540.1:18050183-18053639 GCF_000296735.1 Chrysochloris asiatica | reverse complement strand
TGGCATAGCTTCCAGCTTCTCAGCAGCATGCAAGCATGACAGTATGACAAACTAATTTAAATATTTTAAAAATACTGGGATTTTGTAGGATAGTAAAGTTTTGAAAAAATCTTATTTGTCAATATAACATAATAGTCTTTCACTATACCCACAATTTTAATAAAATTATTCCTTCTTAATAAAGCCTTAATAATTAAAACAAAATACATGGATATAATATTTAGAATTCAAAATTTAAGTGCCAGTTTATAATTTCTTCTAATCATTTCCAAGAGTACTGATCATACTTCTATAAGTTCTAAGTGCTCTAATTATTTTTCAAGTAATCATTTACTGGGTATATTCTGGCCTAGTATCATTAATATATAAAAGAACTATGATAATTTTATTCAAATTGATATTAGTATGCGTCCAAACATCACCCATTTCCTATCTTTACAAATTTTCTATTTGATTAGCATCTCTGTGATTTATCCTCAAATGTATTACCATTAACTTCAACAAGTTATGTTAGTTTGAATCACTTCTGCTGTTTCAATACTATATTACATAAGCAATTTCTTCAAATCTGTTTGCAATTTGAAGTAATTTGTTCTTCAGAAACTGTACTGGAATTAATATGCTTTGATCTTTAAAATTAGTCAAATGGAATATTGTTTTAATATTGTTTATAATTTAAATGAAAACTGCCATTGCATTAAATGTTGTTTCTTGATTCATTGCTTAATGGGCCTCAGTTAATTTGTTGTACATGGGAAAATGCAGAGTGCACCCACTGAGTTTAATAGGATCAGAGAAGTATAGTTGTCCTCACCAATGTTTTCATTACACAGAAAACAATAAAAATCTATTTATTTCAAGGCAAATTTCAAAGTATTATTTGAGAATTTATAAAGTAAAGTTAAGGTGTGTTTGTATGATTTTTTCATTAGTGAAAAGGAAAAATGTTTAAATGGCCTCTTTTGAAACTGTCTCATCAGTCTCACAGTCTTGGGATTTAATCAGTAACAGTGACCATCGAACTTAAGCATCTAACCATATATGAGTACGTGTGCTCCCACCCTGGATGTGGCAACACCACCTGGAACTCAGTCAACGGAAAGCAAAGTCCAGAACAGAACAAGACTACAACAACAAGCTCAAGGGAGCTGGGAGTTCAACTGAAGATCAAAATTGTATCAATGTCAAAGAAGGGACAAACGTAGCAGCAGAGATTCTGATGGTGAGGATGCCAGGTAAATTGTAGGATACAATAGATTCTCTTAAAGGGAAAGAAAAATTAGTAGACTATAAGGTAACCCCAAAGAATGTAAATACTTCACAACTTACCATGAAAATGAACTTCCAGGCAGAAAAAGCAAACATGAAAACTAAGACCCCACCAACAAGAAATAGCACAAAAAACACTAACTGAACACAAGAAGGCATGCAGAACAAAAGAATGAACAGCGCTACCAAAAAAGCAACATAATGGCAGCAATGAACAATTATCTTTTGACAATTGCATTGAATGTCAATGGGTTGAATGCACCAGTGAAGAGACAGAGAGTGGCAGATTAGATAAAAAAAACAAGACCCTTCAATATGCTCCCTACAAGAGAAACAACTTACATACAATGACAAAAACAAACTAAGAGTTAAAGGATGGAAAACAATTTACCAAGCTACCTGCAATAATAAACAAGCAAGAGTGGCAATACTAATCTCCGACAAAGTAAACTTCAAGATAAAAACATAAGAGACAAAGAAGGACACTATCTCATGATCAAAGGGTCAATTGAGCAAGACCACATAACCATAATAATTATTTACGCTCCCAATGAAAGAGCACCAAGATACATGAAGCAACCCTTACTAGAATTGAAGAAAAAAATAGTAAAATCTACAATTAAAGTGGGAGATTTTAATATGCTACTTTCAAAACGGGACAGAACAACCAGAAAGAAACTCGAAAAAGTTACAGAGGAACTAAACAGCACAATCAACCAACTTGACCTCATAGATGTATACAGAGCATTCAATCCAACAATATAGCACAATATATATTCTTCTCCAGTGTGCATGGTTCATTTTCCAGAATTGATCATGTGGTAGGTCACAAAGCAAGCCTCCATAAATTTACAAACACCAAAATTCTACAGAGCATCTTCTCTGACCACAACACTATAAAACTAGAAATCAACAATAAGAAGACCAAGGAATTATAGTTGAATGCATGGAAACTGAACAACACCCTGCAGAAAAGAGATTGGGTAAAATAAGAAATTAAACGTGAATTCACAAAGTTCCTAGAAACAAACGAGAATGAAAACACAATATACCAAAATCTCTGGGACACAGCGAAAGCAGTGCTGAGAGGACAATTTATTGTGATAAATATGCATATCCAAAAAGAGGAAAGAACCAAAATTAACACATTAATGCCACATCTCCAACAATTGGAAGCAGACCAGCAGAGGGAACCTACAGTCACCAAAAGAAAGGAAATAATAAAGATAAGAGCAGAAATAAACAAGATGGAAAGTTGAAAAACAAAGAAAGAATTAACAGGACAAGAAACTGGTTCTTTGAAAAGATTAATAAAATTGACAAACCATTGGCAAAACTAACAAAAGTAAAGAGGGAGAGGACACAAATAACTCACATTAGAAACCACATAGGCGATGTCACAACAGAACCAAACGAATTGAAAAGGATAATAACAGAATACTATGAAGAGTTGTACTCCAACAAATTCGAAAACCTAGAAGAGATAGACACATTTCTAGAAAAACATGACCTACCTAAACCTATTCAGAATGCAGTAGAAAGCTTGAACAAACCCATAACAAAAGAAGACATTGATCAGGTCATCAAAAAACTCCCAACCAAAAGAAGTCCAGGCCCAGATGGCTTCACAGGTGAATTCTATCAAACATTCAGGGAAGAACTGTCATCAATTCTACTCAAATGATTACAGAATATAGAAGAGGATGGAAAACTCCTTAATACTTTTTATGAAGCAAGCATAACCCTCATGCCAAAACCAGGGAAGGACATCACTAACAAGAAAACTATAGACCAATATCCCTCATGAACATGTTGTTGTTGTTGTCAGGTGCCATTGAGTCAGAACCGACTCATAATGACCCCATGCACAGCAGAACAAAACAAAGTCCAATCCTGGGCCAACCTCACTACTGCTGCCACACTTGAGTCCATCAATGATGCCACCTGGCCAATCCATATTGTTAGGGGTCTTCCTCTTTTTCTCCGACCCTCCACCCTACCCAGCATGACATTCTTCTCCAGTGACTGTTTCCTCCGGACAATATGTCCAAAGTATGAGAGACGAAGCTTAGCCATCCTGGCCTCCAAGGAATACTCTGGCTACACTTCTTCCAAAACAGATCTATTGGTTCTTTTGGCAGTCCATGGCACTTTCAGTATTCTCCTCCAACACCACAACTCAAAGGC
>NW_006408540.1:18030986-18049600 GCF_000296735.1 Chrysochloris asiatica | reverse complement strand
ATGCAGAACAGGCATCTGACAAAATCCAACATCCATTCCTGATAAAAACACTCAGCAAAGTAAGAATTAAAGGGAAATTCTTCAACAAAATCAAGAACATATATACAAAACCAACAGCATGCATCACTCTCAATGGAGAGAAACTGAAAGCCTTCCTTCTGTGAACAGACCAGACAAGGATGACCTTTCTCACCCCTCCTATTCAATATATTGTGCTGGCAGTTTTAGCCTGAGCTATACGGCAAGAGAGAAATTAAAAGCACCCATATTGGCAAAGAGGAAGTAAAACTCTCTTTATTTTCAGACAATATGATCGTATACATAGAAAACCCCAAAGACTCAGTTAAAAAACTACTAGACCTCATTGGAAGATTCAGCAAAGTAGCAAGACATAAGATCAACATACAAAAATCAATTGGATTTCTCTATAGCAACAACAATAGCACTGAAAAGGACATTAGGCAAGCAATACCATTTATAATAGCTGCCTAAAGGATGAAATATTTAGGAATAAACATAGCCAGAGAAACAAAGGAAATTATAAAACACTACTACAAGACCAAAAGAGACCTACAGAAGTGGAAGAACAGCCCATGTTCCTGGATAGGAAGACTCAACATCATGAAAATGTCAGTACTGCGCAAAGCAATTTACACATATAATGCAATGCCAACCCAGATTCCAAATACATTGTTCAAAGAGATGGAAAAGACGATTACTAACTTCATATGGAAAGGAAAGAGACCCAGGATAAGCAAAGCACTGCTTAAGAAGAAGAACAAGGTTGGAGGTCTCTTACTCCCTGATTTCAAATTTTACTACATGGCCACAGTGGTCAAAACAGCCTGGTACTGGTAAAATGAGATCCATTGATCCATTGAACAGAATCGAGAATCCAGAAATTAACCCATCCACATACAGCCAAATGATTTTCGACAAAGTGCCTAGATATATTGCATGGGGAGGACACAATCACTTTAACAAATGATGCTGTCAGAACTGGAAAACAATACGCAAAATAATGAAACAGGATCTTTACCTCACGCCCTATACAAAAACGAACCCAGCATGGATTAAAGATCTACAATGTGAATCCCAAAATTATGAAAGTCATCAATGAAAAACTAGGGACATTTGTGAGGGTGCTAATTCAGGGCATAGACAGACTAACAAACATTTTAAAAAGTACACAAGCAAAAGTAGACAAAACAGATGAGTGGGACAAACTAAAAATTAAAAACTTATGTACATCAAAAGACTTCACCAAAAGAGTAAAAAGGGAACCCACAGAATGGGAAAAAATCTTTTGCAATGACACATCAGATAAGGGACTCATTTCTAAAATACATAGGAAACTACAACACCTCTACAAGAAAAAGACAAATAACCCAATTAAAAAATGGGCACAGGACATGAACAGACACTACACCAAGGAGGAGATCTGGGCAGCCAACAAACATATGAAGAAATGTTCACGATCACTAGCCATTAGAGAGATGCAAATCAAAACAAAACTGAGATATCATCTCACACCAGCAATAACAGCAAAGATCAAAAAAGTAGAGGACAATAAATGCTGGTGAGGATGTGGAGAGACTGGGACACTCCTGCATTGTTGGTGGGACTGCAAAATGGTCCAACCTCTCTGGAAAGCAATATGGTGCTTCCTCAGAAGGTTGGAAATAGAAATACCTTATGATTCAGCAATTCCTCTACTTGGTATTTACCCACAAGAAATACGAGCCATAACACAAGTAGACATATGCACACCAATGTTCATAGCAGCACTATTTACAATAGCAAAAAAATGGAGACAACCAAAATGCCCATCAATTGAAGAATGGTTAAACAAACTATAGTACATGCATGCACACAATGGAATACTATGCTACCTTGAAGAACAAGGAAGCTACAAGCCATCTTATCACATGGGTGAACCTTGAGGACATTATGCTGAGTGAAATTGGTCAGTCACAAAAGAAGAAATACTGCATAAGACCATTATTATAAAGGACTGAGAAAAAGAACTCACCCAAAAAGGGGGGAAAAAAAATCTCTATATATAATTTCTGAACACCAGGATGTATGGGGTGAAAGTAGGGAAGGGAGGAAGAAGAAGAAAGAGCACAGGGTAGGTAATAGCCATAGGAGAGCCTGGGTGCTGGGGTGGGGGACAGCAATACACAAGAAGCGGGAGGGAAAACGAAGAACAAGGTGGATGGGAGAACGGGCTACAACATGCCCAGTGAAGGAGGCTTCCTGCAGAGTCTCTGTATTACACAAGACCATAGGTGGAATCCTGAACAGCATCCAGAATCTTCTTAGGAGAAATTTCCACTTGAAAGGACAAGCAGATCAGCCTCAGGGGCCAGAAGAACAGAAGATACTTCCTGAAAGAAAGACTGACAGGAAAAATACAAAACAATACAGGCAGATCCACTGAGTACTACAAGAACAAACAAGTGGCTCGCCCAGGAGACATCAAGGCAAGTGGTCAGGTCCCCTCAGGGCAAACTTCCTTCGAAACCTAAGTCTCAATGGGAATACATGCTCTGAGCTCTGATTGGTGACCACGTTCGTCACCCATAAGGGGAAATGAGGGAAAAGCAACAATGAAGCTGCAGCTAAGCCCTACAATGTTCAATAGACTCCTGTGAATCCACTGGAGATCTGGCTGGCCAGCAGTGTGACAAGACGTGGGGACTCTTGGGCCTAGAGTCAGTGACATAGCCACAGAGGACTAGAGTGGAGAGTGAAGCATCCAACTGATAAGAAGAGAGGGCACATGCATAAGTACACCCACACTTGCAGATAATACCCACCTGACCTGGCTTCAAAGGCTGGATGATCAGAGCTCAACCAGAAGAAGAAAGAAGAGGGAAAAAAGAATAATCTGATACAATTTGATGAATTTGACATACACCTATGGAAGCAGTAGCTCAAAAGAGGGAACAATTCTTCACAGTGAGGATCACTGCCACCCCCTCCACACAAGGAGAGGACAGGGATGGGCAACTTGGAAATTGGCTACCCAGAATTGGGGGGTGGGGTGTTACAGAGGCAAGAAGTCACTGGCATACAAGCTTTCAAGATAGAACCTGGATCCAAAGGGCATGGAGCAAGGTGGAATCTCCACTGAGTAGTATCCAATCTGTCTAGGTGGGGCTGAAGAAAGGAGATGCGGATAGGTCTCTTGTGATACAATAGTGAATAATTGTTGTCAGGACTGACTGTAAGGGCTGGAAATGTAAAGGTAGATGCTTTGTAGCAAAGGGAAGAGAGGGATTAACTTTGCAGTCTAGGGGCGGAGGTCTCTGGGACCATCAAGGGAGAAGAGTGGAGAACGGAACCCTACCCAGAGAAGCAGAGATGCCAGAGATGGAGGCAGAGACGACAACACGGAGAGATGGAGTGGCTGGGAACTTTGGACCCAGAAAGGGAGAGGGCCTGTGTGCTGACAACTAGGGGGCAGGCTTGCAGGGTATACCCTGTGGTTGGTGGATAATGCATGGAGGGGATTGTAACCTTGACAAGGAAACAATATACGATGCCATCAATGTGAAGCTCATGTAAACTATCACATAACTCAAAATAAAGCATCCTATATGCTTCCCCCCCCAAAAAAAGAAAAAGAGGTCAAGACCAAGATTTCCCATGACATGATTAATAGGAACATAGAAAGACATTAAAGTTAATCAGAGGATGGAATACTAGACATGATTTTAAGACTGAAACAGTCCCCATATTTCTGTCATCTTTTAACCTTCAAAGTGATGTCTTTCATTTTTGACTGCCATGTCAACTCTATGCCTAAATTCCAACATCTTCAGCCAGTTTTTCCTATTGCTTTAAAGTGTGCTGTTGTTATTGTTGATGTATGCTGTCAAGTCGATTCTGACTCATAACGACCTCACAGGACACAGTACAACAAGACCTCTAGGGTGTTGTGGGCTGTCATTTTTCCAGAAGCTGATCTTCAGATCTTTACTTCCATGCAGACTTTGGTGGGCTTGAACCACTGATCATTCAGTTAGCATCAGAGTGCTTAGCCTTTGCACCACCAGAGTTCCATCATTAAAGTATAATAAACCATATATCAGATGTTCTAAAATATGTTCTACTCTTCAAAGCTAGGTAAGTATATTATCTGTATCATGTAACAATATTTCATATTCATGTGCCTCCTAGTTTCTTTCAAGTCAGTTTAGGATCTAGGACACACAGCAGTTCATTGCTCTCTCCGCATTATTAAGATCAGGTGACCCTGTGTGATGGGTAGTGTGAAGGACAGCAAGATTGCTAAGCACCTCTGAAAGATGTAACTGAAGGATGACACACTCAGGGCTCTCCAAACCCTCAGAACACCGGCATGGTGTTGTCGTTAGATGCCATTGAGTGGTTCACACTCATAGCAATCCTATGCATAACAGAACAAAGCACTGTTTGGTCCTGCAACATCCTCACAATCATTGTTACACTTGAGTCCCTGCTGCTGCCACCATGTCATTCCACCTCTTGCTATATTTTGCTGACTCTCTACCAAGCATGTCTTTCCCCAGGGACTGTTCCCTCCTGATAATATGTACGAAGTATGACAAATGAAGTATAGCCATCTTGGCTTCTAAGGAGCATTCTGGTTGTACTTTTTCCAAAACAGATTAGTTTGTTCTTCTTTTGTTGTAAACATTTCATTTCATTTTTATATTCTTTGATAGATATTGGAAGTCTCACTGAGTTCGTATTTCTAGATCTGGGCTTCACATCTTAAACCTTTGAGTAGATTTAGCCCATTGAAAACAATGCATCTGATGCAATTGTTTTCAGCAGTATACAATGTTTTAAATTTGTATGCGTAGCATGCAATAATTAGATTCTTGAAAAGAATCCCACAATAGAAATTTGAATATGTAAAGTAGTCAGTTAGGCCTTTTAGAAATCAAAGTTATTATTTTGGCTTCAATTTGATGTACCTTATTATTTAGAGAAAGGAATAAAATACCTTTAAGTTATGAAGCAACTTTTGAATCTTTTGGATTTCTTTATTCAATTCTTTTACATTTGCTCTACAAGGGCTAAATAATCGACCCTCAGAGGCCAGACTCTGCTGTTTTACCCAGTTACACCTGTGGCTTCAATCTCTTCTCATGTAGAATGAGAAGAAGAAACACAAAAATCAAACAGCTAACATATAAGAGCTGAATATTTCTCACTAGTGTGTAGTGTGACTTTTCCTTGGGATGTAAAAGTGATAAAAGTGATGCTGAAAGTCAATAAGTAGTCAACTCCACTTGCCTTAAGGATCTGTGGTGAAGAAGCATCTTCTGGGCCAAGACAGAAGATGCTTCTGGAACACAGTATGCCAAGGTTTTACCTTAGGATGTGACTGGTGTTGAGTGAAGCTCTACAAAGGCAAAGACCCATTAAGACTGATCCAGGGAAGTTGTGTTTGATCCTTTATTTAAAGCTGATGCTCTGGCAATGCTAATGATGATGGGAGACAATAATGGTCCTCAGGTCATTCTGTTCCTTATCTTGGGTCTAGACTATGGTGATATGACCCATGTCCAAAACTTGATAAGTTTTGAGCACTATACCTTTCCTTTAACTTTACTTTTCTTTCCAAATTGGCAATCCCAATCAAGAAAAAGAAAAACAATAGACAGAAACTCAAGGTGTTGCTGCAGAACCAGTGATAAAGGGTCTGAAAGTTAAGAAAGGGACATGCCAGTTGGTTTCTCCTAAACCCACAATCCATCTTCAACTAGTGCAGTGTTGTGAACGTAACATGACTCTTCTAGCTATAGTCTTTCTAACTCCTACCTAATGACTAAGTAGGACTATGTAAATGAAGTGCTTGTGGAGAACCAGTGGGATTGGATAGCTTACTACTAATGAAAATAAAGTATGTTGTTGTTGTTGTTAAGTACCATGGAGTTGGTTCCAACTCATAGTGACCCTGCACAGGGTTTCGAAGGCTGTAAATCTTTAGAGGAGCAGAAAGCCTCATCTTTCTCCTGCAGAATGGCTGGTAGTTTCAAACTGCTGACCTTGAGGTTCACAGCCCAATTTGTAACCACTATGCTTACGAATCGGGCTGCGAACCTTAAGGCCAGCAGTTCGAAACTACCAGCTGCTCCGCGGGAGAAAGATGAGGCTTTCTACTCCCGTAAAGATTTACACCCTCGGAAACCCTGTACAGGGTCGCTATGGGTCGGAACCGACTCGATGGCACTTCACAACAACAACAACAACAACATGCTACCAGAGCTCCTTAAATAAAGTATAAGGAACATTAATGTGAGCATTGGTCTGTTTTTCCAACTCACTAAAATTAAAGTGAATTTTCCAGAGATGGAAAGGAGGACCTCACTACAATCAAGAAAGGAAAGCAAGGAGTAGGGCCCTGAACTTCTTTAATACAGATGACAGAGAGACGTAGCACCAGAGGTGACAGGTGATGGCGGTGGTGTGCCATGGAGTCGGTTCCAACTCATAGTGACCCTGAATAGGGTATCTGAGGCTGTAAGTCTTTATGGGAGCAGAAAGCCTCATCTTTCTCCCATGTAAATGTAGGTACTTTTGAACCGCTGACCTTGAGGTTAGCAGCGTAACTCAACTTGTAACCACTTCACTACCAGAGACAACAAAAAACAACAGCAGAGAATCAGTGGCAGCAGAGGTAACAGAATCAGGAGACCAGTAGGAGACAGAGTTGTAAGCTTCCTGGGCCATGGAGCAAAACAGCTGGGTGCATTTAGGCACATGACTGCTGTCAGAGTGGGATGCCTTTGATTACTAACTGGCAGAACTCAGTGCTCTGTAACATTTGCCCGAGAAGAGCAGAGACCAAAAGGCAGCAAGCCCAAGAGGTTGAGGGCCAGACAGAGGCATACTAGATGTGGCTGGGCAAAGATTATCCTCATTGAGACTGTACTCTGATCCTGAATTGTAGCCTATTATTTCACTAATAAACACCATGATCATGAGTATTGTCCAAGAGTTTGTGTGACCATTGCAATGAATTATTAAATACAGCAGAGAAGTAGAGAGTGTCATGGGAGGTATGATTGGTGTCAAAAGTGGTATGGAAGTATGCTTGACCTCCACCTCATAGAAAACAGCCTTGGGCTGGTGCTGATCTTGATTCGCCTCCCACTCCATCCACCACTGCCTTGTAAAGTTAAAGGAGGTCAAACACTTCTGCCACACAATTCTTAGAGCTACCCTCTCAGAATCCCATCTTTGTTTGCCCAGACTCAACCTTGTTCTTTAGGGAGAGTAACAAAAGTGTGGCCATTCCCTCACTCCCATTGGTGGTGGTGTTGTTGTTAAATGTCATCTTAGAAGCAAAAAAATACAGAACAGAAACAGGGATCAGACAAGAAGCCAAACTTCAACCCCTCTAAAGTCATTGCGCTAGTTTTAAAGTCACAGCGTTGTTTTGAAGTGCAGTTGAGTCCCTTTTATGACTCAGAGTGACCCTATATGATAGACTGAAACTACCCCAGAGGATTTCCTGTACTGCAGTCTTTATAGGTGCAGGTCCCTAGGTATTTTTCCTGTAGAGCCACTGGGTGGGTTTGAACCAACAACTTTTTGGTGAGCAGCCAAACACTTGTACCTGGCACCACCAGGGCTCCTTAAAGTCACTATGGAAGATGAGAAACTTTCTTCTTCACTAAATAAAAGTTTAACCATCTTCCCCACAATGACTATGCCATTGTACCTTACCAAATGATGTCTACTAGAACTTTCAGACTGACATCAGGACTAGGTGTTTGAAACAAGTGCTATTTGCAATTTCTTAGATAGTAACAAGATAAGAGTATTTTCAATGGACAATGCTTGAAGTATAATTTAGCCTGACTTACTGTGAAGAAATTTCACTATCTCTTTTGCTTTGATACTTGAATAATGGAACATTGAGATTATGTAAAAATTGTTGTTGTTAAGTGCTGACAAATTAGTTCCAACCCATAGCGACCCTGTACAGGGTTTCCAAAGAGCAGCTGGTAAGCTTGAACTACCAACCTTACAGATCAAACAGACTTTGCAGTCCAGCGCATTAACCGACAGCACCACACCATTTATATAATGTCTGCCTTTGAGATTGCTAATTGAACTAGCTTGGTAACTAGTAAGACTCTTGAATGTTGCCTTCCTTGAACCCTGGTAAGCTGGCAAGCTTTTGACAGAAGGAACTACAAGACCTAAGTATGTGTAAAGCTAGAGAGGCCATATATCTTTCAGAGTTAAGTTTACTGTGCATTTCAATAGTAAAACAGGAAAGATATATGCCTTCAACTGAGAAAGAAGTTAGCATCCACTAGCAGCAATTCTGGAATTGGCATTTCTTAGATTCAATTAGAAAGGAAGTTGCTTTGGTGTGGGATAAAGCAGAAGAAAGGGGCCTTAACTGATAAAGTCACTGCTGATATCATCCCTGGTCAAGGAGAGAGTGCCCTTCATAGCAAAGAAGGATATGGTTAGTACTCGTGTCAGTGGGAACATTGTTGTTGTTGTTGTTAAGTACCGTGGAGTTGGTTCCAACTCATAGTGACCCTATACAGGGTTTCTGAGGCTGTAAATCTTTATGGGAGCAGAAAGCCTCATCTTTCTCCCGCGGAACAGCTGGTAGTTTTGAACTGCCAACCTTGAGGTTAGCAGCCTGATTCATAACCACTAGGATCCTGGCAAATCTTAATGATGATATGTACCTACTTATGTAATCTTTTTATCGTAAATCAAAACAGTCAATGAAAACCAGTTGAGTTATATGACCTTGACCATATGCTAACATTTGCACAACTCCCATTGGCATTGTGGTGACAAATAGAACTCAATGAACTTCCCATGTCGCACTAACAATTTAGACTCATCATTATATTCTTTGCTTGTTTCTTTCTTCCCTCTCCACCTCCCACAAAAAGATAACTCTTCTTTGAGAAAACTCTGGAGGCTGCTGAGAACATTGTACAAGAGATTTCAGTAGTATAGAATAAAACAAATTGTTACAGAACCTTCTGTCCTAGAAATGCAAATATTCAAAAGTCTTATATAGTGATCAAATGCTATGAAAATTCTCCTGGTTTGCCTTGCAAAAGTAACCTGAGCCTTCCTGAGGACTGCTTTATGTCACAATTGCGGAGACCAAAGTGTCCTTAACTTAGGAGACTCCCTGGGTGTTTCCTTCCAGAAGTATTATCTATCCTGACCCATACACTTCCTGCCCTAGTGCCCAACCCAATCCGGAACAATGCCTGTGGGGCATACTACAAAGGAAGGGGCCTCTTAGACTAGAATCCACACTTCAATATGAATCACTCTACTCGCCTTACCCAACCTTCCCTCAAAACTAACTGGATTGAACTTCCTTCCTGAGCTACCTTGTTAAGCAGCTGTAGTCTCTTTTCTTCTTCCTCATTCCTCATTATCAGATCTCAGTGATGAAATGATGAGGATTTTGGGGAATTATAATGATGGCATTACTGGCTATGACAATATTGATTCATGTGTCCTGAAGAAATTGAAATAGGCTTAATACGTATTTTCTTTCTTTCTGTTCTCTTCTGTAAAATATCTTGGTCTGCCAAAAGGGACATATCATAGACAAGTATTTCTCAAGCTTTTGCATGCTGTTTATAATGATTCAAAAAACAACAGTAACAAAAACAAAATACAACAGGTGTCAGTGTGTATGTGAAGAAATTCAAACCCTCATCCATTACTGGTGGGATTGTAGAATGGTATAACCATTGTGAAAAACTTCAACAAAGTATTATTGGTTCCTCAAAAAGAGGTACAATTATCCTATGATACAGTGATTCCAAAGGAGCTCTGGTAGTGTAGTGGTTATGAATCGGGCTGCTAACATAAAGTTTCAGCAGTTCGAAACTACCAGCCATTCCTAGGGAGAAAGATGAGGTTTTCTGTTCCTGTAAAGATTTATGGCCTTGGAAACCCTTTACAGGGTCTTTATGAGTTGGAACTGACTCCACAGCACACCACCATCATAGCAATCCCATGCTTAGGCATATACCCAAAATAATTGAAAGCAGGAAAGTAAATAGGTTGTTATACACCAATGTTCATTGCAGCAGTATTTATAATATCCAAATTATATTGTTGTTGTTGTTGTTATGTGCCGTGGAGTCGGTTCCGACTCATAGCGACCCTGTACAGGGTTTCTGAGGCTGTGAATCTTTATGGGAGCAGAAAGCCTCATCTTTCTCCCGCGGAACAGCTGGTAGTTTCGAACTGCTAACCGTGAGATTTGCAGCCTGACTTGTAACCACCATGCTACCAGAGCTCCTTATAAGCAGTGTAAATGTCCATCAACAGACTGAGTGAATAAATAAAATATGATCTAGACACACAGTGGAATTTGGTGTTGTTGTTACGTTACAGCAGGTTTAGATGCGAGAGTGTCACTGCAGCTCCTGATCCATTGTCGAAGAAACCAAGGCCACTCAGAGAGGTGAAGCAGAGTTTCAGATTTTATTAAGTTGGCTGGCTCAGAGGAGCTAATTTCTCCAGATTCTGAGGCCCAAATGGAGCACAACACGGGCCTATATGGGGTCAGAGTTGGGAAGGGGCCAGGCTGCAGACCTGTTGAAGGGCAGGGGGGAAACCAGGGGGATTGGATCCATTCAGTGTCCTGATTAACAGTCTAGCTTGTCTCCTGGGTGGGGAAGATTGGTCCCATTCAGTAACCTAATTAACATTTTAGCTTGTTTTCTGGGCGGAGAGAGCAGTGAATGATTTTACCTTTTCCTGTTCACTTATTTTTGTTTCTAGTTGCTGTTGAGTTAATTCTGACTCAATCTGACCCCAGTGTGCAAAGCAGAACTGCCCCATAGAATTTTCAAAGTTGTGATCTTCCAGAAGCAGATAGCCAGGCTTTTCTTCCAAGGAGCCTCTGAGCAGGGTTTGTACCACCCAGTGTCTCCGACAAAAAGAGAAATGAACTCCTGATCCTGATCCATTCTACAATATGAATGAAATGTGAAAACTTGATGCTGAATGAAACAAGTCAGCCACTAAAAAACACATACTGCATGATCTCACTGAGGTAAGATATCTAGAATTAGCAAGTGTATGGAGACCAGCATGTATTCATGTTTATAGGAGTGGGCAGAAGGGAGGAGAAAAGAGAGAGACATGGCTCAGAGGACACAACTTCTGTTAAAGCGTGGAAAATTTGGAAACAGTAACAGTATTGGTGGAACCACATGATAAGCATTATTGATGTTATAGGATCGAACATATGAAGAATACTGAATTGGCCAATGCTCTGCTACATACATATTTACCACAATAAAAAAAACTAACATATTTTTTTAAAAGCCTATTGAACAAATAAGGAAGCGTGATGGCTCTATACAATAAGCACTAGACTGCAAAACACAAGGTCTGCGATTCGAGTCCACCAGCTGCTCCGCAGGAGAAATATGAGGCTTTCTACACCCGCGATGGTTCAAACCCACCAGGTACTCCTCAGAAACCCTATGCAGGCTTGCTATGCGTCAGAAATGACTTGACAGCACTTCACAGCAACAGCAACAATTGAACAAATAAACATGCTTGTTCCTTGGGAAAAAGAAATCACCTACAAAACTTACTGAAACAGTAACTACTGGATGCCCCCCTTCCCCGAGTTTCTGGTTCAATAGGTTTGGGATAAGGTCCAACTAGTTCCAATTCTAAGTGGTTTCCAGGTAAGCATGATGCTGCTGGTCTGAAGCCCCTGCTCTGCGAACCCCATTTGAGATGAAAGGGCTCATATTTGTGAGCTCGAACTGCGGTGAATCACTCATCATAACTAGCTGGTAGACTTCCTCAATTTACCACGAGCATTAACTGGCAGTTTTATGTCCCAGGAACTTCCTGGAACATGGGCAAGCCAGGACAATCAGTCACCCTTAGTGAAACTGACCAGTGTTTTTAGTTTAAGGAGAATTTTGTAGCCTGTAATATTATTGAAGTACCATGGTGGCACAAGTGGTTAAGCATTAGTCTGCTCATCACAAGGTTGGTGGTTCAAATCCATCATTTGCTCTCTGAGAGAAAGATGGGCTGTCTGCTCCTGTAAAGATTTCTAGTCTTGGAAACCCGATACAGCCATTTGACTCTGTTCTTTAGGGTCAATGAGTCAGAATCAACTTGACACTAGTGGGTGGGGTTTACTAATTCTGAGAAGCCCCTGTGTAGAGGGACGGTTAACACACTTTGTTGCTAAATGAAAGGTCAAAATTCAAGACAATCTAGAGGTGCTTCAGGGAACAAAGACCTGGAGATCTTCTGAAAAAATCAGCCATTGAAAACCCTGTGGAGCACAATTCTACTCTGACATCTATGGGATCATTGTGAATCAGAGTTTACTTGATAGTTATTGGTTTAATATTTCTATAAACAATTTTCAAGCATACTGGACCACAATCTCTTTATAACTGAACCACAACCTCTTCAAACCTGAGACCAGAACAACTAGATGGTGCCCACCTGCGTCTACTACTTGTTCTGGTCAGCAACACAATAGAAAGTCCCAGATAGAATGGGAGAAAAATGTAGAACTCAAATTCCTAAAAATGTCCAGACCTACCGGACTGATAAAGACTAGAGGAACCTCCAAGGCTATCACCCTAACATACCCTTTGAACTTAGAATTGAAGATACCTCCGTAGATTGCCTTTCAGTCAAAAACTGGATTATAAAAGAAACAATATTACCAATGAGTAATGTGCTTCCTTAAGCAATTAACTACATGAAGCCAAGTGGTTAACAGGTACCAAAATCAGGTATGAGACAGCAAGGGGAAGGGAAGTTACATCAAGAGAAAGCAAACAAACAGAATGGAAATGAGAATGCTGACATATTGTGAAAATTGTAATAACATGTAACAATTTGATAGACATTGTTAAAGGAGAATCTAATTTGCTGTTTACAGCTAAAACACAATGATATGTTTTTTAAGTATAGGAAAGATGATTGTTGTTGTTGTTGTTATGTGCCATGGAGTCGGTTCTGACTCATAGTGACCCTGTACAGGATTTCAGAGGCTGTAAATCTTTACGGGAGCAGAAAACCTCATCTTTCTTCCACAGAACAGCTGGTAGTTTCGAACTGCTGACCTTAAGGTTTGCAGCCCGATTTGTAACTACTTCACTACCAGAGGTCCTTAGGAAAGATGATTGTTGTTGTTGTTGTTAAGTGCCGTGGAGTCGGTTCCGACCCATAGCGACCCTGAACAGGGTTTCCGAGGCTGTAAATCTTTACGGGAGCATAAAGCCTCCTCTTTCTCCCGCGGAACAGCTGATAGTTTCGAACTGCTGACCTTGCGGTTCGCAGCCTGATTTGTAACCTCTACGCTACCAGAGCTCCTTGGAAAGATGATTAGATGACTCAAAATGTCATCTAAAAGAGGACAATTTTAGGGACTACAGAAAAGTTGATGTTTTTGAACTAAGGTGTGGGTAAAGCACTATGGATTGCCAGAAGAACAAGCAAATCTATCTTGGAAAAAGTACAGCCCGAATGCTCCTTTGAAAAAGGCAAAGATGTAGAGACTTCATCCTACATACTTTGACAACGTTACCAGGAGGGAGCAGACCTTGAAAAGAACATCATCATGCTTGGTAAAGTGGAGGGCTAGCACAAAAGAGAAAGACCCCCAACAAAATGGATGGCCACAGTGGTTGCAACAGTGGACTCAAGCATAATAACAATGGTGAGGATGGCACAGGACCAGCCAGTGATGTGTTCTGTTTTATGTAGGGTCTCTATGTCAGAACAGACTCAATGGCATTTACCAACAGAAAAGTTAATCCAACATAAATAACAGGTAGAATAAGCGAATCATTTTTTTAGACAAGGTAAATGACTTTCACGACTTTAATGCCTCCAGGCATTTAATACTTATGATGTTATTGTTAGGTGCCATTGAGTTGGCTCTGAGTCAGTGAAACAGACCAAAACACTGCCCAGGCCTGGACCAGGCCAGAATAAACATCTCAATTGTTACATTTGAGTACTTTGCTTCTGCTGCTGTGCCAATCCAGCTCGCTAAAGTTTCACTGACCCTTGACTTAACCAAGCATGATGTCCTTCTCCAGGACTGGTCCCTCCTGATGACATGTCTCAAATATAAGAAACAAAATCTCAAAATCCTAGTTTCTCAGGAGCACTCTAGCTGTACTTCCAACACAGACCCATTTGTTTTTGTTCTTCTGGCAGTCCAAGGGACCTTTCATGCTCTTCTCCAGCACCATAACTCAAATGCATCAATTCTTTTATGGTTTTCCTTAATCGTTGTCTAACTTTCACATGCCTATGAAGCTATTGAAAATATCATGACTAGGATCAGGCACATCTTAGTCTCCAAACTATTTTTGCTCTTAAACACTTTAGAGTGCTCTTGTGCAACAAATTTGCCTAATTCAACAGGTAGCTTGATTACTTGGCTGGGACTTTAATTAGTGTTGATAGTGGATCCGAGCAAAATAAAGTCTTTGACAACTTCAATCTTTCCTCCATATTTGATCCTGTTATTTATCAGTCCAGTTGTGAGGATTTTTGTTTTCTTTACTTTGAAGTGCAATCCATACTGAAGGCTGTAATCTTTGATTTTCATCAGTAAGTATTCTGAGTCCTCTTCACTTTCATTATGCAAGGTTGTATCATCTGCATATCACAGGTTGTTAATGAGTCTTTCTCTAACCCTGATGCCACATTCTTTTTCATATATTCCAGTTTTTCAGATGACTTGTTCAGCATACAGATTGAATACCTATGGTGAAATAATACAATCTTGGCATGTACCTTTTCTGATTTTAAACCATTCAGTATCCACTTGTTCTGTTTGATGTACAGATTCCTCATGAGCACAATTAAGTGTTCTGTAGCATCCACTCCTCGCAATATTATCTATAGCTTGTCATGATCCACACAGTCAAAAGCCTTTGCATAGAGAATAAGGCACAAGTAAGCATCTTTTTGGTATTCTCTATTTTCAGTCAAGACCTATCTGATGTCAACAATGATATCTCTAGAGATCAAATCCTTTTCTGATTCAGCTTGAATTTCTGGCAGTTCTCTGTCAATTTACTGTTGCATCCATTTTTGAAAGACCTTCAGGAAATTTTTACTTGTATTCCATCTGGGGAGGTTCATGTGTTTAGTCATCATTTTTTTTTGGCCTCATTGGATTGTTGTTGTTATGTGCCGTGGAGTCAGTTTTGACTCATAGCGACCCTGTACAGGGTTTCCGAGGCTGTAAATCTTTATGGGAGCAGAAAGCCTCATCTTTCTCCTGCAGAACAGCTGGTAGTTTTGAACTGCAGACCCTGAGATTCGCAGCCCAATTCGTAACCACTATGCTACCCAGTTCTAAGCTCTGAGTTGCCTCCTGAAGGCCCTAAAATTCTCAGAAGAACAACTGATGACAGTTCTACAGAAAAAACATTTGATAAAAACTATCAGACAAAATCACCAGTGAAAACAATACAAAATGTGAGTCACCGTTTCAGAGACTTTCATAGATGAGTAGAAAAATACAAGCCCAAGTCCATGTGAGTCAACAATTTTCCCCCCTTAGAGTGTAATTCCCGTGGATTCAATTTAGTTTCTTAACACACAATGAGATGACCAGTTCCTTTCAATTATGTTTATATTTGCTTCAGTTCCAGATCCATTATATATGATATAGATAATCTCTGTAATTACTGTTAAAGAGTAGGTTGTCTGTAAAAAAAAAAAAGAAAGAAAGAAAGAATTCTGTATTATAACTTTATGCTTAGGTGATCAAAAGGACTTTGAAATCTCTAAATCACTGTCTAAAAGACTCCATTTATTCAGTATTCACATTTCTAAGAATGCAAGGGTAATTCAAAAAGTATTGCTACAAAATCGTAGAAACCTTGTATAGTGCGATGAATTGTTTGGCATGACTCTCCTATCCCCTAGTTGTTGTGACTCTCACCAAATGTCTAGGTGGGACTCTGCAGATTAGGTGTTTTCCTCTTTCTTCTAGGTCTAGGTAAGAGAAAGTTGGGGAAGATATTGATAGGACTATATAATTCTGTTGTAACTGACTGTTAACAGGGCTTATTGTGATTATAAAAACTTAGAAAGATAACAAGGGGATTGGTCAGTTTTGCCATTCTGTTAGGTTTAAAAACAGCCATCTCAGAAGCAAGAAGGAGTTCTGGTAGCGTAGTGGTTACGAATCGGGTTGCGAACCTTAAGGCCAGCAGTTCAAAACTACCAGCTGTTCCGTGGGAGAAAGATGAGGCTTTCTGCTCCCGTAAAGATTTACAGCCTCGGAAACCCTGTACAGGGCCGCTATGGGTCGGAACCGACTTGAAGGCACTTAACAACAACATCAGAAGCAAGAAGGGGGACCTCACAACCACCAAGAGAGAAAAAAGAGCCAGAGTGGACTCCATCCTTTGAACCCTGGTTATTGAATCTCCTTGATTAGCTAGGACACCAGAGAAACTGCAGAGAAGCAGCAAAAGAGCAGCAGAACCAAGAACCAGAGCACAAGGCACAGTGGTGGGTTTCCCAGCCCACGGAGCAAGTAAAACAGAGTGTCTTTTAGCAGGAGCCTCACTCCATCCGGGGAGCTAGGTATGCTAGAGCCAAGTGGAGTGGAGTAGAGTGCCCTTTGGGCATGTATCAGCAGCTCTAACCCATCTTTGCAACATTGCCAGAGCAGAGCTGAGGTCATGCTAAGAAGCCAAGAGACCAGAAAGAAGCCTGACTGCAGGCATGGCAGAGAAGCGGTTGTCCTAACCATGTCCAGAACTGTGTCTGGCACATTTCTGATCCTGAATTGTTAGCTGTTAGCTTCTCTAATAAACCCCATAATCATGAGTATGGCTTGTGAGTTCTGTGTGATCATTTCAGTGAATTATTGAACCCAGCTGAGAAGCAGAGCGTGCTGTGGGGGAAATGGTTTGTGTCAGAATTGGTAAGGAAGATGGAAGGGTAGAGGCATGTTTGACCTCAGCCTCACAGGAATTGACTCTAGACTTATGCTGATGGTGATTTTGACTCCTCCTCCTCCACACCATTTGTTTGCACCATTCATTATTAAACACAAATTTCAAAGTGTGAAGCCATTGTTTCTCAACACATTCTCCATCTAGGTCTATGACTTTTTAATGATGGTGGTTCCATCTGTCTAATCCTTCTCCAAAGAATCCTGTGCTCTTCAATTTGTACCACTTGAAGGACTAAAGTCATTGTGTCTTTTTAATGTTGAGTTTGGGAAACAAAAAGAAGTCTGAAGGCATAAGATCAGAGCTGTAGGGTGGATACGGCAAGATTTCCCAACAGAATCCTCTTAGGACAACTTTGGTACTCTTGAAGAATGAGCAGGTACATTGTTGTGTTGAAAAAAAAAAAAAATTCTTCAGTGGAATTTTCCTGACTTTTTTCTCATTAATGCAGTTTACAATGCTCTTAAAATTTCTTCCCCTATGATTGTACTGTGTGCTTCCAGAAAACCCATCAAGATTACTCCTTTGGGGTCCTCAGAAACAGTTTCCATTACCTTCTGAGCTGGCCTGTCTGCCTTGAATTTAACTAGCCCAGCAGATCCCCTTGAAAACCACTGTTACGATTGGATCTTCTTTTTGAAGACACTCGAATGAGACTAAGTGTTTTCCTGAGAGAACTTGTCTGCAGCCATCTGCTGATCACAGAGATATATTAGAGCACACTTTGCTTGGAATAAAGTCATGCATGTTTGAATTGGAACCTTAGTAGCAATACTGCCTCACTCACTCTTGTATGAATGATCTCATGAGATCCTGCAGTGTCAGTAATGAGCATTTATTGAGACCCTATAGCTCGGTGTCACCATTTTGTACAGATTATATCTCGTTCCTACAGCAATGATTTTAGGAATCATAACTAACTCGGATGGAAAATTGAAAGCTCACAGAGGTTACAGGGGACATCATGAGTTATTCTGCAGCTGAGATTTGAACTCAGATCTTTCCAGCTCCAAAGCTTGCATTTATTCCTGTACGATGATCTGAGAAAATATTTGCTAGTTTTAGGGTTTTAGAAGGAGCCCTGATGGCACAGTGGTTAAGTGTTTGTCTGTTAACCTAAAGGTTGGCAGTTTAAACCCACTAGCAGCTTATCAGGAGAAAGATGGTATCTGCTCCTAGAAAGATTGCAGCCTTAAAGACCCTATGGGGCTTTTGGACTCTGTCCTACAGGATCACTGAGTCACAAGCAACAATGGCTATTGTTCATTTCATTGGTCATCACTTAGTATTAAGGAAAATCTTATGGGGGCTGATTATTTCAAGTGCACTGATTCTAGAATCATCGTACCTGCTACGTTGTAATACAGGGACTTGTGAACAGGCACAGAGGTTTGGCAGGAGGGCTTTCCTTGGTTAGGAAAAACTAAAGCAGCAGGAAAACAGCCTGCTATACTTGTTAAAATATTGTATGTTGTTGTTGGTAAGTGCCATTCAGTCAGTTCTAACTCATAGTGACCCTGTGTAAAGTTTCTGAGGAACAGCTGGTGGGTTGGAACCACTGACCTTGTGATTAGCAGTCCAGTGCTTATCCAACAGTGCCACTTATATGTTATT
>NW_006408540.1:18026991-18030521 GCF_000296735.1 Chrysochloris asiatica | reverse complement strand
TGGGCATGTCCTGCTGGAGTCCTGGTGTGTGGCCTAGAATAGGCACTGGACTGCTAACCACAAGGTCAGAGGTTCAAACATACCAGCAGCTCCTGGAAAACCCCATACAGGGTTGCTATGAGTCAGAACCAACTGGATGGCACTTAATAACAACAACATAGCTCACGAGTAGCTGGGGGTTAAAGTCCCTCCCCTGTCCCTGATGGAAGGTTATGTTTGTTCATCTGATCAGTTTCAGGACTGGCTCATCCTTTTCTGAAGGAAAGCTGCTCACCCACCTCTAGGAAAGCTTCCAGCTTTTTATTTTTTCTATTCTATAATTTATCCCTTTTAAAGCCAAAGGGGTAGGGAGGGAGCACTAGTCAAAATATATTTCTTTACTCCTGTACTTTATATCTTTAATGATTTTCTCATCAAGAAAATCACCTTTTCCATCTCTAAACTCACACGAGTTCCCTCCTCATGCTGCAGAATAATGCGCTGTACCACAAGGTCAGTTGTGAACTGCAAGGTTGGCAGTTCAAACCCACCAGCTGCTCCCTGGAAACCCTATACAGGGTCACTGTGAGTCAGAATCAAGTTGTCAGCACTTAACAATAACAACAACAACAATCAGCATTTGTCTACTTCTGTAAAGACTTTGGAACCCCTATGGGACAGTTCAACTGTCACTTAACTTTGCTGTGATTTGAAAATTCACCCAAAACACGTAACAACAGCAATGCTCTTACAATGTTGCTTTTAAAGGTGTGGCACAAACAGTTAAGCCCTGGACTACTAATGGGAAGTTTGGCAGTTCAGATTCACCCATAGGTGCCTTGATCAAAAGACTGAGCAATCCATTTCTGAAACGCCACAGCCTGAAAACCACGAGGAACACAGTTCTTCTCTGCATATATGGGGCTGCTCTGGGTTGGAATTTACATGACAGCAACTGACAACAACAAAACATCCATTATTCGTCAGAATTACTTAAGATGATTTAGTATTATTTACAACTATAAGAAAATAAAAGTGATGAAGGCAAACACTCTCCAAACTTCCTAACACCTCTGTTCCTTCTCCAATTACGAGCCTGGCAAGACAACAAATCCCTAGTCCCATGAGAATGGCTCACCCAAGGTGGCCCCCAAAGTACTCACTCATTGCAGGATGAGAAAACATCCCCTGACCAAGGGCCATTCGTCATTCACATCTCCACTTCCTGGAGTCTGGGCTCTGAGCCCAGATCATCATCTGCCCTGCCTTGACCTTTTGTATGTTGGCTTGAAACACAGTGGCACTCTTGGCTTGACCTAGTAAATTTTTGTCAGTAGGTCAAGATATGAACTGGTTACCTATATCTACATATATGAAGTCTTAGTGTGGCACTGTAGGATAAGCACTGGACTTCTAACCACCAGGTTAACAGTTCAAACCCACCAGCCACTCCTCAGAAACCCTATACAGGGTCACTATGAGTAGGAAGGGCACTAAACTACAACAGCATGATGCTGGAAGCGATACCATCTGTGCTTCAAATACCAGTGTGTGGACAGGTTTCAATTGAACTTAGACTACGACAGATGAAGAACCACTCCCAAAAATCAGCCAGTGAGAACCCTATGGATCATAAAAGAACATTGTCCAGTTAGCTTGTTTTAGATCTGTGATTAGGAGGGATCAGTCACTGGAGGAAGACATCATGTTTGGTGAAGTAACGGGCCAGCCCAGGAAGGGAGACCCTCGGTGGGATGAATTGGCACAACAGCCGAATCAGTGGACATGAACATGTTGGTGATTCTGAGGACATCACAGAACTGGGCAACGATTCATTGTCCATAAGTCACCGCAAGGAATCAGCTAGATGGCAACTAACAACAACAACAATGAGTTCTGGATAAAAGAGGACGATGAATGTATGCAAGCGGTCATAAGCTGATGCCCAATAGTGAGGCACAAATTGATGAAACTTTGACAAAGAATGAGAAAGCAGCTGGGCAAGAGAATGGTCAGGAAGTGAGGCAGAGTGCCAAGGAGTTAAACAAGCATATAGCAAATTGCATTGTTCTGTGCTCAGCAAACAGCAACCACCTTCTCTTTTCTTTTAAAAGACATTTAAAAGTCAAATAACTTGAGGCTTTTCTCTCTCTGTAATCAAATGAGCAGGGTTATTAATAGAAGCAAATTAAATACAAATGGCCAGTATCATAAAAGCTTTTTACTTTACTACATGTCTCAGATCAAAAACAAAGTAGAAGTGTCCTAACAGCATTTCACATTTTAAATTAGCCTAACTGTGGAAACTGAAGGAAACCAACAGACTTCTTAAAATGCAAAATACCTTTTGCTGGTCTTACTCATGAGGATCAAATTCCCCCTTTTTGGCAGACAGGAGATGATATTTTAAACTCTAAACTGAAGCACATGAAAGTTGCTAGTGGTTTCTTCCCCTAGGGTGTAGACAACAGAGCCCCTGGCAGGCCTTGGGATTTCAGTCTCTCACTTCCAGAATGAAAAGGTACTGGGGGTGTGGAGCGTGGACACAGGGCTACTAGACATCTTTGTTCTAGAACATTAAGAGCATTTGAGTTTCTGCTTCACAAATTCCAAGGAATGTCATCTTTTTAACAAATCTTGTTGCTGTTGTTAAGTCCCTGTTCCGACTCATACTGACCCAGTGTAGGTTTTCCAAGGAGCAACTGGTGAGTTTTCACTCCCGACCTTGTGGTTCAAACCAACTTTGTAGTCCTGTTCTTACACTATAGTGTCACAACACGAGGTACAAATAACCCCTCTCAATATTTTCCCCAAGGATTCAAATAGACAGAAGTTGGCCAATTGGGTTTGCAACAAGTATAACCTCCTTCCAGTATTTCCAACTGAACACCCCATCTTTTTCCAGAATGGAGCAATTGCTACTAAGAAATTGTTTCTTTCTAACCTGTGAATGGTGTACAGAAACAGGATTTCCATTTGCTTGGTGAAGTTTGTTCAATCATTAACATCTTACATTGTCTGGGTTAAGTAGCTGAAGGTTATCCAGCAAGCAGCAGGGAAGGGAAGTGCTGAACCATAAACATAGATAGAGAATTTGATTGATAATTCTGTTTTCCAAACTACATTTAGAAACTTTAGGACAATTTAATCTGGCCTGGGCTAGATTTATATTTACTTGTCAGGAAGAAATGTTTGCTAAGCAAATTAATGTACCAATACCTTGAGGTTCGGAGTCCTGGTGTGGCCCTGTAGGATCCTCACTGAATTATAAGGTTGGTTTGAACCACAAGGTCAGCAGTTCAAACTCAGCAGCCACTCCTCAGAAACCCTATATAGGGTAGCTATGAGTAAGAAGCGAGTCAACGGCATTAAGTAGCAATAACCTGGTGTCTCAATCCCACGAGACACTTCTTTGAAACCCTATACAGGATCACCATGAGTCAGAACTGACTCAATTGCACTTGACAACAACAACAACCTGCTGTCCTGCAGTTAATTCTTACTCATGGCAAATCCACGTTGCAGAGTAGAACTGCTCCATAGGTTTTTTT
>NW_006408540.1:18017218-18018191 GCF_000296735.1 Chrysochloris asiatica | reverse complement strand
TGAACCACTGACCTTGTCATTAGAAGTCTGGAGCTTATCCTGCAGTGCCACACCAGGACTCCTAACCTGATTTTATCAGTCTCAAAATGAATTTGGTTGTATTGAGCTCCCTCCCCGACTCGCCCTCACTGTCAGCAAATTAAAACCTAAATTTCTATTTCATGCAAATATCTGACCTTCCCAGGAGCCAAAATCCAAGTCAGTCAACTGACTTTCCAGAAAAGGAACCAGTTTCACCTGGTTCAAATTTTCCCCTTAATCCCAAATAAGGAAAGAAAATGTCTACCGGCCAATCTGAAGATTGCCCTGCCCAGCTTCCTTGTTCTTTGTCGGGTATTGTTTTTCCAATTGTACCATGTTTCTGAACTTGTCTGACTTCCAGACAAGACTTGCTGTCTTCAATTCATAAACAAATGTGATATTATGAACATTTGATTGTTAACAGCCTGAAGGTGGGGCATGTCTACCTGTTCAAACAATATTAAAGAGGCCAGTACACTGGGGAGGAGGTTGTTGAGGGACAAGGGTAGGAAGAGATGGTAGGACACCATCTTATTGGCCACTATAGAATGCATCCTCCTTGGCTTCCATGAACACGGGCTCTGCTGGTTCTTCCTATCTTTAGTTTCTTCCTTCATCTCCTCCTTCAGTGGCATCTTGCCTTCCACCTCTCCACTCAAACTTCTTGCTCTATTCTTGCCCCTCTCTTGTCACCTATCTCTTCATGATCACATCCACGTCTTTCCCTTCTCCCATATGCCCAATTTCAAAAACTGTCTCTAAATTACACTTATTTTCGAAGTGCTATTTCTAACTTGATGGCCTAACAAACATCTGGGACTCAATATGTAATATACCAGCTTTCTTCCCAGCAATTCCTGGGGTATTTGCTCTTTCCATTCGTGAAAACATAATTTCCCTAGACAGTCATGTTTAAAGTCTCCTAAAGGAGCTCTGGTAGCATAGTGGTTAC
>NW_006408540.1:18013528-18016266 GCF_000296735.1 Chrysochloris asiatica | reverse complement strand
CTCTGCCTCCATCTCAGGCATCACTGCTTCTCTGGGTAGGGTCCCGCTCTCCGCTTTTCTCCCTTGATGGTCCCAGGGACCTCTGCTCCTAGACTGCAGAGTTAATCACTCCCCTCCTTGCTACAAAATGTCTACCTTTACATTTCCAACCCTCACAATCAGTCCCGCATAGGGTTTTTTAGGTTGTCATCTTTCCAGGAGATCACCAAGTCTTTCTTCTACCAAGCCTCTGGGTGGGTTCAAAACGCTGGCCAATCAGCTAGGGCTGAGCACTTAACCAGGGCTCATTTTCTAAAGAAAGAAAGGGGAAAGGTGCAATTCTAAGGTGTCACCTAGAAAAGATAGTAGTTTTGCAAAACCTGACAGAATAGTAGGACCTGGATGCAAATTCCTCTTTTTGTACCAGCAAATTCTGATTCTGTAATCTCTGTTGTAGAGCATGAGCTCTGAAGTCTTTTTGCCTATGAACGACTGCAGACAGCTTAATTCTAACTTGTGCTTAGAATTAAGCTGTTTGGGGACAGGCGGGCGGGGTGTTCAGATGTCATTTTTTCTTGAGTACCTCATATACCTATGAGTTAGAAGCAGAGTATATTTAAAAGTGAGTTTGGGTCCACTTTCCCCAGCTGACCCTCACAAGCACTTTCCTCACAGTAAGGGCACCTTACTGATTACCTAGTTGTAATGTCACACCCTGAGAGCCTCAGAGATAGTCCATAAACCTTCCAATCTGTAATAGGCCCAACATGCCTATGTGAGGCATTGCTGTTGTGGGGGAGATCACTTTGTTCTATGTAGCCTATAAAGCGTCACTTCCTAAAGGTTGTTGTTTTTAAGAGCCTTTGAGTAGGTTGCGACTCACAGTGACCCTGTATAGGGTTTCCAAGAAGCAACTAGTGAGTTTGAACTGCTGACCTTGTGGTTCAAACCGACCTTAGAGTTCTGTTCTTTACCCCACAGCATCACATCAGGACTCCTAAAGGTAGAACCTTGGAATTCCATCATGTTGTTGAAAGTTTCCAAGGATCAGAGGACCAGCTGGTAGATTTGAAATGCTGATCTTGCAATTAGCAGTCCAGTGCTTATCCTAACAGCAACACACCAGGACTGATGGCATCTGTAATTTCCCTCACTGGATGATATGTTTTTATTCTCTTGTCTCTAAGAGAATTTAAGACTCCTATTTAAGATTTAAAATGATTCTCTGTAATATTTATACATGTCAATATGGGGTCTCTTTTCCCTGCAACATCTTGTGTTTATTCATCAGACTTGGGCTGCTTCGTAACTCCTGTTTGACTTTTTAATTTGGCAATTTACCACAGATCAACTCAAGAAAGAATTCAAGTAATGAGTGAACTCCCTAAAATGACTAATTGGAAATAATCATTCCCCCCACCCCCCACCAAACTGTTGAAAGATTGCAAGGTTTACAAGTCCACATAATCCACAACTAGTTTCCATGGTTAAGTCCATCGTCAGTCACCCACATCCCTGCCTCCAGCCACAGGGCATAGGCGCTGTGGACCTTTTCTCCGCAGATGGTTATTTTCTGTGACTCGTCCTTTGCAAAGATAAGACCCAGGGTCCACATCACTCCCGTTCTCTCCTTCCCTTCTTCCTCTTCCTCCCGAGAAGCCTACCTTCAAGCCAGTTCAGCAAGACTTGGTGATACTATATTTTCTCCCTGCTGACAAGCAAGCATCATTGGTGCCTCTCAGGAAGATGCACAGAGCAAATCTCCCAGTTCTGTTTGCATAATTGTCCAGTCTTCTCCCTTTGTGAGGAGGGGACAGTCTCCAAGGGGTGGCTGGGCTTATTGCTTGAAGCATAAACTCTAACTCAACTGTGTTGTTGCAAAAAAAAAAAAATGGCCAGAGGACATGTCTGACTTCTTCTGGCTTCACAGGGGGGAAGGAGAGTCCAACTCAGAATCAGCCCAAAGACAGCTGAATCCTATACTGTAGAGGTCAGACATGCCTCCTCTACCTGTAATCTTCTGATACCTACCATTCCTCCCATAGCACTCTCTGCTTCATATCTGGGTTTGGTAATCCATTGCAATGGCCACACAGAACTCAAAGACAATATTCTCAACTAGGGGGCTTGTTAGGGAAATGAAAGGGTATGATTCAGGATCATAAACAACTCAGAATGCAGCAGCTCTTCAGACAGGAATGCCTCTACATCAGGCATTTGTCTTGTCGTCAGCCACTCAGCCATGTGGTCCCTTGGCTCCTTTGCCTTGGCTCTGTTCTGATAACTGTTATAAGTCTGTGAATATCCAAAAGACACATTCTACAAGCCAACCTGCTGCCTATAGGCACTCAGCTTTACACAGGGTCCTAGAACCTAGTCCTCTGCTGTCACCAAGTTCCCAGGGAGGAATCTCATGTTTCACTCTTGCTCTTCCTTCTTCATGGTCTTGGGTTCATCTGTTCCTGTTTCTGAGATGACTCCTTTTAAACCTGAGGGGATGGCAAAGCTGACGAATCCCACCCAGCATTAGAGTCCTGTACATACATCCTATTTACATGGTAGGATAAGTACTGGACTACTGACTACAAGATCAGCCATTCAAACCCACCAGATGTTCTCAGAAACCCTATACAGGGTTTCCATGAGTAGAAACTGACTTGATGACACACAATAACAACAACCCAATGATTGGTGAGAATTAAGACATTGGATAGAAAAGCCATAGGAAGTAAATTCAAGGTACCACAGGTGACAAAGAA
>NW_006408540.1:18007083-18013428 GCF_000296735.1 Chrysochloris asiatica | reverse complement strand
ACAGATTTCCTTTATGGAAACAATCTTTCCTTCCATAATGTCACTGAGTGGATTTGAACTACCAACCTTTTAAACTAGTGTGGTGGTTGTGTGCCCTCAAGTCAATTCTTGCTCATAGCAACCTGTATATGGGGAGTTTCTAAGAATTGTCGATTTGGCAGTTACCAGTGCAGGTCTTGGTGTGGCGCTGTGGGTTAATGCGCCGGACTGCAAAGCCATTTGAACTGCAAAGTCGGTGGTTCAAGCTCACCAGCTGCTCCTCGGAAACCCTATACAGGGTCGCTATGGGTCAGGACCAACTTGATGGCACTTAACAACAACAACAACAAGTCCAGGTCTTACCCACAGCGCCACAGCAGGTACAAACCATTTATAATACCCAGGACCACCCCTAAGGAAATTAATAGTGAAAACAAAATTATATAGTGAAGGTTAGTCTACTACAAGGAATCCTGGTGTGGTGTGGTAGGGTAAGTACTGGACTGCTAACCACAAGGAAACCCTCCAGGGTGTCCCTATGAGTTGGAACTAATTTGATGACACTCAACAACAGCAATAACAAGGTTACTAAAAAGAATCAGGTACAACTGGTTTCTTTTATGATTTATTTGTATAGACTGTGAGTGGTTAAAGAATATAGTGTAAAAGTGAAGACATGATTTCCTTTTCACATAGTGATTGATTGAATTTGCTTACAAGAGGATGAAACATCAAGGTTAGTAAGATTACTAATAAACCACCTGGAATGTTTATTTCTGTATTTCACTTCTCAATCTAATCGAATCTAGCTTTTTTTAGTTTTATATTTCTTCATTAACTACTGTTCTATTAAATCAACATTGATATAATTATATTTTGTTTGTAGGTAATTGGAGAGGAGCCCAGGTGTCACAGTGGTTAAAGCACTTGGCTGCTAACCAGAAGAATTGGCAGGTCAAACCCCCCGGGCCCCTCCTTGGGAGAATGCTGTGGCAGTCTGCTTCCGTGAGTATTTATAAACCTTGGAAACCCTAAGAAGTAGCTCTACTCAGGCCTAACAAGTTCACTATCAATAAGAACCGACTTAATCTCAATGAGTATGAGTAGGTAATTTGATGAAAAAACCCCACATCAAATCTTATTAAAACTATAAATGACCTGATTATGACATATATTAGGTTCTTGAATCAGCAGTGCCATATCAAACATTGTCCTTTATTTTAAAGATTTTTCTTTTTATAATCCCAAAACAAACAAACCTGCAATCATCAAGCAGATTCGGACTCAGTGACAGAACAAAACTTCTCCATAGATTTTCCATATTTATGGAAGCCAGATGCCACATCTTTCTTCCTCAGAGTAGCTGGGAGGTTTGAACCACCGATTTTCATGTTAGCAGTTGAGCACTTAACCACTGCATCAGTAGGACTAGAGTTTTACATTCTAGTGGTAAAATTCCTTTTTTCTGGGAGCCAAAAGACAAACAGAATCATTTCCTAGTTTAAATAGCAGGAATCCTCATAGTAGAGACTCAAAGTATGAATCAAGAGCTGATGTGGTGTGGCAACGTGGTAGACATACCAGGAACCTGGTGGTAGATAGGAGCCAAGATGCTCGACAATTGGATCCCAAGATCCCACTGCTCCCTGAGAAAAGTTCCCCCAGCTCATCTCTTAAAGCAGGACAAAGATTTTACTCATACATGATCTTGCCAAGAAAATACAAGGAACTGCCAGCCATTTAGTTAGCATTCCAGTGCTTCATTGTTGCACCACCATGTCAATTCTAGGCAGAACATTACAGAGAGTCCCCTAGTGAAGAGCCATACAGAGCTATACAGTTTTCACATCCTAAAGTTTAGAACACAGAGAATCATCAACCCATACTTACATCGTCCACCGTTCATACTTTTTGAATGCCTGACACCAAGTTATAGGCAGAATTATGACTACAACTAGAATTTCCTGCTCCCCACTTAGTGTTTTTCTAATGTGCCACATATTTTTACAGTTTTATTCTACTCAAAACTTGGTAACAACCTCAGGTATCCCCAAGTTTTCTTTCCCAGGCCACACCATCTGGGAAAATAAACTTAAAGTCATAGCAACAACAACAAATCGTATTTTCCTGGTAACACTTTTTCACCTGAGATTTCTGAAACTCCAGTCATACATGAACTTCCCAGTGAACGATCCCCCGTAGTGTTCTTGGAACAACTCCTGTTTATTCATGAATAAATCCTAGTGGCACTGTGGACTAAGTATTGGGCTGCTAATGAAAACGTTGGCTGTTCAAGGCAACAGGGCTATCTGCTTCTGTATAGATTTATAATCTACTCTGTTTTATGTATTGTAACTGTGAGTCAGAACTGACTCAGGGCGAGTGGATTTTGTTTTGTTTGGGAAAACCCTGCATGCAAAGTCCCTGAGAGGTACAAGTAGTTAATGTTTTCATCTGCCAATCCAAAAGTTGGAGGATTGAGTCTACCCAGGGATACCTTGGAAGAGAGATACCTGGTGAGCGACTTCTGAAAAATTGCTGTTGTTGTTGTTAAGTGCCATTGTGTTGGTTCCAAATTATAGTAACCCAATGTAGGGGCTTCTAGGAGTGACTGGTGAGTTTGAGTCACCAACCATGCGGTTCAAACCGACCTTGAGGTGGAGTGTTTATCTTATGGTGCCACCCCATTGCAAACCCTGTGGTGCACAGTTCTAATCTGACTCACATAGGATCCCCATGAGTCAGAATGGTGTCTACATTGTATGAAATCTCCCATTTTCTTCTACCCCCTCCTTCTCACCAGAGGTCGCATAGTTGCCAAACAAAAACTTGTTTCCACTGAGTCAGTTGTGATGCATGGAGACCCATGTCTTGCAGAATAGAACTGTGTCCATAGGGTTTTCAAGGTTGGTATCTTTGAAAGTAAATCACCAAGCCTTTTGTCTGATGTGCCTCTATATGGGTTTGAACCCCCAACCTTCCAATTAGCACTATCCATTTGCACCACTTAAGGACTCCCACATACTTACCAAGAGCTGGCGATCTAAAAAAAGAGCTGAGTTCAAATTCCTTGCCAGTGTTACAACTTTAAATTCAGTGTTGAACCTTTTAGGCTTACTATTCCTGTGAACCTAAATTTCTGTGAAATGGGCCTATGAATAGTACTTATTTTATAAAATTTCAACTGGTAAATGAAATACTGTATATAAAGGGCTTACATGGCATGGAACCACCCAATCAATGATAACTATTATCATTTTGGAGTGGTAGTTGGTGTTAAGCAAGAGTCCCCTGACCAATTCTTAGACACAAGGAAGCCACCAACAACAACTGTTGAAAACCCTAGAACCACCTACTGGTTGTCAACCAAAGGTGATCTTTTCTCCAAGATGAAACAAAAGACTGATCTAGTTCACTGATCAATCCTTACATCCCAGAAAGAAACAGTAAGTATTCTGATTTTTTTTTTCCCCTAGGGCCTCACAGTCCATTAGGTAGCTGGACTGGTGAAGCCAGTTCTCAACTGCCTTAAGGTCAAACTCAGGGCGAATTCATAGGTGTGGATTCTAACTCATATAGTATTTCCCCTCCTGGACCCTACTTGTCTGCATTTGACCCTGAAATAGTGTTTCTATGTTGTGTATGTCAGGCCATAGCACAAGGAGATGAATTAATGATCCATCATCAAACAAATTTCAATCACACTGGAACACAGCTCAGTTTTTCATAGAAAAGTGTTCTCAATTCCCATTCTTTTCTTTCTTTGCTTCTTGGGTTCTTCCTCTAGTTCTCTTTATGGAAGTACTTGTCATCCTATTCTTGGAACATGTTTTGAAATAGGTGTAATTCCTCCTTTGGCTGCCCTTAAGGTTTCTTTCTCCCTCTCCTTTTTGACTTTGTGATTTCTGGCCTAGTCATCTTCTCAAGTTCCAATTACTCCTCCTCCAACAAATCCTCTTCTAGCAGATTTTTCTATAACTGGGTTTGTTGTTCTCCTCTGGCTGTCTTCACTTCCGAGAACAGTCTCCTCCCTATGCTCTCTCCTCCCCTGTGGCCCTCGACAGGGATGTTTTCTCTGGGGCAGGCCCAGACTGTCGCCTCTGCTAAGCAGGGGGCTGTCTTCTTGCTGCTGTTTTGTTTTGTTTTTCCCCTGTATTTTTTGTTTAGCCTTAGCTGCTTTTTCATTTTCCCACTTCCCGTTCCGTTCCTCTCTTATCTTTATCTGAAATCCATCATTCTTGACTCACATGATTTGTAGGTTTGGTTTTTACAAACACTGGATTGTTTTTAAAAGAGTTTGTACTTAAACACAAGGTATAGCTCCCTCATAGAGCAGTTCATTATTATATGAATTTGGATATAGTCTTTAAGCATTAAGGAGCTCTGGTGGTGCTATGAGTTAAATGTTGGGCTGCTAACCACAAGGTTTAGCAGTTCAAACCCACCAGCTGCTCCTCAAAAGAAAGGTGAGTCTGTCTGCTCCCATAAAGATTTACACTTTTGGAAACTCTATATAGTATTTCTATGAGTCAGAATTGATTTGATGTCAGTGGTTTTGGTTTTATGTTTGTTTAAGCAGTGGGCTGCTCACAAGGTTGGTGGTTCAAACGTATTCTCCTCTCCATTAGAGAAAGATGAAACTCTGTATTCCTGTGAAGACTCACAGTCTATGCTGTCTCATAGGGTCACCTTGAAGGAGCATCAACTGGTTGGAAGTGGATTTGGTTTACCTGGAAGCTGAATCCCCATGAAGACCAGCCTTGTAGGGACTGCCCATGGTTGAGTTCCTCTATCCTCCTATATCAGCGTGAGAGGGAATAAATGCAGTTACTTGCAATTCTGGAATTTTATATTTGGTGCCCAAACCTCAATTTGCTATATGGCTTAGGCACTATGATATTTTTTTTTGCTTTCACTTCCTTCTCCCCACCTCATCTAACAACAACAAACTGTTGCTGTTGAGTCCATTGTGACTCATAGTGACCTCATAGAGTAGAGTACACCTGCCCCCCAGGGGTCTCTGCCACACCTTGGCCCCATGAAAACTGCCACACCTTGGTCCCATGAAACAGCTAGTGTGTTTGAACTGCTGAATCTTTAGTTAATAGCCAAGTGCTTAACCACTGTAACACCAAGCCTCCGTCCACTTCACCTACCCACCTGTCAACTACCCTCCTGCAGTTGCTGTCACTAGGGTTGCCAAGGACGTCCTCAAACATCAACCCAGTGACCTTGCTCCAGTTCCATTCTCTTTATACCTGCTCAGCATTGCCCAGTGCTGTCCATTCTTTTCCTCACCAAATAGCCATTGAGCATCATCTCTGTACCAACCACCATGTTAGACATTTTAGGCAGATCAGAAAATCAAACAAAGGTTCCTGCATTATTATGAAAAAACCAAACCCAAACCCATTGCTGTGGAGTTGAATCTGATTCATGGTAACCCAGATGTTATGGATAGACCAGATCCTATGGGTTTTCCTGGCTGTAATCTTTACAAAAGCAGATTACCTGGCTTTTGTGTGTGTGTGATGCTAGGTGGATTTGAACTACCAACCTTTCAGAAGTCCAGCATAATCCATTTGTGCCAACCAGGGACATGAAATCAGCTACTGTTGGATCCTCCTCATAACAGCCTCATGTGTGCAGAATAGAGCTACTCCATGAGGTTTCAAGACTATGTGACCTTTTGGAAGTAGATCTCCTAAACTTCCTTTTTTTGAGGTTCTGCTGGGCAGGTTTGAACTGCCAACTTTTCCGCTCGTAGTGAGTGCTTAACTGCTTGTGTCACCAGGGTTATATTTTAGTGGGGAGAGGATAGGCATTAAGGGGCCAGACATTAAACAACGTACATAATAAGTGAGGAAGCTATCTAGTATGTTAAAAGGTGATCTGCACTAGAGAAAAGAGGAAATGTAGAACAGGGAAAGGGAGTCAAGGACAAAGTAGTTAGATGTTGCTGGGCTCAAAAGGGTGGTGAAGTCGACTTCTTTGAGAAAGTAACAACTGAGCAGAAACTTGGAAGAGGGGCTTGCTGTTGTTGTTAGGTGCCATCGAGTCGGTAATGATTCACAGCGACGTTATGCACAGCAGAATGAAACACTGCCTGATTCTGGGCCAACCTCACTACCGCTGCCACGCTTCAGCCCATTGACACTGCCACTTTGCCAATCCATCTTGCTGGAGATCTTCCTCTTTTTCTCTGACCCTCAACCCTACCAAACATGATATCCTTCTCCAGTGACTGGTCCCTCCTGACAATATGTACGAAGTATGAGAGACAAAGTTTGGCCATCGTGGCCTCCAAGGAGCACTCTGGCTGCACTTCTTCCAAAATGGATCTATTAGTTCTTTTGGCAGCCCATG
>NW_006408540.1:17984040-18001088 GCF_000296735.1 Chrysochloris asiatica | reverse complement strand
CACACAATAACAACAACCCAATGATTGGTGAGAATTAAGACATTGGATAGAAAAGCCATAGGAAGTAAATTCAAGGTACCACAGGTGACAAAGAATCAAAACCAGCATTTGTAAGGCCTTTGAGCTAGGGCTGCTCACATCTCCCAGTGCAAGAATGGACCTAAGCCCAGTCAGATCAGTGGATGGGTTCATTTTCAGAGTCATGTTGAAGGATTCTACCAGATCTTAAGGTTGGGGTTAAGGCTGATGGAGGTTCTGAGGCACAAATGAGAAAGATGCGTGTCTGAGTGGTGCAGGTAGTTAGCAATCAGCTATTAAATGAAAGCTTGTGGCTTTCAGCCCATCCAGTGGCTCCACAAATGAAGAGTGCTGACAAAGGCTGTAAAGATTGTTGTTGTTGTTGTTGTTGTTGTTGTTGTTGTTGTTGTTGTTGTTGTTAAGAGCCATCAAATCAGGTCCGACTCATAGCGGTGCTGTATAGAGTTTCCGAGGAGTACTGGTGAGCTTGAACTGCCTATCTTGTGGTTCAAACTGACCTTGCAGTCCAGCACAATAACCCACAGTGCCACCCCAGGACTCCTCTGTAAAGATTACAGCCCAGACAACCCTACAGGACAATTCTACTCTGTCACGTAGAATCACTATGGGTTGAGGGCCAGCTTGATGGCAGCTGACAACAATGGAGAAATTCAAAAACAAAGGTCTTCTCACAGTGGAAAGCAGTGTTAGGACAGAAATAGGCCAGAGGGCGTCTTCTCTTTCTGCAAAGCCTCTGGACACTAAAGGAAGTGTATCTGCACTTCAGAAAGGTCTCTCATAGCTTAGTTGAATAGTAAGATCAGAAACCGATGGTATCATTGGTGTTACTGAAACATCCGTAACACCCCTGGGGACTTCCTCCAAAAGACCACCTCAGACATATGCAATGACCACTTTATTTGGAGGAGGAGAATTCTTAGTTAAATTTAGAACTTCCTGCAATCAGTTGGTTCTCTGCTTTGCCTTGTCTCTTTAAGAGCTTCTCCCACACCTACATCTAAAGCCTTCCACACCTGGATTAAAGCTGTGGTGAATTCCTAACCCAAAGAATTCTCTTGAGGCCTCACTGTTTGAACTCTGATCCTCCTCAGCCTCTGGCCCCACACGGTTCCTACTCTAGTAGGTTTCATCCCGCGGCATTCTCTTACTGTGTTGTCCATTCATAATTGGTAATGAACAGATGGTAAAATCAAAACTATTGCCAGCAAGTTAATTCTGGCTCATGGTGACCTCACATGTTACAGAGTGGAGCTATCCCATAGGGTTTTCTTGGCTGCAATCTTTATGGAAGATCTTTTTTCGAAGTACTGCTGGGTAGGTTCAGACCACTGAACTTTCGTTTATTAGTCAACTACAGACTAGTGTAGTGGTTACGAATCGGGCTGTGAACCGCAAGGTCAGCAGTTCAAAACTACCAGCTGTTCCGGCGGGAGAAAGAAGAGGCTTTCTGCTCCTGTAAAGATTTATAGCCTCAGAAATGCTGTACAGGATCGCTATGAGTTGGAACCGACTCCACGGTACTTAACAACAACAAACAGACCTACCGTACCTAGAGAAAACTGACTTGCTGGGTTTCCTCCAGGATCCATTCTCTGCTCTCATCCAAAACACCAGTAGCCAGGCAGGGAATGTGGACAGAGTTCCTTCACTGTAATTGTTGTTGTTGTTGTTAAGTGCCTCTGAGTCGGTTCTGACCCATAGCGACCCTGTATAAGGTTTCCCAGGAGCAGCTGGTGAGCTAGAACAGCCGACGTTGCTGTTCAAACAATTGCAGTCCAGTGCATTAACTCACAGCACCACACTAGGACCCTTCAGTATAATGGGATCTAGTAATTGGCTGTGAGATGGGAAAATGTCTGAGGGAAGAAGCTTGCACACAAAACTGGAATCTATGCAGACTCTAGTGGCGTCCACGAGATAGGGCCAAAGACCTTTTAATACTGACTGAAATTAGAAAAAACACACGGACCAATCTGAGTAGTAAGTAATTATACTAATTCATGGCAACCCCATGTAGGTTAGAGGAGACCGGTGCCCCATAGGATTTTCAATGGCTGATTTGTGTGCGTGTAAGTAAATTACCCGGCCTTTCTAGGTGGATTCAAACCTCCAGTCTTCGGGTAAGTAGGTGAGTATGTTAACCATTTGCAATGCCCAGAGTTTCTTGTTTAGTAAATGCAAATTAAAATTTCAGTGGAAAAAAAAAATGGCAGTGTAAGTGAACAACAATATAATGCTTCACTGTAGACTTTATAAAAAGTAATCTGGTTAATTCGGCCCAAATTTTTAAGTTCATTATCCATATGGGCATATTCTAAAAGGATATCTTTGGTTCTTTCGTTTGCGATCTCTTTCCGGGTCAGACAGCCTGCGTGATTCTTAACTAACTTGTTAGTCTTTTCAATGTTCCCATCATGTGGAGAATAAGAATGATGGGAAGGGTACAAAAGAAGTTTCTGGAAATGGTGTCAAACTTCAATGTGACTTCCTGACCTATCCTCTTGTTCCTTCCTGACCTGGATGGGAGAATCAAGTGCTCAGTTGTACTTAGGCAGTCAGCAGTGCTATGTGCACCCGGGACGTTGGGGGTGTAAGCTTGGGTGGACCTCCTCCCACAGAGCTGAGTCTGAGCTCACTGCCCAGATGGTTGCAATAAAACCCTCCTTTCACATAAAAGGGGGGGAAAAAAAAGTCTTGTGCAGTGTGAACCCAGGCAAGCATGGGAAATCAAGTCTGAGTCACTCATTTAATCCAAAGTGTTATTTTCAGTTGACAGTGTTGCTGTTATGTGATATCCCGTGGTGATGTCTGTGCCTCTTGGCCAGAGTTCCCGTCATTTGCTGATCATTAATGGAGTGGGTGAGGCATGACTTATTAACCAGGTTCACTTTGAGGCTAAGACTTGGTGACATAATGGTTTTGCCCCTTCTCCGTAGAATAATCAAAGTTTAGTAACTAAAAGAATGACCACATGTGGCTCCCACCCACTTCTTTCTCACTTCAGCCCTTCCAGAAAAAGGCAAGATTTTATCAAAGAGCTTTCTTGTTTGATGCTACTGTATACACAACTTGGAAAAGACAACATTTTAAAAAACCAAGGCAGTTTAAGAAAGTTAATATACACATATAGCTGTTGTTACTAAGTGCCATCAAATCGGTTCTCACTCATAGCAACCCTATATAAGGTTTTTGAGGGGCAGATCGTGGGTTTAAACTGCTGACCTTGTGGTTTGCAGTCCAGTGCTTATCCTACTGAGCCACATCAGGAGTCTCTCTCCATATAATTGGCTTTATCCTATTTAGGTGTCTGCATTTTATATTCACGATTGCCCAGGCTTTGCATGGCCCACACGTCTTATATATTTCCAGAAATTTCACAAAATGGAAAGATCTCATATTATTTTTAGGGTCTCATTTTTTCTCAAGCCATTCAACAGATCCTGGAACCTAGGCACCAGGGGGTGGTCCAAATCCAATTTATCTCTGGGAATCCTTCAGTCCTAGGCAGGAGATGGGTATTTGGGCCTCTTTCCTTGACGTAACGTTTATTGTCCTGGGCTGACTGCCCCGTATGCCTCGGCCATGACTGTTTGTTTATGTAACAGATAAAGCTTCCCTCTCTTCGGCTCTCATATTTCCAGATCCCAGCACAACATGCCTGCTGACTGCTGGGAAGTGTTTTCACCCCAGGCTGACCAGTCCAGGCCACAACAACCATCTGGGAACCAGAGGAATCCAGCAGCAAACCGAAAACAATTAAATTTATTTTAACCAATTTTCACAATAAGTGGAAAATTGGAGGCCAGGTGTACATTATCTAATAAATTGAAAAAATGAACAAAACAAGAAAACCCAAATTTTATCCCAATGTATCATATGATTGTTTCAGGTTTTCCATTTCGTTGTGTTCCCAAGGGTCACTTAGCCAAAGGTAAATGCTTATGTCCTCTCAATTCTTCATTCTCATCAAACACTGGACTAGCCCAGACAGCAATTTGGCAATGTGTGTAAAAGTTGTAAAACCTGCCGATATTTGTGCAGGTGACTTCATTTCTTGCAGTTAATTGAAATTTGTCCTCAGGAAGCAATTAACCACTATGAACCAAGATTTAGATAGCCCAACATTTATCATGAAGCAGACCAAAATGACCAGCAATAGGAAATGTAAAATAAGTAATAGCTAACCTGATGAATTGGACTATGCAAAGGCTTTTGACTGTGTGGATCATGACAAGCTATGGAAAACATTGTGAAGAATGGGTATTCCAGAACACTTATGCTAATAAGGAGCCTATGCGTATACCAAGAGTCAGTCATTCTAACAGAGCAACAGAACACTGAATAGCGTAAAATCAGAAAAGGTGACACCAGGGTTATATCCTTTCATCATATTTATTCAATTTGTATGATGAGCAAATAATCTGAGAAGCTGGATTAGATGAAGAAGAACCTGGCATCAGGATTGGGAGGAAGACTTATTCACAACCTGTGATATGCAGATGATACAACCTTGCTTGCTGAAAGCAAAGCAGACTTAAAATACTTGCTGATGAAGAGAAGAGACCATAGTATGGATTGCACTGCAGTGTAAAGGAAACAAAAATCCTCACATCATGATAAATGGAAAAAAGATTGATGTTGCCAAAGGCTTCATTTTGTTTGACTTCACAATCAACATTCATGGAAGCAGCAGCCAAGAAATCAAAAAAACGTATTGCATTAGGCAAATTTGTTGCATAAGACCTCGTTAAAGGTTCAAGAACAAAGATATGTTTGAGGACTAAGGTGCACCTGACCCAAGCCATGGCCTTCTCAATTGCCTTGTATTCATGTGAAAGTTGAGCAAGGAATATGGAAGACAGTTGAAAAATTGATGCATTTGAATTATGGTGTTGGAGAAGAATATTGAAAGTACCATGAACAAATGAATCTGTGTTGGAAGAAGTACAGCAAGAATGCTCCTTAGAAGCCAAGATGGTGAGACTTTGTCTCTCATACTTTGAATCTATTTTCAGGAGGGACCAGTCCTTGGAGAAGGACATCATGCCTGATAAAGTTTAAGGTCAGCATAAATAAGGAAGCCCCCAAATGAGATGGATTAGCACAGTGGCAGCAGCAATAGACTCGAGCATAACAACAATTGTGAGGATGGCACAGGACTAGGCAGTGTTTTGGTCTGTTATGCATTAGGTCACTATGAGTTGGAACCAATCTGACAGCACCTAACAACTATAACTATAAAATAGCAATGGAATATGGTCTTATTTAGAGCCTGGAATGTGTCCCACAGGCTGGAATGCACTCAAAATACCATCAGGGAAAAGATGCCTGCTCAAAGTAGAGTCACCCTTAATAATATGGATGGAACAAAGTTTTCGGGACTTTTCGTTTGCCGATAGGCATGACTCAAAATGAGAAGAAATTTAAATATCCATTAATAATAGAAACATGGATTGTACAAAGTATGATTCTAGCAAAATTGAAAGCTGTCAAAAATGAAATACATAAAGATTGATATCCTTGATATTATTGAACTGAAATAAACAGGTATTAGCCATTTTGAATCAGAAAACTATATGGTTTATTATACTCAGAGTGACAAACTGAAAAGGAATGATGTCACATTTATTAGCAAAAAGAACATTTTAAGCTCTCTCCTGAATATACATATGTCATATAAGATAATATCCATACACTTACAAAGAAGACCAATACATACGACTATTTTCAAAATTTACAAACCAACCACCAATTCCAAGGATAATGAAATTTAAGATTTTACCAACTTTTGCAGTCTAAAATTGATCAAATGTGCAATCAAGATGCATTGATAATTACTAGCGAATGGAATGCAAAAATTGGAAACAAAAGAAGAATCAGCTGGAAAATATGGCCTTGGTAATAGAAATGATGTTGGAGATAGCATGACAGAATTTTACAAGACCAACTTTATCCATTGCAAATACCTTTTTTAACATCATAAACAATGATCATGCTAATAAACTCACCAGACAGAATACACAGCAATCAAATAGGCTACATCTGTGGAAAGAAATGATGGAGAAGTTCAACATCTGCCAAAATAAGACCAAGAACTGACTATGGAATAGATCATCAGTTGCTCATATGCAAGTTCAGGTTGAAGCTGAAGGAAAGTAAAACAAGTCCACAAGAGCCAAAATGTGACTTTGAGTATACTCCACCTGATTTTAGAGACCATCTCAAGAATAGATTTGACACATTGAACATAATGACCAAAGGTCAGACTAATTCTGGGGTAACATCAAATACATCATACATGAAGAGAGTAAAAACTGATAGCAGAAGAGACTCTGAAAGTTGAAAGTAACATAGCTAAAGTGAAAAAAAAGAAATTATCAAGTAAAAGAGCTGAATAGAAGGTTCCAGAAGGCAGCTTGAGAAGATATGTGAAATGTGCAGAGCTGAGTTAGAAGATCTAAAGAGAAGAACACACTCTCGAGCTGAAAGAACTGAAGAAAAAAATTCAAATCTCAATTTGAAAAAGTAAATGATTCCGTCGGAAAAATATGGAATGACTCAGGAACCCTCAAAAGAAAAATGGAAGGAATACATACAATCACTATATCAGAAAGAAGGGATTGGCATGAAACCATTTCAAGAGCTAGCACATCATCAAGAATAGATAGTGTGATAGTTCACGTTTTGTGTCAACTTAACAGAGCCAGGATTCTCAGTGGGTTAGGTGTTAAGATGTAGTAACCACCCGTGATGAAGTCTAATAGAATGTAATCTTCCTCATGTGATCTGATGTGATCAGCCCTGATCTGATGTAATTGTACGTTATAAATTCTCATTTGTATGATGTTAATGAGGCCAGATGCAATCTACAGGTTTAGGCTGTATCTTGAGTCAATCTCTTTTGGAATATAAAAGAGATTAAACAAGTAAGAAGAGCTCAGTGGGACCTACTGTCACCAAGAAAGAAGAGCTAGCAAGGGAGTATGTTTCTGCATTGTGAAGCATCAAGATTAGGAGAAGTATGATGTAAAGACACATGGAGCTTTCCAAGGAACGTGGACCTATATGTGCTGAGAGGAGACAAGGGCCTTTCTTCAGAGTTGACAAAGAGAATTCCTTCCCCTAGATCGGGCACTCTGAGTTTGGACATTTAGCCCCTTAAACAATGCAAGAATAAATTTATGTTTTTTAAAGTCATACATTTGTGGTATTTCTGCTATAACAGGCCTAGGTAACTAAGGCAGATAGTATTGAAGGAAGAAGTCCAAGCTACACGGACGACATTGATGAAAAACAAGGTTCCAGGAACAGATAGAATACCAATTGACACGTTTCAGCAAGGATGGTGAGACTTCTCACATACTTTGGACATGTCATCAAGAGGGACTTCTGGTCCTTGGAGAAAGACATTGTGCTTGGTAAAATAGAGGATCAGAAAAAAAGAGGAAAACCCTCAATGAGATGGATTCATCTCATTGTGGTTCCAACAATGAGCTCAACCATAGGAATGATTGTAAAGATGGTGAAGGAATGGACAGTGTTTTGTGCTGTTGTACATAAAGTTGCTTTGTGTCTGAACCGACTCAATGGCCCCTAACAACAGTAGTTGATTTATAGAATACTATGCAGCCATTAAAAACTGAATGGTGCAAAAGGTTAACATGCTTGTCTGTTATCCAAAAAGTTGGAGATTTCCGTCCACCCAAAGGTGCCTTGGAAGAAATGCCTGGAAAAATCAACCAATGAAAACCTGATAGAGGACGGTACTACTCTGACACGCCTAAGGAGTTTATGAGGCAGAATCAACTCATGGGCAACTGGGTTTTGTTTTTTTTTTGGGGGGGTACATGTCTGTGTTTTTTGTTTTGGTTTGTTTTGCTTTTGGAAGAATATTTAATGGCCTGGAGAAATTTATATATCACAATAAGAAAAAAAGTGAGAGACAGAAGGGTTGGGGGAAGGGAGGAGAAGGAGGGAGAAGGGGAGAAAAGATCAAAATGTGAACAGCAGTACTTTCAACATGCCAAGGTGTGGGGTACCACCTAGGATGGGATGTTGACATGAGCACTTACAGACTCTTCTGAGGACTTGTTTATTCACTCAATAGGACAGTGTTGGTAAGCGATTCTAGAGAATGTAGTTATAGTACCAGTTGGATATGCATGGAAGGAAGCTCTGAGCAAATGAAGTATACATGCCCTCCTCTGCTCAGACCAGATAAACTTCTCTTTACTTACCAACCAAGGAATCTTAGTAGCACAATGCTTAAGCACTTGGTTGCTAACTGAAAGACTGGTGGTGTAAACTCACTACGTGGGACAAAGACCAGGTGATTTGCTTCCATAAAGGTTACAACCTAGAAAACCCTATATCCTTCCAATGACACCTAGTAACAGCAACTTCCCAGCTGTCTTTTATTGTTAACAGACTTGGTCACACTCTTCTTCAATTAAACAAGCAAAAATCCAGTAATGAAGAGTCCCGCATCCCTAAAATGTCTTACAACTACAGCACTATACTAAGGAGCCCTGGTTGTATAGTGGGTTACGAGTTGGGCTATTAGTACTTTGAAACTACCAGTCACTCCTCAGGAGAAATATGAGGTTTTCTGCTCCCGTTTGGTAAGGTGGAGGGCCAGAGAAAAAGAGATGGATTGGCCAAGTGGCAGCATCGATGGACTCAAACATAACAACAGTAGTGAGGTTGGCCCAGGATCGGGCAGTGTTTCATTCTGCTGTGCATAAGGTCGCTATGAGTTGGTACCAACTCGATGGCACCTAACAACAACAACAAAGATTTACAGCCACGGCTCCTGCTGCGGTACTGTAGCATTAGACTGCAAACTGTAAAATCCACAAGGTCAGTGGTTCAACCTCACCAGTCGCTCTTCAGCAAACCTACTAGGTTCACTATTGAGTTGGAACTCACTCAATGGCACTTCACAAGACAATAAATGAGTCGGAACTGACTTGATGGCACACAACCACCACCACCACAACACTGTTCTCCTTTTCCCCCTTATAAACACCTTCTTGAAAGGATAGAACCAAGCTATCTACTTTCTTATAACCTGTCCTTGTCTCAGTCCACTGAAAATCAGGCGTCTATGTCCAGTACATTACTGAATTTGGTTTGGCAAAAGTGACTTTCTTGAATTACCAAGTTCAATAAACTCTTTCATATTCTCATCTACTTGGACTCATTAAAAACATTTAAAAGTATTTCTCCTTCACTTTACAATTTTTCTCTAAAACTATCTTCCAAAACAAAACTCAGTCCAAAGTTTAAAATCACCATTCTCACTTGGTTCTCCTTTCACTTTTATTATTCCTTTTTTTTGCTTCCTTTACTAATGCCTCTTTCTAGGCCCGGCCCTTTCCACTGTCCTCCTGAAATGCCTTATCTTTCAAGACTCAGTCCACAGTTCAACACCACTGTGGAGTCACAGTGAAGCCATTCAATTTACATGACTGCCTTCCCAAAGGTGGGCTTGCTGTTGTTGTTGTTGTGTGCCGTGGAGTCGGTTCCGACTCATAGCGATCCTGTACAGGGTTTCCAAGGCTATAAATCTTTATGGGAGTAGAAAATCTCATCTTTCTCCCACGGAATAGCTGGTAGTTTTGAACTGCTGACTGTAAGATTAGCAGCCCATTTTGTAACCATTACACTAGCAGAGCTCCTTAGAGGTGGGCTTATATGAAGCTAAATAAAACATCAGGAGCCCTGGTGGTACAGTGGGGTAAGTGTTGGGCTACTAACCACAAAATTTACAGTTCAAATCCACCAGTGTGTTCATAGGAGAATGATAAGGCTGTCAGCTTCCATCAAGATTTATAGTCTCAGAAATCCTATTTTGTCTTGTATGAATTGGAATCTACTCAAGGGCAGTAGGTGAAATAAAACATAGGAATCCTTGTGTGGTGCAAATTCAACATACTAGGCTGCTAACCAAAAGGTTGAAGGTTGGAGTCTACCTAGAAGCTCCTCGGGAGAAAGATATGATGATCTCCCAAAAAAATCAGTCACTGAAACCATATGAAGCACTATGACATATGTGGGGTCGCTAAGAGTAGGAATCAACTCAATGGCATCTAGTAATAAAACTGAAGCTTCACATACAAAGCTCCTTCCAGGCCTCTGGGTCTCATGTATTTATGAGGTCATAAATCTGTGTGAAGTTTGCAAATGTACTATGTCTTAAAGGAACCCTGGAGGCACACTAGATTGCTAACCAACAGACTGACGATTGGAACCCATCCAGCGGTTCCATGGGAGAAAGACCTGTAGATCTGTTCTATGAAGATGTCAGTCAAGAAAGCCTTTGGGGAAGTTCTACACTGTCCTGTGGAGTAGCTGAGTCAGAGTCAACCCAGCAGCCCTTAGCTACAACATGTGTCTTAATTGTAATCAGCTAAGTCCACTCTCTTTCAAATCTGAATCAACCTCCTTTTCCAGATGTCTCCAGATATGAGGTATCCTTGACTAGGGACACTTTGAGGATTCCGCTCAAGGCAAGTTATACTGGAGGGTGTCTATGTGAATTTAATGTATTGATGTTGGTCACTCATCACTTCCATATAGAAGTAAGCTGTACTCACTGTCCTGGTGTAGGACTGGCTTCCAGGAACATTCCTGACTCACCCAGCCCAGTGACACACAGGGGCCAGAAACTGCATCACAGAGACAGTGAGGGGAGTTGGGAGAAACAAGGTTCGAGACATACAGAACTCTATTCCACATTTCCAAAATTATAAGTAGATGACTCAGCCTTACTCCTAGTAGAAATTCTCAATAACAAAGGAAAAACAAAATAGAATTCAATTAACTCTGTTAGAAGAGAGACAAAATGATCTTTCTGGTCTATCAAAAGGGATATTACAAAATCATTGTCACATGAAGAGGTGATCAAAAGAGCTACAGCATAAATGTATAGCAAAAAAATAAAACAAGCGTTTGATAGGCAGTTTGAAAATGTTTTGTTTGTTTTTTTCTTTTCTGGATTTTGTAATGCTTGTGGTAATTGAAATGCAAATTGAAATGGATTGTGATTTCTTTTTTCATCCTAAAGTTTCCTTTTCATACTTCAATTTGAACATTTTGTATTTTGTACTTTTCTTCTTAAAAAGAAGATCTGATCAAAGGAGAAGAGCGGAGAGCAGGACCCTACCCAGAGAAGCAGTGATGCCTGAAATGGAGGCAGAGATGATGACATGGAGAGATGGACCAGCTGGAGACTTTAGATCCAGAGAGGGAGAGTGACTGTGTGCTGAAGACCTGGGGGGTACGGGGGAAGGATTGCATGGAGGGGATGAGACGATATACGATAGAATGAATGTAAACCTAGTAAAACTAATGTTCTCCCATGTAAACTATCACATAATTCACAATAAAACATTTAAAAACAAAAAAAGAAGAAGAAGATCTGTGGGTGGTGTAAACAGTTGCAGTTGTCTGCTAACCTAAAGACTGGTGATTCATACCCACTGTAACTTGATGAAAGTGCTGGTTATCTATCTATAGCCATTAAAATGATAGACAAGAAAATCCTCTGAGGCAGCTCTACTCTATCACGTAGCATCATTATGAGTTGGAATTGATGACAATTGTTTTTTCTGCTGCTTCTTACTGGCTAAAGGGTAGACACATGTCAAGTCAGGTGATGGGGAGGGCAATATACAAAAGAGGGAGATTGGCAGAAGAATGATGAAGACAGGTGAAGACACAGGGAACTATGCAAGGGCTAAAGAAGATAGAGGTAAATAGTGATATATATGCAACCTTGAAACAATAGTATTTGGTGTGTAGATACAGGGACAGAGACACAAGGTAAGAGAGGAAGAGTGTGACTATATATTTATTTAGATATCCTACAAATATCTGAGTTTGAAAGAGAATTGTTATACTTGGGTCACCACAGGGAGGAAGCAGGATAACTGTTATTGCAGGGAAGGGATTGCAGTCATTGAGATGAAACAAAACGTATGATTTGTTGAATGTAAAACTGGTGATCTTACCTGTAAACCTTCACTCAATGCACAATTAAAAAAACAAACAAAAACCATCATTGTCAGGGATGGTTTACTGCCTAAAAACCCACTGACATCAAGTTGATTTTCCTGTAAAGTGGCTGGTGGGTTTGAACTGCTTCTCAAGGTTAGCAGCCCAACACCTAATCCACAATGCCACCAAAGATCCTTAAAATAACCCCTCAAATTACATAAATTTCAAGCTCCACAAACCTGGCTAGATCTCAGAGAGATGCCCCAGTTAGTTCATTTTCTTGTGGTTCCACTGATTAGCCCAGATTACTAGTGCAGGTTCAATGTTTATTAAAAATAGATGATCCCTCAATCTTATGATGTCTCATAAAGGGTTCACTTTATCTTAATGCAACCAGAGACTGAGGGCCATGGTTATTTGGAAATACTAAAACACAGTTCCACTTCAGGGGGATCAGATTCGCCTTATGTGTCCCTCAGCTCATAACAGTTTTCACATACTGTTTCTCTTTAATCTTCACAATTTCCCCAGCTCCTAACAACTGGGAGAAAGAATAAAAGAAAGAAAGAAAGAAAAAAGGCAGGATCCTCTAATTACTATAGCTGACTCAGAGTCTGGAGTGCAGTAAAATGAAAATGAAATTGAAGAACAATAATGAGAATTTTCCTCCTAGGAATCTTGAAACACTAGACTCCTTTTAGTGTAGACACTTCCCAGCCGTTAGAAGCATGGTCAGAATTTAATAAACTCATCTTCAAATACCAAATCCTTTATTTTGCCTCAGACGGCCTTGCTATTGTTGGTGACAAGCTTTACCTAGAGAACTAACCAATTGTTGCAGAGTCAGCTCCATCATGTGGTGACCCCATGTGCATCAGTGTACAGCTGTCTCTGAGGGTTTCCATGACTGATTTTCCAGAAGTAGATCGCCATCTCTTCCTTCAGAGCTGCCTCTGAGTGCCCTTGAACCTCTTTCAGTTAGCAACCATAGATCTTAACTGTTTGCATCACCCAGCAACTCCTCCAAGAGACCTAAATTATAGGTATTCAGCGATTTGTTCCAGCGCTGTCTCAGGCATTGCTCTACTACTAACCATATGGTTTTCAATCACTGGTTGCTTTTTTCTGACAGTAGATCACCAGATCATTCTTTCTAGTGTGTCTTAGTCTGGATTGTTTGCTGAAACCTGACCATCACGGGTGATCCTTCTGGTATCTGAAATACCAATGGCATAACTTCCGGTATCATAGCAACATGCAAGTCACCACAGTATGACAAACTGACAGACAAATGGTAGTCCACACGTCTGTGAATGGCAAAATGAAGAGGAATGGCATTACATTCATAATCAAAAAGAACATTTCAAGCTCTATCTTGAAGTATAATGCTGTCAGTGACAGGATAATATCCATATACCTACAAAGAACCTCAGTTAATATTGCTATTATTCAAATTTATGCACCAACCGCTAATATCAAAGATGGAGAAATTGAAGATTTTTACCAAGTTCTGAAGTCAAATCATGTAATCAGGATCAAACATGGAATCAAAATCTATTGATAATTACTGGTGATTGGAAGGTAGAAGTTGGAAATAAAGAAGCATCTGTAGTTGGGAAACATAGCCTTGGATAGACAAATCATCAAAATATCATGATAGAATCCTGCCAGACCAATGGCTTAGTCATTGGAAATAGCTTTCTTCAATAACATAAATGACTATTAATATATGAAACTCACCAGGAATAAGCAGAATCAAATCAAGTATATCACTGGAAAAGAATGATGGAGAAGCTTAATATCATTAGTCAAAACAAATCCAAGAGCTGAATTTGAAACAGGCCATCAATTATTGCTCATAAACAAGTTCAAGCTGAAGTTGGAGAAATTAAAACTAGTTTGTGAAAGCCAAAAAAGTAGGACTTTGAATATGTTGTTGTTATTAGGTGCCATCTAGTTATTAGGTGCTATCTACACTCTGGTAGTGTAGTGGTTACGAATCGGGCTGCAAACCTTAAGGTCAGCAGTTCAAAACTACCAGCTGTTCTGCGGCAGAACTATGAGGCTTTCCGCTCCCGTAAAGATTTACAGCCTTGGAAACCCTGTGCAGGGTCGCTAAGAGTCAGAACCAACTCCACGGCACATAACCACCACCACCGTCTAGTCAGTGCAGACTCATAGCAATCCTATACACAACAGAAGTAAACACTGCCTAGGCCTGCACCATCCTCACAATCATTGTTGTGCTGGAATGCACTGTTTCAGTCCCTATGTCAATCATCTTTTGGAGGATCTTTAATTTTTCACTGACCCTCCTCTTTACCAAGCATGATGTCCTTCTCAAGGGATTAGTCCCTTATGATAGCATGTTCAAAACCCATGAAATGAAGTCTCACCATTCTTACTTCTAAGGAGCAGTCTGACTACTTCTTTCAACACAGATTTTTTTGTTTCAGCAGTTCACAGTCTATATGCAATATTCTTAACCAACACCACAGTTCAAAGGCATCAATTCTTCTTTGATATTCCTTATTTATTATTTAGATTTCTCATGTACACGAGACAATGGAAAATACAATGGGATGGGTTGCCTAAATCCTCAAAGTTTTTCAACATTTTGAAGAGGTCTTTTGCAGTAGATTTCTTGAGTGTTGCTTCAATGGTGTGTTGATTGTGAATCCAAGTAAAATGAAGTCTTTGAAGACTTCAAATATTTTTCCATTTATAGTGATAATGCTTGCTGGCCCAGTTGTGAGAATTTGTTTCATTTGTGTTGAAGTATAATCCATAGTGAAGGCTGTGCTGCAAGTCCTCTTCACTTTTAACAAGCAAGGTTATATCATCTACATATCACAGGTTGAGTCTTCCTCCAATCTTGTTGTCTCATTCCTCTTCATATAATCCAGCTTCTGGGATTATTTGCTAAACACGTTTGTTATTGCTGTTAAGTGTGGTCAAGTCCATTCTGATTCATATCAACCTTGTATAAGGTTTCCTAGGTTTTAAATCTTTGGGGATCTGGTACTCTGATCTTTTTCCCAGAGAGTGGCTGGTGGGCTTGAACATGGACCTTGTGGTTCACAGGCCACTGCTTATCATATGGAGATTGAATAAATTAGGTAAAAGTATACAACTAAGCCACAACTTTTCTGATTTTAATCACTCAGTATTCTTAATGCATCAGACTGTGAAGTCTTTGAACTGCAAAGTCGGAGATTCAAGCTCACCGGCTTCTCCTTGGAAACCCTACACAGGGTCGCTATGGGTCAGAATCGACTCGACTGCACTTAACAAAAACAATATTCCCTTGTTCTGTTCAAATATCTGCCTCTTGGTCTATGTACAGGTTCTATATGAGCACAATTAAGTGTTTTAGAATTCCTATTCTTCACAATTTTACCCATAATTTATTATGATCCTAAGTGTTCTAGAATTCCTATTCTTAACAATTTTATCCATAATTTATTATGATCCACACAGCTGAATGCTTTTGGATTGTCAATGAAACACAGGTAAACATATTTCTGGTATTCCTGCTTTCAGCCAAGATCCATCTGAGATCAGCAATGATATCCCTCATTTTCCATCCTCTTTGGAATCCAACTTGAATTTCTGACATTTCCTTTGCAATGTACTGATGCAATCATTTTTGTGTTATCTTCAGCAAAATTTTACTTGTGAGCAATATTAATGATTTTTTAAATAATTTCTTCATGGTGTTGGATCACTTTTCTTTAGAATGTGCACAAATGTGAATCATTTCCAGTCAGTGACCACGTAGCTGCTTTTCAAATTTCTTGGCATAGAGAAGTAATTTCTTCCAACACTGCATCTGTTTGTTAAAACATCTCAATTGTTTTCACCAGTGCCTTCGAGGCATCTTGGACTTCATCCTTCAATACCTTCAGATTATATGCTACCTTCCAAAATGGTTGAATGTTGATCAGTTCCTTTAAGTAATGTTGCTGTTGTTAAGTGCGATTGAGTTAGTTAAGGGACTCTGTATTCCGTCTAGCTTTAACTCTGATAGTTAAGGCTTTGTGTCAACTTGACTGAGTCAGGGTTCTCAATGGTTTAGCCATAAAGATGTAGTAATCACCTCCACGATGAGATCTAATATGATGTAATCATTCCCTCTATGATGTGATCTGATGTGATCAGCCCTGATTTGATGTGATTATCCTATGTTTTGTAAATTCTTACTTCTATGATGTTAATGAAGGAGCTCTGGTAGCGTAGTGGTTATGAATCGGGCTGCGAACCACAAGATCAGCAGTTCGAAACTACCAGCTGTTCCACGGGAGAAAGATGAGGCTTTCTTCTCCCGTAAACATTTGCAGCCTCGGAACCCCTGTACAGGGTCGCTATGAGTCGGAACCGACTCCACGACATATAACCACCACAACTTCCATAATGCTAATGAAGGCCAGTGCAACCTGCAAGATTAGGTTGTATCTAGAGTCAATCTCTTCTGAGATATAAAAGAGATAAAACAAACAAGCAGGACTCAGAGGAACCTACTACCACAGAGAAAGAAGAGTAAGGAGTGAAGTCTTTTAGTGTGTCCTTTAGATGTGGGATCTTAGATCCAGGGGAAGATTGATGCCCAGACACATGGAGAACTCCAAGGACTGTGGTCCTACAGATGCTGAAAGGATGCAAGGACCATTCTTCAGCGCTCTGAATCCAGCCTTCCAGCCTCCTGTGAGAGAATGCATTTGTTTGTGAAAGCTATCTTCCTGTAGTATTTCTGTTACAGTAACACTGTTTAACTAAGACTTCAGTCTTAAATACATTCACCTCAAGAGTAGATTTGATACATTGAACACTAATGACTAAAGACCAGAAGAGTTGTGGAATGACATGAAGAATATCATACATTAAGAAAACAAGAGCTACTTAAAAAGACAGGAAAAAAAGAAAACAACAAAATGAATTACAGAAGAGACTCTAAAACTTACTCTTGAACATAGAGTACCTAAAGCAAAAGAAAGAAATGATGAAGTAAA
>NW_006408540.1:17963128-17982865 GCF_000296735.1 Chrysochloris asiatica | reverse complement strand
CATTACAAATGCTTTTTAAGCAAAATAAAACATGACTATAAGTGTGGCTCTGTGATCTAATGCATCAGACTGCAAAGTTGTTTGAACTGCAAGGCAGTGGTTCAAGCTCACCAGCTTCTCCTTGGAAACCCCATACAAGGTTGCTATGGGTCAGAATTGACTCAAAGGCACTTAACAACAACAACAACAACAACATACGTGTGTAGCTTACAAGATGGAATACACAGAAATCAAATTAACTATATCTATGGGAAGAGATGGTAGAAAAATCTCAGTATCATCAGTCAAAATAAGCCACCATGGAATAGTTCATCAATTGCTCATATGCAAGTTCAGGCTGAAGCTGAAGAACATTAAAACAAGTTCACAGAGCCAAAATATGACCTTGAACATATTCCACTGGAATTTAGAGATGATCTCAAGAAAAGATTTGATGTATTAAACACTAATGACCAAAGACCAGAAGAATTGTGGGATAACTTCAAGAATATCATACAGGAAGAAAGCAAAAGGTCATTAAGCATACAAGAAGGAAAAGACCAAAATGGATATCAGAAGAGACTCTGCAACTTGCCTTGCAGTGTGTTGTGGTTGTTGTTGTTAAGTGCCATGGAGTCGTTTCTGACTCACAGCAACCCTGTATAGGGTTTATGAGGAGTGGCTGGTGAATTTGAACCACAGCACCACACCAGGACTCCATTATCCAGTTTTTGTTGTTGTTTTTAGGTGCCATTGAGTTGGTGTCGACTCATAGCCACCTTATGCACAGCAGAATGAAACACTGCCTGATCCTGGGCCAACCTCACTATTGTTGCCACGTGCTTGAGCCCATTGATGCTGCCATTTGGTCCATCCATCTCTCTGGGGGTCTTCCTCTTTTTCTATGACCCTCAATCCTACCAAACATGATATCCTTCTCCAGCAACTTGTCCCTCTTGACAATATGTCTGAAGTATGAGAGACAAAGTTTGGCCATCTTGGCCTCCAAGGAGCACACTACAGATACTAAAACAAATGGAATAAATGAGGACATGAAAGAACTGAACAGAAAATTTCAAATGGCAGCTCAAGAAGACAAAATAAAAGAGTTTTCAAAATCCAGAACAATGTTCAAAAAAATACTCAGGGGGAGTTCTTTGAGAACCAACAACAGCAGTCAATTTAAGATTAACATACATGACTACGTCACCCAGAACTCAACCCAGATATAGAAGTCTCTAAGGTAAAACAAATATACGTGACTGAAAATAGGGAACCAGCGCTATCAATTTATTGCAACAACAAATATTTAAAAGAGGGGATAGTGTCAGTACAGAACATCCAAATAAATAGGAAATCAAGTAGACTTCAAGAAAATTGTTTTAATAAATAACAATAAATATTACTGTAACCCTAAAACCCTGGTGGTGTAGTGGGTTATGCATTGGATGTTTGCTCCATCTGGATTCAGCTATTCTCCACATCTGGTATGGAGAGATTAAACCCAAGTAGGGGCGATGGGAGATTAGCAGAAAAAGGAAGACACAAAACACAAACAAGTTAATTAAAAGTTGGGACCAGGTGGGACTCAGCACTCTGATGGAGAAACTGTGACCCAGACCAAGTGCAGCAAATTTATTTTATACACATATCGAAGGGAGGTGCTTGGGCCAGGGAAAAAGAGTGCAAGAACATCATGTGTTGTTTGTGCATGCAGTAAGCAGGACTTTATAAGAAAAATGTAACTTGTGGTAGCTAGTCAAAACAGAGATTAGAGCAGTTAGATGTTTGTGCAGACTGAGCTGAAGGTCATGGCTGTGTACAAGGAAAGACTTTGCAAGTTTCTTGTTCCCTGAGGCAGGTTTTGCAAGTTCCTCAGGGGGCAGCCTGACTTGGGTGCAGCCTGAGTTTCTGGACCACAACTGTTCAGTTGCAATCCTTCAGTTAAAATACCCCCAAGTCAGAGACCCTGGTTCAGTCACTCCCAACAGCTGGTAACTACAGAGTTGGAGTTTTAATCCACCAAGCACTCCTGAGGAGAAAGCTTTCTCCTCCCATAGAGATTATAGCCTCAGAAACCCTATACATGGTTACTAAGAGTTGGCACCAACTCCACAGAAAACAACAAATAACCCTAAAACTAGACCAAGTTTTACTCCTAACCCTAGCCCAACTCCTACCTTAACACTAAAATGAACCCTAGTCCTAATATTAATACTATACAAAGCCCTAGGCCAATCCTAGACATAGTCATCATCCTAGCTCTAACCCTAACAACAACAAAAGATTGAAGAAATATACAGAGTCATAGTACCAAAAAGAATTGGTTTATATTTAAACATTCCAAAGATTGTCATCGTTGTTAAGTGCCATCAAATCGGTTCCCATCCGTAGCGACCCTGCACAGGGTTACCGAGGCTGTAAATCTTTACAGGAGCAGAAAGCCTCATCTTTCTCCCACAGAGCAGCTGGTAGTTTCAAACTGCTGACCTTGCAGTTCGCAGCCCAATTCATAACCACTACCCTATCAGAGCTCCTATTCCAAAGATAGCATATGATTAAAAACTGAGGATACTGAAAGCAGAAGGCCTAGCTGCAGTGAAGACATTGGTGAAAAACAGGATCCAGGAATACCAGTTGAGATGTCTCAACAAAGAGATGTAATGTTGGAATCGCTGACTCCTTTATGCCAAGAAATTTGGTAGACAATTACCTAACTAACCAACTGGAAGACATCCATATTTATGCCATTTTAAGGAAGGTGATTCAACAGAAAATGAGATTTATCAAACAATATTATTGATATCACATACAAAAAGTTTTGCTGAAGAAAATTCAGAAACAATCTCAATACTACATCGACAGAGAACTGCCAAAAGTGGAAGCTGGATTCAGAAGAGGATGTGGAACTAGGGATATCATTGCTGATGCTAAGTGGTCTTGGCTGAAAGCATAGAATACTAGTGTTTTATTGACTATGCAAAGGCATTTGACTGTAAGGATCATAACAAATTATAAATAACACGTCAAAGAATGGGAATTCTAGAACACTTTAATTGTGCTCATGCAGAATCTGTGTATAGACCAAGAGTCAGTCATATGAACAGAATAAGGGGATATTGTGTGGTTTAAAATTTAAAAAAGGTATATTCCAGGGTTGCATATTTTCACCATACTTAATCAATCTCTATGCTGAGCAAATAATCTGAGAAGCTGGACGACATTAAGAACACGGTATCAGGTGACATGGAGAGATGGATCAGCTGGAGACTCTAGACTTAAGGAGAGAGAGGTGCTGTGTACAGGCAGTGGGGTGGGGAGGTTGGGCAGGTTGTTTGAATGGTTATATATTCCTGAGTGCTTTGGTGTACATCCAAAGAAAATCAGAGGGAATGGAAGCAAATGCTGTTTGATGATGATGCATGGAGGGAATTGTAATCATTGCAATGAAACAAAATACAAATAGGATGAATGCAAAGCTGATGTTCTCCCATATAAACTATCACTCAATTCACAATTAAAACTTAAAAAAAAAAAAAGAACACAGCATCGGGATGGGAGGAATTCCCATTAACATATTATCACAATATTCAGATGACACAACCTTGCTTGCTAAAACTGAAGAGGACTTTAACCACTACTGATGAAGACTGAAGATCAAAGAACTCAGCCTTCTATATGGATTATACCTCAACATAAAGAAGACAAAAATCCTCACAACTGCACCAATAGGCAACATCATGATACAATATATATATATTAAAGTTGGCAAAGATTTTATTTTATTTATATCCATAATCAATGTCATGTCCCTGGAAGCATCAGTCAAGAAACCAAATGATGCATTGCATTGGGCAAATCTGCTACAAAAGACCTCTTCAAAGTTTTAACAAACAAAAATGTCACACTGAGAACTAAGGTTTGCATAACCCAAGCTAAGGTATTTTCAATGACCTTTCATACATATGAAAGCTGGACAACAAAAAAGCAAGATCAAAAAAGAACTAACATATTTGAATGACAATGTTAGTGTGAAATATTTAATACATCATGGATGTTAGAAGAACAAACAAATCTTTCTTGGAAGAAGTAGAGCAATCAGAAGCAAGGATGAGGAGCCTTTGCCTCCCTTACATTTAACCTGTTATCAGGAGGAATCAGTCCTTGGTAAACTAGAAGGTGAGCAAATAAGAGGAAGAACCTCAACAAGATGGACTGGCCTTGTGGCTGCAATAATGGCTCAAACATAGCTACTATTGAGGAGATGGTACTGTGCTGGACCATCTTAGTGTTTCATTCTATTACACGTGGAGTCATCTTGAGTTGAACTGATTCATAGGCAGTTATTTATTGATTGTGCATAGCAGACATCCAAGTTTCACTTTTAATATTTTAGTCTCTCTCCCATGTTATGGATTGAATTCCCCCCCCACACACCCCCCAAAAAAATGTTTGTTGAAATCAATCTCCTATACCTGTGGATATAATCTTTGAGAGGTAATAGAATTTTCCTTTGTTGCATTAAGTCACTCCAATCACTCCCTAAGGCGCTCTGGTAACATAGTTGTTATGAGTCGGGCTGCCAACCTAAAGTTCAGTAGTTCAAAACTACCAGCTGTTCTGTGGGAGAAAGATGAGGCGTTCTTCTCCCGTAAAGATTTTACAGCTTTGGAAACCCTGTGCAGGGTCACTATGAGTCAGAACCAACTCCACAGTATTTAACATCATCAGTATAGGTTGTTTCCTAAACCTAATCACTCCCAAGCTATGAAACGAGTAGATGGACACAGAGCAAGCACAGATAGAGGAAAGATAGATGTCATGAGGAAATGACCAAAGAACCGAGAAAAAGAAGAGCTACAGAATCAGGCTGTGAACTGCAAGGTCAGCAGTTCGAAACTACCAGCTGTTCCACGGGAGAAAGATGAGGCGTTCTGCTCCCGTAAAGATTTACAGCCTCGGAAACCCTGTGCAGGGTCGCTATGGGTCGGAATCGACTCCACAGCACTTAACAACAACAACAGAAGATGAAAAGGCAAGGATCTTCCCCCAGAACCAATAGGAAAAAAATCGTCCACTGAACAAAGACTTCTAGCCCCTGAATTTAAAACTTAGCACCAACCACTAAAGTGAGTGATAATGGAATTGACCAATTATACCAACTTCTTGAGTCTGAAATTGAGCAAACATGAAATCAATATGTATTGATAATTCCTGGCGACTGGAATGCAAAGGTTGGAAACAAGGAGGAAGGATCAGTAGTTGGAAAGCATGGCTTTGGTGATAGAAATGATGCTGGAGATTGTATGACAGAATTTTGCAAGACCAATGACTTCTTCATTGGAAATACCTTTTTAACAAACATGAAAGGTGATTATACACATGGACCTCACCAAATGGGATACACAGAAATAAAATTGACTACATCTGTGGATAGAGACGGTGGAGACGCTTCACATCATCAGCCAAAACAAGTCCAGGGGCAGACTGTGGAACAGATCATCAACCGCTTCTATATAAGTTTTGAATGAAGCTGTAGAAAATTAAAACAAGTTTCTGACAGTCAAAATATGAACTTGAATATATCCCACCTGAATTTAGAGATCATCTGAAGAACAGATTTCATGCATTAGACACTAAAGACCGAAGAACACCAGAAGAGTAGTAGGATGGCATCAAGGACAAAAGGTCACTTAGAAGACAAAAAGAAGGAAAAGACCAAAATAAAAGTCAGAAGAGACTCAAGCATAGAGACGTTAAAGCAAATGGAAGATAAAGGAGAAAAAGAGATGAATAGAAAATTTCAAAGGTCAGCTCTAGAAGGAAGACAAAGTCAAATATTATAATAAAATGTGCAGAAACCTGGAGTTAGAAAACCAAAAGGGAAGAACACACTCAGTGTTTCTCAAGCTGACCCAACCGAAGAAAAAATTCAAGTCTGGACTTGCAATATTGAAGGATTTAATGGGCAAAATATTTAATGATTCACTATACCAAAAAGAAATGGACAATGTTCAACCATTTCAAGAGGTAGCATATTATCAAGAGCCAATGATACTGAAGGAAGAAGTCCAAGGTGCACTGAAGCCATTGGCAAAGAACAAGGCTCTGGGAATTGATGTCATACAAATTGAAATCTTTCAACAAACTGATGCAGCACTGGAGGCACTCACTCATCTACGCCAAGAAATTTGGAAGACAGCCACCTGGCCAAGTAGCTGGAAAAGATACGTGTTTGTGCCCATCCCAAAGAGCGGTGAGCCAACGTAATGCAGAAATCATCAGACAATATCATTAATATTGCATGCAAGTAAAATTTTGCTAAAGATAATTTTTAAACAGCTGAAACCACACATTGACAGAGAACTTTCAGAGGTTCAGCCAGATTCAGCAATGAGGAATATCACTGCTGACGTCAGATGGATCTTGGCTGAAAGGAGAGAGCACCACCTGTGCTTTATTAATTATGCAAAGGCTTTCGATTGTATGGATCATGAAAAACTCTGGACAGTATTATGGAGAACGAATATTCCAGAACACTTAAAGGTGCTCATGAAGAACCTGTACATAGACCAAGAGACAGTTGTTCAAATAGAACAAAGGAACACCAAATGGTTTAAAATTAGTAAAGGTATGTACCAGGGCTGTATTCTTTCACTATACTTATCCAATCTGTATGCTGACCAAATAATTTGAGAAGTTGGATTACATGAAGAAAAATGCGGCATCAAGATTGAAGAAAGACTCATTAACAATGTGAGATATGCAGATGATACAACTTTGCTTGCAGAAAGCGAAAAGAACTTACAATACTTACTGATGAAGATCAAAGATCACAGACTTCGGTATAGGCTGCACCTCAATGTAAGGAAAACAAAGTAATCTTGCCACTGGGCCAATAAACTGCATTCATATCAATGGAGAAATGAGTGAAGTTGTCAAAGACAACTTTTCTTTTTTGGCTTAGATCAACCACCAACACTCATGAAAGCAGCAGTCAAGATGTCAAAGGATGTATTGCATTAGGCAACTTTGTTGCACAAGACCTCTTTAAAGTGTTTAAAAGCAAAGATGTCACTTATAGGGCTAAGGTATACCTGACCCAAGCCATGGTATTTTCAATAACCTCATATGCATGTGAGGTTGGCCCAGGACCAGACAGTGTTTTGTTCTATTGTGCATAGGGTCACTATGAATCGGTACCAACTCAATGGCATGTAACAACAACAGCAACATATGCATGTGAATGTTGGACAGTGAATAAGGAAGACCATAGAAGAATTGATGTATTTGAGTTATGGTATTGCAGAAGAATATTAAAAGTACCATGGACTGCCAAAAGAACAAACCAATCTGTGTTGGAAAAAGTACAACCAGAATTCTCCTTGGAAGCCAGGATGGCCAATCTTCATATCTCATTCATGGGACATAATATCAGGAGAGATCAATGCCTGGAGCAGGGTATTATGTTTGGTGAAGCGTAGGGTCAGAGAAAAAGAGGAAACACTAAGTGAGATTGATTGGCACCGTGGGAGCAGCAATGGGCTCAAATGTAACAATTGTGAGATTGGCTCAAGACCAGGCAGTGTTTTGTTCTGTCATGCATAGGTTTGCTATAAGTCTATACCGACTCGATGGCACCTAGCAACAAGAAGCCTCTGAACTTTGAGAAAATGCCATTCTGTTCTTTAAGTCCACCCCCTTGTAGTATTTGTGCTATAGCAGCTCTAGGATACTAAGCCTTTTTCTGGAGAAATGCTTTTCAAGGAGACTCTAGGTCCACTTACCATAGTTTGAGTCTCATATTAATCTCTTTTAGAATTGTTGTTAACTAATGTACTTCATTCTCTGAGTTTTATGATAACAACTTTGTAACCTCACCTCACCCTTGCCCTGCACACAGGTTCAGGTTATTTATTTCCTTGATGACCAATCATTTTCTTTCTAGTGTTTAGTAACCAGGGAGACACAGCCATGGAGATACTGTTCCCTTATCCATGTTAGTTTTGTGTATCCTGCATCTTCATCATTGGCACCTTCATCTTAGCATTCCCTCTTTCTACAGGCATTACAAGGACATTTCCTGATAATAATTCACATTTCTCTGATATTTTGTTCATATTGTTCAATCTAGCTTGTCCCCCATCTGCCAACATTGTCAGCCAACTTCTAAATAAACAGAGCTCTGGCTTCCCAAATCCATTCCTACAGGTCATTCATCCACTCTCCACCAACACATGACTTATAAATAAAGAGGAAAGCCTGGATAACACAGGTTAGGAATTCAATACATTCAAGCATAAGACAATCAGGATAAATAAAAGAGAAAGCTATGGCAGGAATAGAGATGAAGAAGGCAGAACTGGTGTCCTTCCTATATTAATAAAGAGACTTAGGGAACAAAATTGAGAATGTGGCCTTTCAGATAAAAATGTGAAAAGAAATCTAATATCTTGAGGCACAGAACTGATGTTATTTAAAACAAGTGGAAAAAGAAGTTGATGCTCCAATGACAAGAGAAACATCTTTTGTATGAAAAGATGGATCATGCAAACTAAGAATGTGATTCCTGGTGCTCAAGAGTCCATATTGAAACAGAGTGAAGATACAAATCCAGTCACGAGGACAACAGACAGAGGAGACACATGACCTTCAGAGGTCCTAGGAAAATGAACTACATAGCTGTTCTTCACATGCTACAGTTTGAAGTCTCATAATTAAAAGAATAATTGTCAGCAAATTAGAATAGACATGTACTAGTTCAAGCAATTTATGAAGTTAAAACAAAAACAGAGCAGTTTATAAATTCATTTATATGAGAATTCTTTGGAGGGCTGTTGAGTCTGTTCTGACTCACAGTGACCCTCTGCATAACAGAATGAAGCACTGCCCATTCCTGCATCCTCCTCATAACTGTTGTTACACTTGAGCCCACTGCTGCTGCCACCGTGCCAATCTATCTTGTTGGGGGTCTTTCTCTTTTTTGCTGACATTTCACTTTACCAAGCCTTTTTATTTTGCTTCTTTTCTTTTTTGCTTTGGAGGGTAGATTCAAGTTATTTAAGTGGGAAGATATACGGAAAATACATTTCAAAAGTAGTAATAATAGATTCTGCTTGTTTTTCAATAAATTTGGTATGATTCCAAGAGCCAGTTATTCATAATTATAGGTTTCTCAGGATTATTCATTAAAAACCAGTTAACAATTATCTCAAATTTGATTTCTTTCCAGCTCTCTTAACAAATTGGCAATGTTTCTGCAGAGGGAAATATAACAAAATTGTGGTTTACCTTTTCAGAGATTTGATGTTCCACCATTACATAAGGACACAAACAGGTTTTTGTACTCTGGTGGCATGTGTTTGTTCTCGTAGAATAGGACATCCCAGGGAGCATCAAGCTATGAGAATATAAGAAGTCAGAAACCCAAATCTGCATCATCTGATCTTGACCAAATTTGGAAGACAGAATTTTGCACATACTGAGAGTGCTCCCCTGTGTTTATGTGTTCAGTATAGAAAAATTTTCTTACTCAATATACAGAATAACATTGCTGTTAGGTGCCACCAAGTTGGTACTGACTCATAGTGACCTTATGCACAGCAGTATGAAACACTGCCTGATCCTGGTTCAACCTCACTATCATTGCCACACTTGAGCCCATTGATGCTGCCACTTTACCAATCCATCTCACTGAGGGTCTTCCTCTTTTGCTCTGACCCTCAAGCCTACCAAACATGACATCCTTCTCCAGAGATTGGTCCCTCCTGACAATATGTCTAAAGTATGAGAGACAAAGTTTGGCCATCCTGGCCTTCAAGGAGCACTCTGTCTGCACTTCTTCCAACACAGATCTGTTGGTTTCCTTACTATTTTAAAATAGACATTTAAGTGTTATAGAAATGAATATTGGGACTATGATACAGAAAGCTTGCAAGCCTTGCCCAGGGAAATAGTTTTCTTGTTAAGCTTTTTTGGAGTATGGGGGCTTAGGTGGAATCTTAAGCCCCCACCAAGAACCTTCTGAGGTGGGACATTCTCACTTGAAAAGACATGCATACCAACCCGGAAAGGCTACAAGAACAGAAAAAGCTTTTTGAAAGAAAGACCAACAAAAATAAAGCAGATTGTTTGGATGTTAGAATATCAAGCAAGCTGTTTGCCTGGGAGCCATCAAGGCAAGAAAAGTCAGTCCATCAGGTAAAACTCCCTTCTAAGACTAAAATTCAAAGGCACCCCACAAGCGATTTAGTATGCTTACTAGTGACCACCTTGGTCTACTTGTGAGTTGAAGTAGAGGAAATAAAGAAATGAAGACATGGGCTGATTTTGACCATGTTCCATTGACACCCATTGTTAACCTTGAGATGAGAGAGAGAAGAGGAAGGGCTAGATGGTCTGAAGTTTAGAGACATGTGTGGATTCCTGAGTCCATGGACACTGACCTAGCCACTGGGGGCCAGAGATGAGAGGGAAGCGACCAGCTTGGCTTGAATTTTGGGGAGGCATGCTGAGCTCCCCAACTTGCAGATAGCACCCATTTGACCTGGGTTTTATGATTGGCTGACTAGAACTTAGCCAGATGAAGATAAAGGAGTTTGATATCGTATTGTTGTTAAGTGCCATTGAGTCAGCACCAACTCATAATGAGACTGTATAGGGTTTCTGAGGAGTGGCTAGTGAGTTTGAACCACCAACTTTGAAATTCAAACTGACCTTATGGTTGAGTGCTTATCCAACCATGCCACATTGAACAAGTGTAAATTTCTACAATTTGATAAACTGTACATTTTTTATGGATGTAGTTGCTCAGAAGTTCAACTGAAACAGAAGGATTCTTCATATCAAGGATCAAACTCATTTCCTGGGTTGATATGGATGGGCAATCTAGACACTGGGTTGATATGAATGGGCAATCTAGACACTGGGTTGATATGAATGGGCAATCTAGACACTGGATATCAAAAATGGGGGATATAAAGGCTGGTTTACAAGCTTTCATGAGTATGCTTAGTTTCAGAATAAGATAGAATCCCCACTAAGTAGATTTCTTCTTTTCCAGATTGTTCTGGTGAAAAGGGATGAAGGAGGATGGGGATAGTATTTTATGATTCAATTGTGAGTAATTGTTTTCAGGATTAATTGTGATTACCACAAGTGTAATTGTAGAAGATATGTAACTAAAAGAGGGGAGTAGTTAATCATTTATCTCAGAAAGAGAGGACACCATAACCATCAAGAAGGAAGAGCATGAGTGGGTGTGAGATCCTCCCCAGAAAAGTAGTGACAGCAGAGATAGTGGGCAGAGGCGATGGCATGGAGAGATAGAGCAGCTGAGGACTCTAGGCCCATGTGCTGAGAAAGGCTGTGTGCCTGTGGGCAGGAGGCTGGCTTGGAAAATGTGCCCTTTGGACATTTAAATGAATATATATATATATATATTGTTTTTTATGTGTACATCACAAACTTTTGCTTTGTGCATTATTTTTGGGTGGAAAAAAAAGATGTAAAAGGGAAGCTGCAGGGAAAAGGTATACTTGTTGTTACAGGGTTGTTGTTGTTAAGTACCGTGGAGTTGGTTAAGTGACCCTGCACAGGATTTCCAAGGCTGTAAATCTTTATGGGAGCAGAAAGCCTCATCTTTCTCCTGCAGAACATCTGGTAGTTTTGAACTGCCAACCTTGGGGTTAGTAGCTTGATTCGTAATTACTATGCTACCAGAGGGGAGTGTAATTATTGAGATGAAACAAAATGTTATGATTGGTTGAAAGTAAAGCTGGTGATCTTGTCTGTTTACCTTCACTTAATTCACAATAAAACATTTGATTAATTAGGCTTTCATTAAATAAAGGATTGTTGTTACTGTTAAATGCCATTGAGTCAGTTCCAACTCATAGCAAGCCTGTCTAGGGTTTTTGAGGAGTGGCTGGTGGATTTGAACTGTCGACCTCACAGCAGTTCAGTGCTTCTCCTACAGTGCCACACCTGGACTCCAGAAATTATATGAAGAGATTTCAAAAGTCCATTGAAAAAAAGGGAATTGAAAGCTAATAGAATTTTCCCATAAACTTCTTTAGTCTCCTTGTAGAATGTACAGTCAAGACCCAATGGAAAATGTGAGGAAACTCATAAAAAAAGGCCTGATAATCTACTTCCAAAAGATTACTGCCATTGAAAGTCCAGTGGATCTCACTTCTGCTCGGACACACATGTGGTCACCATGAGTTAGAATAGACTCAAAGGCAACTGATTTATTTTGTTTTGTTTTTACTAACCACCAAACATCATTCTGATCACTTAACATGCAATGATTTATTTAATAATCACACAGCAATCTCAGGTATAATTATCCCCATTTTACAGATCAGGAAAGTGAGGCACAAAGAGATTAGTTAACTTGTTTAGGGTTATAAAGAGGTTAAAGTACAATTCTTTATGCAGTGCTCCTTTCTCTTTGAATGTTTAGGGGTCCAGGTGTTATCACTTTATTATCATGCCATCAGGACAGTATAGAATGAGTAGTGGACTGCTAATCTCAAGGTCAGCAGTTCAAATCTACCAGCTGCTCCTTGGAAACCCTATATAAGGTTGCTATGTGTCAGAACCAAATAGATGGCACTTTTGTGTTAATGCACCAGGCTGCAAAGCCATTTGAACTGCAAGATTGGTGGTTCAAGCTCACCAGCTGCTCCTTGGAAACCCTATACAGGGCCACTATGGGTTGTAACTGACTTGACAGCACTTAACAACAACAACAACAGCAACATGCACAAAATATTGAATGAGGCAGGAGGCATCAAAAGAAAATGGAAGAAAACACACAATCACGTTACCAATAAGAATGAATCTATATTTAACTATTTCAGGGAGTGCCATATGATCAGGAACCAATGGTATTGAAGGAATAAGTCCAAGCTGCACTGGAGCTCTTGGTGCAAAATAAGACTCTAGAAACTAACAGACTATAAGTGGAAATGTTTCAACAAGCTGATATAGAACTGTAGGTAGTATTGAAGGCACTCACTTATCTATGCCAAGAAATTTGGAATACAGATACCTGACCAACTAATTGGAAGAAATCGACATTTTTCCACTCCAAAAAATGGTGAACCAAGAGAATGTAGAAACCATTGAACATTAATATAACATATAAAATGTTAGTGAAGAGAATTCAAGACTATAGTAGAAGTACATAAACAGGAAGCTGCCAGAATTCAGGATGAATTCAAAAGAGGATATGGAATGAGGGGGATATCATTGCTGATGACATATGGATCTTGGCTAAAAGCAGAGAATATCAGAATTTTTTTTTTTTTTTTTGGTAATATATTGACTACGCAAAGGCATTTGACTCTGTAGAACATACAAACTATGGATAAATATTGCAAATTATAGATATTCCAGAACACTTAATTGTGCTTATTAAGGAACATGTACATAGACCAAGAGACAATTTTTCAAATAGAAAAATGAAATACAGAATCAGAAAAAGTATGTGCCGCAGTTATTCAATCTGTATGCTGAGCAAATAATCTGAGAATCTGGGCTATATGAAAAAGAATCTGGCATCAGGATTGCAGGAAGATATGCAGATGACACAACCCTGCTTGCTGGAAGGGAAGAGGACTTTAAACACTGATAAAGACTTAGTTACTGATAGACTACAGCCTTCCATATGGATTGTACCTCTATAAAAAGAAAGCAAAAATCCTCACAACTGGACCAATAAACAATATGAATAACAGAGAAAAGACAAGTTATCAACTATTTCATTTTGCTTGGATTCACAATCAATATTTATGGATGCTGCAGTCAAGAAATCAAATGACATATTGCAATAGGCAAATCGGTTGCAAAAGATGTTAAAGAGCAAAGATTTCAGTTTGCGCCTGACTCAAACCATGGCATTTTCAATTGCCTCATATGTGTGAAAGTTGGGCAAAGGATAAGGAAGACTGTAGAAGAATTGATGCATTTGAGTTATGACATTGTAGAAGAATATTGAAAATACCATAGACTGTCAGAAGAACAAACAAATCTGTCTTGGAGAAAGTATAGCTAGAATGCTCCTTGGAGACAAGGATGGTGAAATCTCATCCTTTGTATTTTGGACATGTTGTCAGGAGAGATCAGTCCCTAGTAAAGTGAAGGGTCAAGGAAAAAGAGGAAGTCCCTCCCCCCCAACAAAATGAGTTGATACAGTGACAGCAACAATTGTGAAGTTTGCCCAGGACTGGGTAGTGTTTTGTTCTGTTGTGCATAGGGTCATTATGAATCAGAACGGACTCATGGCACCTAACAACAATAGCTGTGGCTCAAGGTGACCTTATGTATAACAGAAATGTTAATGAAATATTGCTCAGTCCAGTGTCACCTCCACAATTATAGTATGTTTTAGCCCATTACTGCAACTTTTGTGTCGATCCACCATTTTCACTGACTCTCTACCTTTCCAAGCATCTTTTTCTAATGATTGTCTTTTCTCTGATGAGATGGTCAATGTAAGAAAACTGAAGTCTCACCGGACTTCTGAGAAGGGAGCATTCTAAAACTGAATTATTCATTTTTCTGAAAATTCATACTAAATTCAATATTCTTGGTAATCACAAAATTTTTCTTTGGACCTTTTTATATTAAAAAGTATATATATATATGGAGCTTTGGTAGCGTAGTGGTTATGAATCGGGCTGCGAGCCACAAGGTCAGCAGTTTGAAACTACCAGCGGTTCCGTGGGAGAAAGATGAAACAGTCTGCTCCAGTAAAGATTTATACCCTTGGAAACCCTGTGTAGGGTCGCTATGAGTTGGAACCAACTCCATGGCACATAACAACAACAACATATATATATATATATATATTCAATTAGCCTCATGCATAGCTTCCCATGCATGAGGCTAATTGAAAAGATCATGGCTTGACCACATGGTCCTTAGTTATCAACATGGCATCTCTGCTTTGATATTTGATCATGTTCCACAAAGGCTTTGAAGCAATCCTAAATTGGAACATTTTGGGTAGAGGGGTACATTTGTAGCAGAAACAGCAGTAGGTACTAAGGCATAAAATAATGAGAAGGAATACAACCAGAGCAGAGAAAAGGAAGGGGAGACAGGTGAAGACACTGTGAGGAGGTTACTTCATCCAGGTGACAGGTGATGAGTTTCTGGAGCAAGTCATGATCAGCAAACACAGCAAAGAAAGCTCTGTGTGGAGATATTTTTTTAAACTAAAATCTGAGATTGGCTAAAAATGTTATGTGGTGGGTTGAAGACAAATTAAAAAACAAAGTAATTGTTGAGAATACTCTGAAGTTTCTAGCTTTGGTGGAGTGTTGTTGTTATGTGCCATGGAGTCAGTTCTGACTCATAGCAAGTCAGATGAGGCTTTCTGCTCCCATAAAGATTTACAGCCTCAGAAACCCTAAACAGGGTTGCTATGAGTCAGAACCCACTCAGTGCCACAGAATTACCACCACCAGATAATTACAACAGATGGTAACTGAAAGATTGGCGGTTTGAATCCACCCAGAAATGCCTTCAAAGAAAAACCTGGGAATCTACTTTCAAAAAAATCAACTACTGAAAACCCTATGGCAGTGGTAGTATGCCACTGAATTGGTTCCAACTCATAGCAACCCTGTATAGAGTTTCTGAGGGAATATATCTTTGTGGGGGCAGAAAACCTCATCTTTCTCCCACAGAACGACTGGTAGATTCAAGCTACTGATGTTGCAGTTAACAGCCCAGCTAATAATCCACTACGCTACCAGGAATTGGAGACATCCTCTTCTGACATACGTGGAGTCTCCATGAGTCTGGACCAGCTAGCCAGCAACTGGGAAAGATCTAAGAACTGCTTTTCTGATTACACAGATGCCTCATTTTACCTATCTATGCTTCCTGGAGCTGCAGTGTTAGGATGTTTTATTTTTGGTTTTGGTGAGCAGAAAAATGCTTTGAGAAATGATAATGGGTGCCAATAGGCTAGAGGACAGCAGTTGTTGCTGTTGTTAAGTGCCGTCGAGTTTATTCTGACCCAGAGCGACCCTGCATAGGGTTTCCGAGGAGCAGCTGGTGAGCTTGAACTGCTGACCTTGCAGTTCAAACGGCTTTGCAGTCTGAAGCATTAACCCACAGTGCCACACCAGGACTCCTGAATTCTTGGTCCAGAGAGGGGCAGAGAAAGGAACAAACCAATAGAAATAATGAGCAAAGCAATTTATTACTGGACTCTAAGAGTCAGCTGAGGAATCACGGGAATTAGTCCAACCCGCCAAACACCTACAGTACCCAGTAAAAAGATTGCCCAACCAGCCCTAAGTCAAGGACCCTCCCCAAATGCGACTGGAACAAAGACTGTGGCCATGCTGAGCACACAAACTCCTTTAGAGAGAGAGAGAGAAAAACATTCTGTACTAGAAACTTGGCAAGCCCTATGTTGTTGACAATCTGCTGAGAGAGTCAGTTGACACTTGACCTCATCAAGGCTCAGCCTATTTGAGTTTGCTGCCCCTCTGAGCCTTGATAATGAGCACCCATCACCAAGCCTCTGATAATGGAAAAAGCCTTTCTTTGCTATGCTCTCCAACTGTCACTTGAACTTAATGGTAAAATTTCAGAGGACAATAGCGAAGCTGTCAAGTCAAACAGTAACTCTTTTAGTGATTCCAGCCAGGTCTCTGGATTTAGCTGGATAGCAGAAGCCCAGGAGTAGTGAAGGAAACACTGAGTAAGAATGGCTGCCACTGGAGCAAGACATGTCATCAGATAGAAATGATGCTTTCTGTAAAGAAGGGGCATCCATGGGTGAGTGCTCTCCTGCTCAATACAGAGGGAAGTCTGGAGGACCAATTACTCTACTATCTACTGCCCATTGTAATCAAATCACCCAAGAAGTAGAAGCCTAGAGCAAGTTCTGGATTGCACATGAAAAAAGAAATGTAGAAATGCTGTAAATAGCAAAATTAATGGGAAATTGTTTCAGGATGAGGAACACTTTTAGGGTAAAGGGTAACACACAATAGTCCATGATTACAGAGCACTAACTCCAGACAAGAGCATCCACTTCTAAAGAACTAAGTTGGGAAGGGTTGGGAGAAACTCTGGTTAAATGGGTTTGACTATTTCCATCCCTGTTTCTGTGAAACTGAAGTTTCTACCTGTTATTAGTTACACAGGCAGAAAAGATATTTTAAATGAATACACAGAATGGTAGGATCAGACCAATCAGAATGGATGTGGGCAGCGATTTAGAGCCAGTGTGGTAAGGCAGGGTCATGGGAAGAGCAAAAAAGGAGCCAAGGAAACCAGCCATCAGAGTAACTATCTAACAAACACAAACTGAGGACTCAGTGGTAGAATTCTTGCCTCCCGTGTAAGATATCTCAAAGTCTCGGAAACCCTGTGCAGGGTCACTGTGGGTCAGAACTGACTCCATGGTACTTAACAACAACATGCAGGAGACCAATGTTAAATTCCTGAACAATTCATCCCAAGCACAGCCATCACTTGTCTCTCAGTAGACGCACTGGAGTTGCTATAACATTGGGCAGGTTCAGTGGCGCTTCTAGACTAAGACAGACTAGGAAGAAAGGCCTGGTGGTCTGCTTCCAAAAACTAGACAGTGTAAATCTTATGGATCACAACAATGGGATCTACAACCCGTCATAGGGATGGTACAGGACCAGGTAGTGTTTCTGTTTACATGAGGTCACCATGAGGAAGACAGCAACCAACAACAACATGATGTTAAGTCCTATTGAGTCAGTTCCATCTCATAGCCACCTTGTATAGGGTTTCTAAGGAGCAGCTGGTGGGTTTGAATCATAGTCCAGTGCTTACTCTAGTAGTTTAATACTTGTACCATGTAAACTAGTTAATATCTGCCTAAATAACAGGCCCTATTTAGATCATGGAGTCTTGGTGTGACGCTGTGGGTTAATGTGCCAGACTGCAAAGCCATTTGAATTGCAAGGTCGGTGGTTCAAGCTCACCAGCTAGTCCTTGGAAACCCTATACAGGGTCACTATGGCTCAGAACCGACTCAACAGCACTTCACAACAACAACTTGAAATAGCAGCAGGGTCACCCGTGGTGGACAGGTTTCAGTGGTTCTTCCCGACTAAGACAGATTAGGAAGAAGAAGATGCAGACTACTTTAAATGTTTAGCCACAGAAAATCTTATGAATAGCAGTAGAACACTGTCAGATATGGTACTAGGGGATGAAAACATAAAGAGCAGGTCATATATAGGGCTGAAAGATGGGTCCCTCAGGTTGGAAGGCACTCAAAATAATTACTGAGGAAGAGCTGCCTCCTCAAAGTAAAGTTGACCATATGACATGAATGGAGTAAAGCTTTGGGGATCTCCATTTATTGACAAGATACCTCTCAAAATAAGAAGAAACATTCATTAGTAATCAGAATGTGGAACATACCATGTATGAATCTAAGAAAATTGAAAGTCATCAAAAATTAAACAGAACACATAAAGATAGATATCCTAGGCATTGTTGTTGCTGTTAAGTGCTGTCAAGTCAGTTCTGACTCATAGCAGCCATGGAGTGGGTTTCCAAGGAGTGGCTGATGAGTTTGAACCACTGACCTTGTGGCTCAACTCAACCTTGTGGTTAGTGTATTATCCCACAGTGCCACACTCATAGGCATTAGTGAGCTATTGACCTTAGCAAGAATATGGCATTTAGAATTAGATAATTATATGATTTACTAAGCCGGAAAAACAAATTGAAAGAAAGGCACAGCATTCATCATCAAAAAGAACAATTTCAAAATCTATATTGATTTAGAATGATGTCTGTGATAGGATAATATCTGTATGCCTACCAGGAATACCAGTTAATACCACTATCATTTAAAATTATGCACCAGTCACTAAAGTCAATCATGATGAAATTGAAGAATTCTATGAACTTCTTCAGTCTGAAATTGATCAAACATGCAATCAACATGCATTGATAATCACTGGTGATTGGGATATGAAAGTTGGAAACAAAGAGGAAGGATCAGTAGTTGGAAAATGTGGCCTTGTTGGCAGAAACAATGCTGGAGATCCCATGATAGAATTTTGCAAGACAATGACTTATTCATTGCAAATGCCATTTTCAGCAACTAACTCATAACTATACATGTAGACCTAACCAGATGAAATACACAGGAATCAAATGGATTGCATATGTAGGAAGTTCAGACTGAAGCTAAAGAAAATTAAAACAAGAGCCAAAATATGACCTTGAATATATCCCACATGAATTTAGGGATCATATGAAGAACAGATTTGATACATTAAACACTAAAGACCAAAGACCAGAAGAGTTGTGGAATGACATTAAGAACATCATAGCGGTAGATAGCAAAAAGTCATTAAGAAGACAAGAAAGAAGGAAAAGGTCAAAATGGATGGCAGAAGAGACACTGAAACTTACTCTCCAGCATAGAGATGCTAAAGCAAATGGAAAAAATGAGGAGGTACAAGAGCTGAACAGAAAATTTCAAACATCAGCTGGAGAAGATAAAGCCAATTACAACAAAATGTGCAAAGATATGGAATCAGAAAACCAAAAAGGAAGAACATGCTCAGCATTTCTCAAGCTGGGAGAACTGAAGAAAAAATTCAAGCCTAAACTTCCATTATTGAAAGACTCTCTGGGCAAATTATTGAATGATGCAGAAAGTATCAAGAGAAGATGGAAGGAATACACAGAGTCACTGTACCAAAAGGAAATGGTTAATGTTCAACC
>NW_006408540.1:17940183-17961773 GCF_000296735.1 Chrysochloris asiatica | reverse complement strand
ATGAATTGGCCAAGTGGCAGCATCAATGGACTCAAGCGTGGCAACAGTAGTGAGGTTGGTGCAGGATCGGGCAGTGTTTCATTCTGCTGTGCATAAGGTCTCTATGAGTTGGTACTGACTCAATGGCACCTAACAACAACAACAAAAGCATGAAGTAGCTGGATTACAAGCTATCATGAGGGTGCTTAATGTTAGAAAGAGGGGAGTAGGACAGAAACCTTATTAACTAGTTTTCCTCATGTCCAGATGGGTCTGGAGATGAGGGGGGATAAGATTTTATGAGTTAATTGTGAGTAATTGTTTTCAGGTCTTACAATAATTGACACAACTGTAAATTTAGAAGAGGTAAAACTAAAAGGTGGGAGCCATTAATCTGCCATTTCAGGAACAGGGGACCCTGGGGCCATCAAGAGGGAAGAGCATGAGATGAGCACGGGGTCCTAACCAGAAAAGAGGCATAACAGAAATGGTGGCAAAGGTACAGAGAGACAGAGCAGCAGAGGACTATAGGTCCTTGAACTGAGAAAAGCACTGTGCCTGCAGGCAGGAAGCTGGATTGCAAAATGTGCACTTCGGACATTGAAACAAATATATATTTACAATGTGGTACATGTACATCAAAAAAAAAAAAAAAAAGGTAATAAAAGTAAATACTGTTGGCTATGGGTCTGAACCAACTCACCAGCACTTAAAAACAAGGGTGCATGCATGCAGGGTATTGTAATCATTACAATGATTTGCTGGATGTGATCTGCCCTGTAAGTCTTCACTCACGCAATACTCAATAAAACCTTTTAAAAAGAAAACTAAACAAAACACACACAATGAGTTAAGAATTAATGATGATGGTAAAATTGTGAGTTTATTTCAGGACTTAGAACCAATTCTTTCCAATTCAGTCACAACTGAAGAAGCAAAATCCTTTGAAGGAAAGTTGTAAAATGTATGCCAAGTGGAACAGGAACTGGAAAGGAAAAACATTAAAGATCAACACACTGCTAGAAACTTAATCTCCCACTTGGGAAGAAAGCGGGCAAGGTGTGTGTTGCATAGCAACCACATCTTTTGACTAGCAGAGTCAGAAACAACAGTGCCTAGCCCAAAGATGGTAGCCAACAGCATCACTTTGAACATGTATCACTCTCCACAGTCCTAAGAATAATCTTGTCTCCAGCATCAGCACCCTAAAGGGGCTCACTACACTTATCCCTAAAGGGTTTCAAAGGGGACTTCAACTTTTTTTCCATTCTCGTTATTGCTCCACTTCAACCAAATTCAACAGTGTAAGTCTATTTCAATTTCATTTCAGATCATGAACGAACTGGTTTGAACCAGTATGAAACCCTGGTTTAATTCCAAAGAAAATGGTCATTTGCATGATCAGAGATGAGTAATTCAGAGAAGACCCAGGTTTGGGTCAGGTTAGGAGGTTCCAGTACAGGCTTTGAGTCTGATGAACTAGGAAAATGCAAAGGAAGGGATGCAACAGTTGCAAGTGTGTGTGATCAAAGCTTGTTGTTGTTAAGTGCCGTGGAGTCCAGTGTGTGACTCACAACAGCCCTGTATAGAGTTTCTGAGGAGCAATTGGTGATCAGAGCTTAGGAGAGAGTTATAGATGGAGATGGAGAGTTAGCTCCAACAGACTTTAAGGATTTCATGGAGCATAAAGAAACATAGCTGAGTAACTGCCATAGTTGGATCAGACCCCTGACTATGGTGTTCACATCCTCATTTCTGAAACCCTTTGGTCCTTGTATCTGTCAGAGAAAGATGGCCAAGGTGCTTGGGACAGCAGGCTCCTGAGCTACTCACTGAGCTGCCACTGTACAAAGCTGACCTTTCTAGCAGGCAACACAAGAGAGAGCCCAAGAGAAAGGATGCTTCGCTCAGACTTTTCTCAACCATCAAAGTATTCATTTGAAAAGTTAAAATTCAAACACCAAATCTATGAAAATTAAGTGAATAGTTTGTACTAGCAATAGAAGAAATTCAATAGATCTGTTAGAAAAACATTTTTTTTCTCACAGTAAATGAGTATATTGATCTACAACTGACAGGAGTGTTGTTATTAATAATAATAGCACAAATGTTAACTCATTAGGTAGAATTTCCATGTGTTCTGCTCTTAGTGGATTTACTTATTAGTAACTTTACATGTATCTATTTTTTGCTGCAGAACTGGTATGGCGCTGTGGGTTAATGCACTGGACTACAAGGTGTGACCTGTAAGGTCAGTGGTTCAAGCTCAACAGTCGCTCCTAAGAAACGCTATACAGGATGGCTATGGGTCAGAACTGACTCAGCACTTAACAACAACAACATCAGGAATGATATCATGTTTGCTAAAGGAGCTCTGGTAACGTAGTGGTTACGAATCGGGCTGCGAACCTTAAGGTGAGCAGTTCGAAACTACCAGCCTGTCCGTGGGAGAAAGATGAGGCTTTCTGCTCCTGTAAAGATTTACAGCCTCGGAAACCCTGTACAGGGTCGCTATGGGTCAGAACTGACTCAACAGCATTTAACAACAATATCAACAAAGTGAAGGTACAGCAAATAGGAGGGAGACCACCAACTAAATGGATTGGCACAGTGGCAGCAAAATGGGCTCAAACATAGCAGAAATTGTGAGGATGGTGTGGGAATGGGCAGTGTGACATTCTGTTGTAAAAAGTGTCACTATGAGTCAAAAAACCAACTGACTGGCACTTAACAATGCTAATGCACAATTTCCTCTTTCGCAGAGGGATTTAAAATTTCTGAATAAGTTAGTGTTCTTTAGAAATCTAAGACACTTCTGAGCTGGAAACCATTTCAAAAACTAAAAATGCTAGCAACCTCACCCCCATAAAGAACGTTAATGTGTTTGCTTCTGTTAAGAGTATGATTCCAAAAAGATAATCGAGACAGATTTTCTCAAGGATCACAATAGCAAAAAGATGGGGAGACAACCTAAATGCCCATCCAAGTAAAACATCTCATAACCTGGATAAACCTGGGTAACATTATGCTGAGCAGAATAAATCAATCACAAAATGACAAATATGAGGAGGCAACTATTGTAAAAATCAAGAAAGGGTTTTCATGCTAACAGAAACACTTTTTGATGGTTAACAGGGATAAGAGGGAACAGAAGGGTGAATCACTAACTAGAAGATAAACATTAACAAGGGTGAAGGGGAAGGCATAAAAAAGAAAGAAAAAAAAATTTTTTTAAGTATCTTGAGAAAGTCATAAAGAAAAGGATCTGATCTCCAAATTAACCATTTAATTACGGCAATATCATATTACATTCACTGACATAATTTTCTTCTCATCCCAATTTGCTTACATATCTAATAAAAATGTAAGATGAAGCGAAGAGATCAGAGTTCAAGTTCTATATTCAACCTGCCTTGGTTGTAATCCTGGGACATCAATTGCCAGCTATTTACTTTGGCAACATTCTGAATTTATGTGTGTCTTTGTTACCTCATGTGTAAAATGGGGATGGTAATAGGATCCAATAATTACATAAATAAGAACAGATGAAAACCACCTTGCACTGTGCTTGAAACAAATATTATCTATTATTAATTGTTTGATATAGGAGATTTTGGAAATAAACAAAAGCTCAAATGATTCCATTGTTGTTTATTATAGAGTAAGTCAAGAAGTTTTGCTACTAGAGTTTCAGCTCATACATGCACTGGTTTATTCCAAATAAAATGTGTTTAAACATGTCTCTGTGATTAGTGATGACTACTGATAAGTTCACTCAGTCAGTGATTCACTTGTCTTAGTGTCCTTACGGTAGCTCTAAAAAAAAAAAAAATCCAATCAAAGCAATGTTTACTAAGGAGATGTTTTGGGCCATTTAAATTCAAGTCAACAGAAGTCAGGTCAGAAGGTTATGGTGACTGACTTTTAGGACTCCAAAAGGATAGCAGTTCAAACCTATCAGCTGCTCCTCGGAAACGCTATACAGGGTCACTATGAGTTGGAACTGACTCAACGACACGTAACAAACAACAAAGGAGCAATCTTGATTTGTTTTTCCCCTCAAAGAACTCAGGATTATCACAGGGCTTATTGGGATGACATTACAAGAAAATTGAAAGCTGCATTGGTTAGAACAAGGCCAGTAAAGTTGTAACAAGGAAGTTTTTTCCTTCAGGACAGAGCAGCTGGTCATTCTTCAAGGGTATTAAGGAGAATTTCTGTCCTAGGAGAATTTCATTGAGAAACCTTACTCCACTCACCCTACTGTTCTGATCTTGTCCCTATAGACTTATTTTAGTACCCCAAGCTCAAAGAATAAGGAGCTCTGGTAGCGTAGTGGTTACGAATCGGGCTGCGAACCTTAAGGTCAGCGGTTCGAAACTACCAGCTGCTCCGCGGGAGAAAGATGAGGCTTTCTACTCCCGTAAAGATTTACACCCTCGGAAACCCTGTACAGGGTCGCTATGGGTCGGACCCGACTCGACGGCACTTAACAACAACAACAACAAGCTCAAAGAATATTGAAAAGGAAAACTATTTGAGTTTCTCAGAGACCTTTGTCTTTAGAAATGTATAGACCTAGGTAGAGGATATGTCAAGAAACAATAGCTTCACATTTTGATATTTGTGTTTAATAAAGTTTTCTGTGATTTTGTAGTATTTTCTTACTTACCCTCATTTATATGTTATACTTACATTTCTTTAGTACTTTCCATTTGAAATTTTACATAATATTTTTTTCTATTTAAGCCTCATAAGGAGACCTGGGGTGGTGTAAATGGTTAATACACTTGTCTACTAACCAAAAACTTGGAGGTCTGAGTCCACTCAGAGGCTCCTTGGAAAAAACCCTGGTGATCTACTGCTGAAAAGTCAGTCATTGTTTAACATAGACAGTGTTCTACATCCTACTTCTATGAGTAGTGACTGGGATCTTAAAAGATCATGAGTGGCTATCTAAGGGGCAACTATTGTTCTCTCCCTGTGTGGGGGAAAGAAGAGTGATGAAAATTGAAGAATTTTAAAAACAATGGACTATCGGACCATGGGAACATCAATCTCCAAGACCCTGGGACCAGAAGACCTAGAAGGTGCCCAGTTACTACTTCCATCTACTCTGAAATGGATCACATTAGGAGGTCCCAGACTGAGTGTAAGAAAAGGTGAACAAAACTCAAAATTATAGACAAGGCTTACTGGTCAGCAAGAGATTGGAGGAACCGGAGACTACTGTCCTCAGCCACCCTTCAGGTCTGAAAAGGAACTCACCTTTGTGACCAAATTTTCAGCCAAGCAGTAGATAGGTGTATAGAGGAGACAGCAACAGTAGTAAAGTATGCTCACCATGGAATGACCTATCATTCAAGGTCAAAAGGACAATGTTTGTCTAAGGACAAAGTTGAGAAGGGATGGAAAGGAGGATGGAATGGAAACCACAGGGAGGAAGTGGGCTAACTGTTGTTGCAGGGAGGGGATTGAAATCATTGAGATGAAACAAGGTGTAGGATTTGTTTAATTAAAAACTGATGTTCTTGTCTGTAAACCTTCACTCAAGTCACAATAAAAAGTTAAAACATTTTTGTAAAGATTAAAGAAAAAAAAATCAGCCACTGACTGAAAAAAGTTACAGAACACAGTTTTACTCTGACACACATGGTGGCCTCATAAATTGGAAATGACTCAGCAGAAAATTAATTGGACTGGACTGGAAGCCTTACAAAGTCCTTGTAAATTGGAAGAGATGTTAAGGGTTATTTTTGTTGTTAAGTGCCATAGAAAAGTCCTGGAATTAGAAAACCAAAAGGGAAGAACACACTCAGTATTTCTCAAACTGAAAGAACTGAAGAAAAAATTCAAATTTCAACTTGCAATATTGAAGAATTCCATGTGCAAACTATTAGCAGAAAGCATCAAAAGAAGATGGAAGTAATATACAGAGTCTCTGCACCAAAAAGAAATGGGTGATGTTCAACATTTCAAGAGGTAGCACATGATCAAGAGCAATGGTACTGAAGGAAGAAGTCCAAGGTTCACTGAAGGCATTGTCAAAGAACAAGTCATCAGTAATTGACGGAAAACCATTTGAAATCTTTCAAAAAACTGATGTAGCACTGGAGACACTCAATCATTTATACCAAGACATTTGGAAGACTGTCACCTGGCCATCTGATAGGAAGAAATCCATATTTGTGTCCATTCCAAAGAGAGTTGACCGAACAGAATGCAGAAACTATCAAGCAATATCATTAATATCACATGCAAGTTAATTTTTTTTCAAAGTTAATTTAAAAATACCTGCAACAGTATATCAACAGGGAAAAGGTCCAAGCTGGATTCAGACAAGGATGTGGAACAAAGAATACCATTGCTGATGTCAGATGGATCTTGACCAAAACAAAGAATACCAGAAAGATATTTGTCTGTGATTTACGACTATGCAAAGGCTTTTGACTGTGTGGATCCTGACAAATTATGGATAACATTGGTATTCCAGAACACTTAATTGTACTCATGCGGAACCTGTACATAGACCAAGAGGCAGTCATTTGAACAGAATAAGAGGATATTGAATGTTTTCTTAATCAGGAAAGCTGTATGCCAGGGTTGTATTATTTCATCACACTTATTCAATCTGTATACTAAGTAAATAATCTGAGAAGAATCAGGATTGGAGGAAGATTTATTAGCAACTTGCAATATGCAGATAACACAAATTTCCTTGCTGAAAGTGAAGCAGACTTAAAATACTTACTTATGAAAATCAAAGACTACAGTCTTCTAGATGGATTACACCTCAATGTATAGAAAACAAAAATCTTCACAACTAGACCAATAAATAACATTATGATAAATGGAGAAAGGAGTGAAGTTGTCAAAGACTTCATTTTGCTTAGATCCATTCTCAACACTCTTGGAACCAGCAGTCAAGAAATGTAACATATTGCATTAGGCAAATTTGCTGCAAAAGACCTATTTAAAGTGTTCAATAGCAAATATGCCAGTTTGAGAACTGATATGAGCCTGACTAAAGCCATGCTATTTTCCATAGCCTCAAGTGTATGTGAAAGTTGCACAATGCATAAGGAAGACTGTTGAAGAATTGATGTGTTTGAGTTACGTTGTTTGAGAAGAATATTAAAAGTACCATGGGTTATCACCCATTGACAAGGACATAGCCACAGAGGACTAGAGCTGAGAGTGAAGCTTCCAGCTAATACACAGTGAGGGGAGATGCACAAGAACACACAAACTTGCAGATAGTACTCATCTGACCTAGCTTCTATGGCTTAATAATCAGAACTCGACTAGAGGAAGATATAAGAAACAAACAATTTTTGATAAAGGGAATGAAGGTAAATTGCTAAAATTTGATGAACTTGACCTATACTCATGAAGGTAGTAGCTCTAAATACCAACAAAGAGGGATGGAGTCTTCACATCAAGTATCAATGCTATCCCCGCTGTACACAGGTAAATAGGGACGGGCGACTTAGATATTGGCTACCTAAAATGAGGGGGTGATAAAGGCATGAAATGACTGGCTTACTACAAGGTTTCAAGGCGGAGCTTAGTTTAAGAGTGTTTGGGGAAAGAAAGAGTTCCCACTGAATAATTTTCATCTTGCTAGATCGGTCTGGTAAAAAGAGATGGGGATAAGATTCTTATAATTCAATAGTGAGTAATTGTTATCATGACTGTCACAATTGTAAAGGTAGGAGTTTTGTAACAAAAATGCGGGAGTAGTTAATCTTAAAGTCCAGAAAGAGAAGACCCTAGGACCATCAGGGGAGAAAAGCACAAGCGGAATGCGAGACCTTATCCAGAGAAGCAGCAACACCAGAGATGGAGGCAGAGATGAGGATATGGAGAGGGAATAGCTGAGGACTCTAGATTCATGGAAAGAGAGGGACTGAGAGCTGGCAGCCAGGAGGCAGACTTGCAGATTGTGCCCTTTGGTGGTGTAAATTATTATATATGCCTGAGTATTAAAAAAAAAAAAGAAGAGCTAAAGTGAATAGATGTTAACTGATGGTATATGGAGGGAATTATATTCATTGTAATGAAACAAGGTGTATGATTTGTTGAATGTAAAACTGATGATCTGCCCTGTAAACTTTCACTCAATTCACAATAAAAACCTTTAAAAAATGTAATTAATGACAAAAAAAAAAAAAAAGTACCATGGGCTATCAGAAAAAACAAACATATCTGTGTTGTAAGAAGTACAGTGAGAATGCTCCTTAGAAGCCAGGATGGGGAGACTTCATCACTCATGCATGCTATCAAGCGGGACCAGACACTGGAGAAAGACATCACCCTTAATAAAGTGGAGGGTCAGCAACAAAGAGGAAGACCACGAACAAGATGCACTGGCACAGTGGCATCAATAATGGGCTCAAGTGTAACAATAATTGTGAGGATGGCACAAGGCCAAGCAGTGTTTCGTTCTATTGTACCTGGGGTCACTATAAGATAGAACTGACTCGACAGCACCTAACAACAACGACAACAATCAACTGATTCAGGCAAGTAATGCTCCTCTTGTTGTTGTTGTTAGTATTAAGTGTTGTCAAGTCAGTTCTGAGTCATAGTGACCCTCTATAAGACTTCCAAAGAATGGCTGTGGGTTTAAACTGCCAAGTTGAAGTGAGCTTGTAGTTAGCAATCCCATGCATATCCTATAGTGTCATATCAGAACTCCTCTATCCTCTAAGCTCCCTAGAATATAAAGGTATTTTAGAACCACAAAGTGATTGCCAAAGTGGAGCTTTTACTCACTTCATCCGCTTTCAAATCTTGTTCAGCAACAGTTAACAGAGGGCACAGCCTGACTAACATAGAGTTAAAACTTCCAGGTGAGGCTGGGGCAGAAACCATTAAGCAGCAGGCAATAAGGAACAATAGAAAGAAATAGTCCACTTAATCTTTTGCTAGCTGTGGTGGGGATAAATCTCATTCTATTTTGTTTGAAAGGTATTCCTTGATGGGGAAATATCTAGAAGAACTTAAAGGAAATCACATTGGATGGATTATGGTGTTCTTTCATTATCCTAGTTCCAGTTTTCCATGCTGTGGATTACCATGTGATGGGATGTTGGAAGCTATGCCAATGATATTTTGAATACTAGCAGGGTCACTCATAATGGACATGCTTCATCAGATTTTCCAGAGTAAGACAGACTAGGAAGAAAACCTGATAATCTGCTTCCAAAAATGAAGCAGTGAAAACCTCATGGATCACAGTGTGCACAAAACTGGACTCCAGCATGTAGGTAATCCGGGATTTGATCAATGTTTCTTTCTGTATTGTACTTGGGGTTGTCATGAGTCGTAGCTGAGACTAAACTGCAACTCACAACAACGTAATGTGCTTCTCTAGAACACACAGCCTCTAGTTCTTAAAACTCCCTGTGTGTTCTTGCTGGAAGCCAGAGAACCGCTTCAGAAAAAAGAAAGGGGAAATAAACAAACAAAAAATAAGGTGGGGGTGTGTGGGGAGAGGTAAGGTAGGGACACGCTGCAATAAAGTTTATCCTCAAAATGCAGGGTGTTGAAGAATTCTATAAGGGGATGAAATAAGAGTAAATAAGGCTATTACAACCTCCTTTCAAAATTGGACTCATACTGCTTTAAGGCATTTTAATAATCTTGTGGTTTATACGCTAATGTATTTTCCAAATTGTTCTAGAAAGCCTGAAGGCAAAAGTACAATGAAATCATTCAGCAAAGTTCTTTAAACAATTGATAATAGCAATAAAATAAAAACTGGGTGCATCTAACTGTAAGTCACATTAAGAGAATTCTTTACCCTTTTATGCCATTTGCCTTTAATGTGACCACCTCTGTGTAAGGAGCAATTAAATTTCACAACTGCAACAAGGGGCAGAACTCTAGACAAGTTCAATAAAACTATGTTATAAAGCATGTTTTTAGCACATGGATTGGGTTACAGCTGGATCAGATCATGGTCTGATATATAAGAAACCGTAGAAGACATCTTTCAGTCAGTAATCCTGAACATTTAGAACACAAGATTTTCCTTCATCCAAAAACCCAGATTAGATGGTGACTGAAGACTGTTTGCTTTTGTTCACTTCATCTGTCCCCTGATGCCTTTCCATTCCCAGTCCCCAGATGATGCTGACTGAAAGCATTATAGGATTTAACAAAATGATACAATTATTAATTTCCCAAACTCAACTGCTTCTCGTTTCTATAATCTGTTTACAATGAAAGAACTGAACAAAATGTCCCATGTGCTTGCTATAAGAGCTACTTCAACTAAGACTGAAGAGTCTGGCTTGTCTTCCTGTCTTGGTACTGAAACTATTTTATTTTTGGAAACATTTTCTTTAAAAAGTTTAATTACTTTCCTATTGTAACTTGAAGTCTGCAGGGCATATGTCCTCCAGGAACTAGACTTATGAGTGAGCCCACAGCAGGAAGGCCAAATATCTGTGGAATGGTAATACTAATGCATTAAGACACCACTTGTGCTGTTCCAAAAATACGAGGTGAGTCAAAAAGTATTGCTATAAAACCATAGAAACCATTATTAAACAAAACTATTAAAATGGGAAGCTGTTGTTTCTCAACATATCTCCAGCTAGATTAATACACTTCTGAAGGCAGTGTTTCCATCTCTCTTATCTCTAACCCTTCACCAAAGAATTCTGCACTTTTTGATTTACACCATGTCAACACAGTTTTGTGATTCTCAAGGGACTCAATTTGTATTCCTTTGAAATATTCTTTGAGTTTAGGGAACAAAAAGAAGGTTGAAAGGGCAAGATCAGGGCTAGAGGGTAGATGAGGTAAGGCTTACCAACCAAATTCTCCTAGGACAGCCTTTGCTATTCTCAAAGAATGAACAGGTATATTGTTGTGATGGAGGGAAAAAAATCCTTGGCACAACTTTCCTGGCCTTTTTCTCACCAATGCCATTTTCAATTCTCTTAAAACTTCTTAATAGTAAGTCCTGTTATCACCCAGTGCCAGTCAAGAAAATTAGATTACCCTTGTTGTTGTTGTTAAGTGCCATCGAGTCGGGTCCGACCCATAGCGACCCTGTACAGGGTTTCCGAGAAAACCATTTGCCATAACCTTCTGACCTGATCTCTCTGCCTAGAATTTAAGTGGTCCAGCAGACTCCTCTGGAAACCACTGTTTTTATTGAACATTTTTTTTTTTAAGGCACCCAAAGGAGACTAAGACACGTTTATTATTGAGAGAGCTTATCTGAAGTTATCCACTGATCACAGATATATTTAAACATGTTTTGTTTTGACTAAACCTTTGTGTGAATTGGAAGCCTAGCAACAGTACTTTTTTACTTGCCAAGCCCTGTACCTGTGGATGCACCCTTGTTTGGAAACAGGGTCTTTGAAGAGGTTATCAGTTAACATGAGATCCCATTGGAGTAGGTTGGGTCCTGATCCAATATGACATGAAGTGAGCAGAAACACGTAGAAACAATGGGACAGACAGCCATGTGCAGATGAACTCAGAGATTACAGTGATGCATACACAAGCCAAGGCATGTTAAAGGCTGACAAGAAACACCAACAGCAAGGAAGGGCAAGGAAGGACTCTTCCTCAGAGCTTGAGGAGAGAGCTGGCCCTACTAATACCTTGATTTTGGACTTCTAGTCTTCTGTGGAGTCCTGGTGTGGCACTGTAGGATTAAACACTTGGCTGCAAGACCCAGCGCCTTATCCCAGGATTCAATTGTTACTGTTGTTATTGTTGTTAAGTGCCGTGGAGTCGGTTCTGACTCATAGCGACCTTGTACAGGGCTTCCAAGGCTGTAAATCTTTAGAGGAGCAGAAAGCCTCATCTTTCTCCTACGGAACACCTGGTAGTTTTGAACTGCTGACCTTGTGGTTCACAGCCCGGTTTGTAACCACTGCGCTACCAGAGCTCTCTAATTGTTACTATAGCCCTAGGAAATTAATACACCAACATCCTCTAGTACATTTGAACAGGGCCCACTCTAAAGTTCTTTTGGGTAGCTGCCCTGTTCTTAGTTACCCTTTAAGACTTCATGTCTCTCAGTTATTCTCTGGCAAATTCAATCTGACCTTCCAGTTTATCGATCAATTAGACTCCATTAACATCATCCCTGATGTACATGATATGTTTCTCCATCTCCTGCAACACTCAAAACATCCCTTAGTCACTTGAGGCAGATCAGACTGCAACCTAATGAAAAGATGACAATGTGCAAATAAATTGAAATTGCATACATGGCTTGTTACAGCAGCAAACATGCTCTGGCTTAGCCAATCCAATGAAGAGATTTAAAGATGATCTTTCCAAAGAGGATGAGTTCTAAATGCTTAAATTTGAAGGAATGAAGAGACTATTTCAGTTTAAAAAAAAAAAAAAAAAGGCATGACAAGAGCAGAAGAAAGTCTTCAGGATGATGAAAAGTATAAAAAGGTGAGTAGTGAACATGCAACCATTTGCTCGATTGGCTCAGAAAGAAGTCTAAAATAGATATGCATTCCCCAAGGCATCTCCAGAGAATTGATAGGCAAATGAATAGTCGTTGAATGAGTAATTTCTCTCCTGTTGTGTTATATTTAATACAATGTGTTACAGATGCCTCTTTTGACTCAAAGGATAAAACAATAGGTAAAATTTCTATATTGCTAATCTCTAAAGAGGACTCCTCTTATGGCAATGGACTCCTAACTGTCAGGTTGGTCACAAGCTGCTACTCGGAAACCTGATACAGGGTCACTATGATTTGAAACTGTTGATGGCACTTAACAACAACAACCTCTACAGAAGGAGCCCTAATAGTGCAGTGGTTAAGTGCTCAGCTGCTAACCAATAGGTGGGTGGTTCAAACCCATCAGTCACTCCATGGGAGAATGCCTTGGCTATCTGCTTCTTCAAGATGACAGTCTTAAAAGCCACATGGGGAAGTCTACTCTGTCCTGTAGGATTGTAAAGAGTCAGAATTGACTTGATGGCAGTGGGCAAGAAGATGCCCTCCTCTCCTAATTTCAAATATAACTCATCCCAGAGCTCTGACTTAGAGCAGACCACCATGGCTAAGTCTTCACAGGACATGCCCATTGCCCCAACTTCACATATGCAAGAGCACTGTCCTCAGGCATTGGCCTACGCAGGCAAGAGCACTGACCTACTCAGGCATTGGCCTACGCAGGCAAGGGCACTGTCCTACTCAGGCATTGGCCTACGCAGGCAAGAGCACTGACCTACACAGGCATTAGCTGCAGCTGTTGAATAAAGGAGTGAAGGCAGTAGGAATATTTGTTAGAGAGTGTGAATTAAGCCAAGAGAGTAAATTGGAACAGCAGAAAACCGAGTTCATTCATTCTGGCTTTTTCTTGCTCCTAAGAGAGTGATTCACCAGACTGCAAAGCCATTTGAACTGCAAGGTTGGCAGTTTAGCTCACCAGCTGCTCTGGAAATCCTATACAGGGTCGCTGTGGGTCGGAACCGACTCGATAGCGCTTAACAACAACAAGAGAGTGAAGATGAATCACTCACTCCATTTTTCTAAGAAAAGTTTAAACTGAGTGAATAGTGATGTTTCTGTCTAAAGAGAGTGCCAAACAAGAAGAGGATACGGGCCTTCTTCCTTGAAATTTTGACTTGTATGTTTGTATTCCCCATCATCACTTTAGAAAGTATCTATTTTCCCTCTAAGTCCCCAGAGTAAGATAAGTTTTAGCTCTAGTCGCTACATTGCACCTGGTATTAAGTGAGAAGGAGCGTTGCACTTTGGAGACCGTAAAGCCAGAGAACTCTTGCGGATCCCCCCAAGGAACAAAAAATGTACCCATGTGAAAAACTAAAGGTACAAACCAATTAAACAATCCCCCTGCCCTGTATCCACAACTCCTTTCACACGCACAGACACTAGTACTTCTGAGGAGACCAAACGAAACGAAACCCACTGCTGTCGATTTAGGCCAGACCGCATAGGTCAGAGTAGAACCACCCTACAGGGTTTCCAAGGTTGCCCAAGGAGTGGCTGGTGGGTTCGAACTGGGGACCTTTCCATTAGCAACCCAAAGTTCAATCCATGGTATCACCATTGTCCCTTTCTGAAGAGATAAAAATGAATTTGAATAAACCAAACAAAACGAATCTTCAGGAGCAAACAGATGGTTCTAGAATATGCTTTGTGCGTCAGAAGAATTCCTAGAAAGAAGAAAAAGGATAATCAATTGACAATGCAAATTAAATTTTATCCCTTACTGCCTTTTCTTTTCTTTGCGCAGATAGCAATTAAGATGGCACCAAGAAAAACTGCTTTGACTGTTCACAGAAATCAGACCTAACAAGTCCAATAGGTTCCTGCCCTGTAAAACTAGCACTATTTTGCCTCTCTGTCTTCCTCCTCTCCTCCCAACCACCAGCCCTCTGTGGAAGGGCCAAACAGAGCTCTATGTGGAATCAGCCTGTTTGTCTAATTTGTAAGGCACACTGGCAGGTTCTGACAGGCAGGGATCACAGACTTTTGAGATTCATGTCCATCCATCAGTAAGACAGGCTTCACAGCACTTCCTGAATGGATCGGCACCCCAGTTTAGCTGATGTCACTGGTGGGCGGGGCAGCGGGGGGGGGGCGACTGAGGGGAGGAAAATACAGGGCAATTGTCAACATTGCCTTTGATGCTTATAAGCTTAGTGCTAGGACAGACAGGGGAGATGGTCTCCAGCTCAATTCATGTGAGTGGGGTTTCGATGCGTGTACCTGGAGGCACGCAAATGTACAGGAATAGACACACGCACGCACTAGCTCATACAAGTAGAGATGCGTGCGTACCTGTACACACGTAAGCCTGTGTGCATAGGAGCTCGGCTGACATAGCACACTTCACAAATGAGTATTTCTCTTGTTTTCCTTATTTCTTCACCAGAACAACAAAGTGAGGGGAGTGGGGTGGGGTGGTGGTGGTCTCAGTTTGTCCTTATTTGAGGTATTCAGCAGGCTTTTCCTCCTATAGCCCCCAGCACAGAAATGAAGTTTGTTCTTTGGGTTCAGACTCAGCACAAAATGAATAAATAATAATAGCATAAAATCCGTCAGGAAACATGTTTGGAGAAATAATGCATTTTTCTAGTTTAATCTCAGTGAATAGGACGGGGTACCACAAAATGTGGATGCTCTGTTAAGATGCCAGTTCTCATCCTATAAAACAAAAACGCAAACCCATTGTCTTCAAATGAGCAGAACCGTTCCTTAGGGTTTCCAAGACTGCAAATCTTTATGGGAGCAGATAGCCTCATCCTGCTCCCAGAGTGACTTGTGGGTTTGAACCAGTGGCCTTGCGGTTAGCTGCCCAATGCCTAATGCACACCGTCTCCAGGACTTTTATTTTTGTTTTATTGTTGTTAAGTGCCGTCTAATCAGTTCTGACTCATAGCCTGTAGAGGATTTCCGAGGAGTTTCTGGTGGGTTTGAATCTCCAAACTTGCACTTAGCAGTTCTGTGCTTATTCTACAGTACCACACTAGGACACGCTCTATAGATCCTGTGAAATTGCCTCCCTTCTCAAAATTCTATCCTTGAGTTTCATATTTTCATTTTCAAAAAAAAAAAAAAAAGTCTTCCAGTACATTGTTTGGAAGGTGGAAGAATAGTATAAAGGTGTAATTTAAATCTCAGTGGTTCGCTATTTGGTAAACGTGTGGATTTGTGTATGTGTTGTTGTTTGCAGAAGAGGACTTAAAACTCTTTTACTCCTGACCCACGCAAGATAGAAAACAAATTAATCCTTAGTGTTGATTATAAACCCCCCAAAAAGAGTCACCATGTTGGTGTGGTGCTGTAGGATCAGCACTGAGCTACAAACCACAAGGTCGGTAGTTCAAGCCTACCAGCTGTTCCTCAGCAACCGTACACAGAATTGCTATGAGTTGGAACCAACTCAATGGCACTTAACAACAATAACATTTATTAAAGAAACTGCCACATGAGGCTCCCCAGATGTTAGCTGATGGAAGCAAAGTCCACTACTTGACTCTTCAAACCAAATCCAAACAATTGCCATCAATTCTCATAGTGATCCCACGTGCATCAGAGCAGAAAATTCCAGAGTTTTCAACGGCTGGCTTTTGGGAATTAGATCGACAGGTTTTTCTTTTGAGAGGCTTTGCAGTAGATGCAAACCTCTGAACTGTCAACCCTGCACTTAGCCATGTGTGCTTTCTAGGGACTCATTTGGTTCTTGTTGTTGTTAAGTGTCATCAAGTCAGTTCTGACCTATAGCAACCCTGTATAGGGTTTCCGTGGAGCAGCTGGTGAGCTTGAACCGCCGACCTTGCAGTTTAAACAACTTTGCACTCCAGTGCATTAACCCACAGCACCACACCAGGGCTCCTTAGAAGCCTACTATTTTAAGTGTGAAGATTCCAGATGCTTTTAGGATGGTAAACACAGAGAATACAGACCTTACTAATATATCAAGGATTCCAGTCATCTTTGGATGGTCAGAATCCTCCAGGGTGCTTGGTTAAGTGTATTGTTAGTAATTATTCTTCAGCAAAATCATTCATTCATAGGTATGCTTTGTGGGCTCAGAAATAAGAGTTTTTAACAAGGTCTCCAGGTGAAGCTATCTATGTAAGTTGACTAGCATCATAAGGAAATCTGGAGACACAATGGTTAAGGTCACCAGACCTTTCTTCTGAAGTGCTTGTGGGTAAGCACAAACCTAGAACCTTTCAGTTAGCACCATTTGTACCACCATTTACATTAGAGGACCCCTAACCTACTGCTCATCAAGTCAGTTCCAACTCACGAGAAGCACTGTGCTCCATTAAGGTTTTCAGTGAGTGGTTTCTCAGAAGCGGATCTCCAGGTCTTTCTTCTGAGGTGCATCTGGGTAGTTTCCTACCTTTTGATTAGTAGCTAAGCAAATGGTGTTAACCGTTTGCACCATCCAGAGACTGTGCAGAATTAGAGAAATGTCTGTGCTCACTCTCTCCTGCCTTCCAAATCTAACATACAGTCCTCTCATTGGCAGTTTGAGCCTAGAATCCTATGGTGAAACTGTGAACATGATTCAAGTAAAAGTCATTCTGAATTTCTCTCCTATGCTGCAGGTGGTGGTGGTTATGTGCCATGGAGTCGGTTCTGACTCATAGTGACCCTGCATAGGGTTTCTGAGACTGAGAAAGCCTCATATTTTTCCTGCAGAGTGGCTGGTAGTTTTGAACTGCTGACCTTGAGATTAGCAGCCTGACTCATAACCACTACGCTACCAGAGATGCAGGTAGGAATACGAAAAAAGGGTAATGGTGGTGCTGAGTTAGAAGCAGATAATTTGGCAGAGGCTTACACAATTTGTTTTTTTTTCTTTGCTTTACCATACAATCTTTATTCACCTTCCTTATAAACAAGACGTCCCAGTTATACTATAAAAAACTATGTTCTAGAATACAAAAAAGTTTTGTGTTCACATTTAGAATAAGTTTACACAGATACTTTTTGTGTTTTGGGGGACAACCTTAATATTTTTTTAAAAGTTTTTATTGTGACTTGAGTGAAAGTTTACAGGGGAGATCATCAGTTTTACATTCAACAAATCATACACCTTGTTTCGTTACAATGATTATAATTCCCTCCATGTACCATCAGTTAACAGTATTTCTCTCTACTCATTTTAGCTCTTTAAAAAAATTTTTTTGTAACATTCTGGCATATATAATAATTTACACCACCAAAGGGCATATTCTGCAAGCCTGCCTCCTAGCTGCCAGGTATCAGTCCCTCTCTTTCCATGAATCTAGAATTCTCAGCTGCTCCCTCTCCATGTCCCCATCTCTGCCTCCATCTCTGGTGTTGCTGCTTCTTTGGATAAGGCCCACATTCTGCTTGTGCTCTTCTCCCTTGATGGTCCTAGGGTCTGCTGTTTCCGGACTATAAGATTAACTACTTCCCCATTTTTGTTATAAAATTTCTACCTTTACAATTGTGACAGTCGTAGTTAGTCACGATAACAAGCACTCACTATTAAATCATAAGAATCTTATCCCCATCTGTTTCTACCAGAGCCATCTAGACAAGATGAAAACTATTCACTGGGGACTCTTTCTTCCCCCGCACACTCTTAAATTAAACTCCCTCTTGAAACCTTGTAAACCAATCACTTTGTTTCTCTATTGCCCCCTCATTTTAGGTAGCCAGTGTCTAAGTTGCCTGTCCCTATATACCCTGCGTACAGAGGAGATAGCATTGATACTTGATGTGACGACTCCATCCCTCTCTGTTGGTATAGGTCAAGTTCATCCAATTGTAGCAATTTACTCTCATTTCATTTATCAAAAAATGTTGGTTTTATATATATATATATGTAATCAGAACTCAACTAGAGGAAGATATATATGTATATATCTTCCTCTAGTTGAGTTCTGATTATCAAGCCATCAAGGCTAGGGCAAATGGATACTGTCTGCAAGTTTGTATGTTATTGTGCCTCTCCCCTCACTTCATATCTGCTGGATGCTTCGCTCTCAGCTCTAGCCCTCTGTGGCTATGTCCTTGTCCATGGGCTCACGTGTCTCCAGGTCTCACCACATTTTGGACCAACCAGCCTCTTCTCTCTCTCTTTCATCTCCAAGTCAACGGGAGTCTATGGAATGTAGTTGCACTCAGCCCGTTTCTTCATTGCTATCTTTCCCCCTCTTCCACTCACCAGTAGAACAATGTGATTGCCAGCAGGCTTACATGCCTGCTCATGTGTTCCCTTTGAGTTTCAGTGTTAGAGAAGGGTTTGTCCTGAAGGGACTTGATAGCTTGCCTTGATGGCTTCACAGTGAACAACTTGCTTATTCTTGTAGTGGCCAATCATACTGCCGTTTTTGTTTTGGCTTTTTCCTGATGATCTTTCTTTGAAAATGTATCTTCTATTTCTCTAGCTGTTTCAGGCTGGTTTGCTTGTCCATTCTAGTGGGAATGTCCCACCTCAGAAAATTCTGGATGGGGCTCAGGATTCCACCTAAGGCCCCATATACTGCAAAGGCTCCACAAGAGGCCTATTTCACTGGGCAAGTAGGAATACCCTTTAAGGTATTTCAATCGGTTATAGGCAGAAGACAGGCTTACAATCTTTCTGTAACCATGTTTCCCGACATTCTTTTCTATCCCACTCAAGTGTCTATTTTACAATAGTAGGCAAGGGAAACCAATATTCATAAGACAGTCAAGCATTATTTTCCCTCTACAGACTATGCCTCGATCCCTGTGTCACAGAGCCCTGTTGTTCCAAGTTTGAGCATACATCACTATTTACCTCTGTCCCATTTAGCCCATGCAAACCTCAGTATTCCCCTATCTACTTTGTTCTTCTACCCCTCCCCCTTCTTATGTATTGCCCTCACCAACACCAGAACTATGATGTGTGCCCTGCTGCCCTATGCTCTACTATCACCTCCTTCTACCTCTCCCAAACCCCCCACCCATGACCAACAAAGAAAAAAAATTTTTTTTCCTTTTAATATGGGTATCTTTTCTTAAGCTTTTACAATAATGGTCTTATGCAATATTTGTCTTTTTGTGACTGACTAATTTCACTCAGCACAATTTTTTTAATTAACTGATAGAAGCAATTGGCTTGTCTTTGTTGCTGATCTTCTAGATTTTCCTAAATCTTCAAATTTATTTTCAACATAAACTCTAGACAGCTCTCCCTAGGTATGCTTGAAAGCTTGCTTCTATACTACCTCTTCCAAAGCCAAGGAATGAGAAGACCCTCTTTTCTTACATTGCATAATGCACAAGACAGACCTGTGGTGGTTGTTGTTGTTATGTGCCGTGGAGTCGGTTCCAACTCATAGCAACCCTGCACAGGGTTTCCAAGGCTGTAAATCTTTATGGGAGCAGAAAGCCTCATCTTTCTCCAGCGGAACAGCTGGTAGTTTCGAACTGCTGACCTTAAGGTTCACCGCTCGATTTGTAACCACTACGCTAAGACCTGTGGTAACCATATGGAAATCTCCAGAACTCAGAGCCACATGAATGTGGACTTTCTCTTGGTTGGCCACTTTCCATTGTCCCTGGCTTTCAGATGGTGAGACCACCTCTTAGAGGAAGATCCATCTACAAAGGATTAGTTTTATCACTCTCTGCTCACAGAAATTATTTTCACTCCACCTCAATGGTTACCCTGTCCTCACAGGAGAATTACCAAAGAGGTCAGAATTTTTACTTGTATGTTTTTCTGTGCATCTAAACAACCTGGGAATGCAATCTCCAGAGAGTTCCAGGAACAAGGCCGAACAAGCAATACTCTGAGAAGTCTTCTGTCCACTGTCTCCACGCTATTCAATTACAAAATAATACCAAAGGTCCTGTCGCTGTTGAATCAATTCCAACTAATGGGAACTCCATGTGTTACAGGCTAGAACTTCTTCATAGGCCTTTCTTGGCTGCGATATTTATGGAAATAGATTGTCAGATGTTTCTTCTCTAACACTGCTGGGAAGGTTCAACCACCAGCTTCTGCATTAGTTGTTGCTGTTAAGTGCCATTGAGTCAGTTTTGACTCACAGCGACCCTGTAGAGAGTTTCTGAGGAGCGGCCAACCTTGTGGTTCAAACTGACCTTGTGGTCGAGTGCTTATCCTACAGTATCACATCAGGAAGGACAAACTGTTTGTACCACCCAGGGACCTTAATATCAAAGGCAAAGCTTCAGAAATGTGATTTGCATCTTCATTACTAGATAACTTCATAAATAGATAACTGTCCTACCTTTCTTACTGCGGATTAGAAAATCTGAAATAAATGCTTTACAAAAATTAAAATAGAACAATAAAGCTCACTCAAGGACAAGACAAAAGCCAATTTCCTTTAGGACAAAAGAAAAGAAACTGGTGACTTTATTTTAACCTAGATGCTTTCTCCATTTATAATTTAGTCCCACTTATGTCTTCAGAAGCATTGCGAAGTCTGATGGGTTTCCTGGGCAAAGACTAAGAGACAAGGTTAAATACAGCTGTTCTGGTGCCTGAAATCCTTGAGAGAGCAGCAGGCCTTGAGTCAGTAAAATAAACTCCAAGAGGGCTGTCTGGGCCAGTGTGTCCAGAGACAAGATGCATCTAAAGAACTGTGGAGTCAACAGGCATTCTGGGCCAAGGTCAGAGGCAACCCCAGGGACATGAATTTACCATGGAAGAGCACTGTCCTCAGTACATGTGACATTCTGGTCTTTGGTCATTAGGCTGTCCCAGGAAAATGCTGTTCAGTTTAGCAATGTGCCTGTCAGCACTTTTTGTAATAAAATGCTTCATTTACTAGGAATTTTGCTAGTAGGTTGTAGACAATAGAAATGATACTCAAATGCAAGGTGAAACCACACCATTTATGTTGTTGTTAGCTACCATCAAGGGGGCTTTGACTCAAGGCAACCTTATGTTTATTGTTGTTACAAAGAGCCATTGAGAGGACTCTAACTCAGTAACCTTGTTAAAGGGTTTCTGAGGAGCGGCTGGTGGATTTGAACTACCAAACTTGCAGTTAGCAGTCCAGTGCTTATCCAACACCACCACACCAGGACTCCAACCTTATTATAATAGAACAAAAATTGCTGAGTCATCTTCATTACTGTCAATTCACCTCATTGA
>NW_006408540.1:17923516-17938853 GCF_000296735.1 Chrysochloris asiatica | reverse complement strand
ACCACCAGAGGAGCTTTGTAACATTGCCCAAGCAGGGCAGAAGCCAAGGTGACTCTTGGCTGAGAGGCTGAGGACCAGAGAGAGGGGGACAGTGTGCATAGCTGAGGTTGTTCTAATTTTAAAATTGTGACCTGAGCATTTCTGATCCTGCATTTTTACCTGTCGACTTCCCTAATAAACTCCATATTCCTGTCCATTAACATGGTGTCTTCTTCAATATGTATAGGTCTCTTATTGTTTCTTGTAGTAGTGTTTTAGAGTTTTCTTTGTATAAGTCTTGTGTATCTCTGCTTAGATTTATTCCTAAGTACTCCATCTTTTGGGTAGCTATTGAAAATGGTTTTGTTTTCCTAATGTCCTTTTCAAAGTTGTCTTTTTTAGCGTAGAGAACTCCAATTGATATTTTTATGTTGATCTCATTTGTTGTTTGTTTTCTGAATCCTTCTGTAAGTTCCTGTAGTTTTCTTGTTGACTCCATGGAGTTTTCTATGTATATGATCATATTATCTACAAATAAAGATGGTTTTACTTCTTCTTTGTCAATTTAGATGTCTATTTTCAACGAAGATGTCTGTTTTCAGTCTCTTTTCATTTGGAACAGTGTTGGTCATTGTTTTTCTGTATATGCCCTTAATTATGTTTAGGAATTTTCCTTCTATTTTGTTAAGTGTCTTTTATCAGAAATGGATGTAGGATGACATGGCTCTTTTCCTTTGTTTTATGTATGTGGTAGAGTATATTGATTCTTTTTCTAATGTTAAACCATCCGTACATACATGATATGAATGTCACTTAGTTATGATGTATTATTTTTAATAAGTTGTTGGATTCAGTGACCTAGGATTTTGTTAAGAATTTTGACATCTATGTTCATGATGGATATGTTTAAATTTTATTTTTTAGTGGTATCTTTGCTTGGCTTTGGTATCTGAGTTAATGCTGCTTCATAGAATGAGTTCAAGTATATTCTATCCTTTCCTATGTTCTGAAATAATTTGAGTAGAACTGGGCTGCTATTTGCTTGATACGTGTTTTCCCAGCCTTTGAGTTTTAATTTTTGTCTTATTGTCTAAGAAGTGTCTCTTATAGGCAACATATTGATGGGTCTTGTTTTTTCACTCATTCACTTACTTTCTGGCTTTTGACTGGTACATGTAATTCACTTACACTCAGTATAATTATCAATAGATAGACTTCACTGCTTTCATTTTGCTGGGTTTTGTTTGTTTGTTGTTTTTGTTGTACTGATGATTTCATTGTTCCCTATATTTTTCTGTTAAGAGTTCTTTTTTGTAGAGATTTTCTTATCATTTCATTTATGCTATCATTTTGGCATTTACTGAATCTTTACGATTTGTTTCTTTTTTATTTCAGTGAGAATATTTGTTAATTTTCCTTTAGGTTACGCTGTAACTTATTATTATCTACCCAAGTGTTAAGCAGTCTGTTCTATCTTCAGATCCTTATGACTTCCTCTGTATTTGGAATTTCTGTAACTATACCACCCTTCAGTCCTGCTTTTTGCTTTTTAGTTACATTCATTCACAAATTGATGTTTCTGGTTCCCTATTTTCCATCTTGTAGGTTCATTTTATTTTTGGTACTACTATATCTGGATTGATTTGTCGGTAATTTTGTTGTGCCTCTTAATGTCAGGCTATTGTAGCCATTGTTAGTTCCTTATCTGCATAACTTCATTAGCATTTCTTATAACTTGAGCAGGTCTTCAAAAATTCCTCTAATATCTGTTAATCTGGAAATGTTCTATTTTGACATTATATTTGAGGAATAATTTTGCTGTATATATAATTCATGGTTAGCTTTTTGTTTTTCTTTTGGGATTTTGTATGTTGTTGCTAAGTGCCATCGACTTGGTTCCGACACATAGCTACTCTATATAGGATTTCCAAAGAGTGGCTAGTGAGTTTGAACTTGCATTTCAAAGTGACCTTGTGGTCCTTGTTCTCTTGAAAATCTAGTCTAACACAGAAACTCTTTTTTCTGAGCTGCTTTAAGGATTCTTTCTTTGTCTTTGATTTTGGAGAATTTGATTATGGTATGCTATGGGGATTCTTTAAAGGGTATATTCTACTTGTGATTCACTGAGCTTCTTGAATGCGTATCTTCTCATCTTTCATAACATTCATGAAGTTTTTTTCCCCCCAACAAATCTTCAGCAACTTTCTTGGTGCCTTTTTTTTGTTGTTGTTTGTTTCTTCTTGTTCAGGAATTGTGATTATAAGTAAGTTATTCCTCTTGATGGTGTCCCACATAATTCTTAGGGTTTCTCCTTTTCTTATTCTTTTTTTTTTTTTTTTCCTGATAGTTCCTCTAACAGATTAGTATTAAGAGGTTTATCATCGGTTTTACTAAACCTGTTTTCCTTTGTCCTTCCAATGCAGTATCTATTTCTGCAATTATAGAATTAATCTTCTGAATTTTTTCTGTTTGCTGTTTTTGTATGGTTTCCAATTTTCCATTTATTTTATCAGTGTGTTCTTGTACTGTTTTCCTGAGTTCTTCTCGTGTTTCTCTTGGTTCTGTCTATGATTTTCTTGGCATTATCTTTGCTTTCCTTGCTCTTTTTATTAATCTGTTGAAGGATTCTACATGCAGTTCTATACAATTCCTTGTCAGGTCATTTCAGTACCATTCTTTCCTCCAAGAGAGTGTCTGCCCTGTGTTTTGGTCTCTTGCTTGGTTTATCATTTTTGTTTGTTTATTGTGTTTAATTTGAAGTTGTCTGGTGTCTCTGAAACATTGCTGTGCTTACTGTTACATTAATTTGTTGGTTTTATGTTGGTTTGTTTCATTCAGATATTTTGTTTTGTTTTGATACATTTATAACTGGGCAGATGTGCTACCCTAGCCACTCTTTTAGCAGCACTGAAATGCTCACCCCATCTCCAGGTGAATTTGGTAGTAGGAGGGAATGCAGGTGCAACTGTCTAACTGCTGGTCATGTTGAGCAGCTGAGGGCAGGCTTGGTGAGCATTGGCCACCATCTGTCGTTGTTCTAATGGTGCTGGAATGAGTAGTGGCATTTACCCAGTGAGTGGATTGAGAGGTATGACTGGGTAGGGTTTCTGGCTCCCAACTGATAGGGTACAAAAAGAGTGGGGAGAGAGAGAAGAACTAAGAAGAAAAGGTAAAGATAAAAAGGAAAGTGAGTGGAAGTAGCAAAGCACTGGTGCAAGCACTAACCAAATATAACTATGGTGGGAACACGCACCCATCTGCAGGAGTGTGCGCCATCACCCACAGAGGTGGCCTAGGCAGGGACTGCTGACTGTGGAGGCAGCCGGTTCCCCACTCTGCAGGAATACACTACCAACCATGGAGGTGGCAAGGATGGGCACAGTGTTAGAATTCTGTTGACCTCTTTGAAGGTACTATCTTCTGTCTGTTTTTAAATACAAGTTAATTATTGTCACTGCTTGCTGCCTTTGAGTTGACTCCAATTTATGATGAGTTTATGTCCAACAGGATGAAACACTGCCCAGTCCTGCATCATCCTCATAACTGAGGCTGTGTTGGTTGAAATCCTCTGTTATGGTTATTGTACAATTCCATCCTCATCAAGGATCTCTCTTCCCTAGTTGCCCACTACTTCCTCACACACAATGTCCCCTCCATTCAAAACAAGTGAGTTAACACTGTTCTATTGTGAGCCATAAGGTTTCCATTGGTTACATTTCAGATGTACATCACCAGACCTTTCTTCCTAATGTATCTTAGTGTGGAAGCTTCCCTGAACCTACTAACCACAAGTTCCTCTGATAGTATTTGACATCCTGATGGCATAACTTCCAACATCACACAGCTACCACAGTGTGACAAATTGTCAGCATGGTTATAAATATACAACATTTGTTTATTTTTATGATTTGTGAGTCAGACAAATTTCCCTGAAGATCGTGGTGGCTGCCTGTACGAAACCCAGCATTTTGACTTGTAAGTTTTCTCTTACTATGAGAAATTCTGACGACAACATCACAGTACATTGCTGATGGGACACTGCCAATAATACAACGGCGGGCAACTACTGCCAGGCATCCCGAGCACCAGGTTCCTAAGAAGGGAGCTTATTAGTCAGACTCTCTTGCTACAAAAATGTCAAGTGGCTCCCTGGCACATGGTGGGAAGTTAGTTCCAACCTCAGAATTCCAGAAAGCAGAATTAGTCAGCTGAAAACGACATTAGCCTCTCAGAGTTCCTTCCACTTTATAATTAAATTCACGGCATCAATTCTAGTCACAGTCAGCTTACAACAGGTTCTCTATGAGGAGAAAAGGAGTAACAGCTGACTGAGACCCCAAAGGACCTTGGAAAATTGGAAAAGTGATTGGAAACAGGCTTTAATAGGCTGGCTAGAACAGAACGTCCAGAGGGTAGAGAGGGAAAAACTGCTAAAAGTAGGTGGGAAATGGAGGATTGGTCTGGAAGTCTGGTTCCAAAAATTCAGGTGTCATAAAGGGATAATTCACTTCAGTGGTATTCTATAAATATAAGGCAACCGTTTTATTAAAATGGCAGACGGAAAAAGACCCAGAGGATCATAAAATGTAAAGTTGATGTGAATGTAAAGAGATGCCACAAGTAGACTGACCCTGATTTTGAGTCAGAAACAGAAAAGGGGATAGTTATTCATTTTTTATCATCTAACAACCATGGGAATGGCTTTGATTCATCCCTCCCAGGAAGGCATGTGTCCTTGAAACTGGTTCTTTGTGAATGATAAAACTGCAGGCTTCACCCTTCATGGGCTAAGACTATCTCAGCTGGGCCAGAAGTGACCTTCTCTTAAAGGATTGTGAAGGTTGGAAAGTGGAGAATTTCTCAACCCCACTGCCATGTTCTCTCAGAGTGTGTAGTGTTTAGCAACAACAGTCGGCAATGAAGCCTCATCTGACACAAAGGGCACTTCGCCTCCTGCTTGCCTCTTCTGTTCGAGGGGCCTACTGGGTTATGTGGTCACGTCGGCAACATGAGGTGCCGTGGACCTGCCTGGACACGGATGTTTGGTTCATGAGCTAGGGATATCTGGCGGTAGAAATATAGAAATACACACCAAGACACAATGAGGGAGACAAAGAGACACCTGGAAACCAGAGTGGATGCGGGACTGGCAGCAGGCAGATCCTGCATTGCAAATATCTCAGCCATGAGGGCCATAAGATCCTGCATAGTTAACATCTTAGCTAAGCAGGCAGTACGCACCCCGGGCTGGTTGCAATGCTGGACTGAGCACCCTGCATGCCGTTACGCACGCCTTGCCAGCCGTAATGCCCCCTTGGATTTATTCTGCGCCTCCGTTTTATTTAGGGGAGGAACTTTACACAAAGCTGGGAGAGGCTAAGACATGGTATAGCTAACAATCTTACTTTTCCAGACATTCAGGCAACTTTATATCGTACTTCGCAGGTTCGAATCTCAGGCCAGCAACTCAGTTTCTCGAGCCTGATTAACATACCTCTTAGCACCTAGCCTCAAATGGGGGAAGATAAAGAGGATTCGGAGTCCCACTGAGTCAGCTGCCCAGCCCTGGCTTCTCAGGAAGAGAGACGCCTGGGTGAATGAGGCTGCACCTGAAAACGCTTTAGGGAGGGTGTCCTTTTGTCCTTAGAACAAAGACCTGGGAAGACACCCATTTACCTTGAGTGAATTCTCTGAGGAAAACTTTGCCTTTAGAATTTTACAGTCTCGGCTTTAGGAGATTTTTATATTTATCTGTGGATATTAAGGGCTCATGTATGAAATTAATAATAAACATGACTGAATAATCAGATGAAAAACAGTTTGCTAGGTGGCTAGAGTTGGTTCCTCAGAGCCTGCGGTCTGCAACACTTGGGCCCACAGGGCCTCGAACTCCTGACCACGTCTGCACGGTCTGCAACAATGAGGTGCTTCAAATCCAGTGGATGTCACGCCCTTGGACTCTCACCCGCCTTACTCCAACATAGTGATTTTCACCAGAGCCTTCCCCAGGTGAGATATGTTGTTGTTGTCAAGTCTGTTGAACCACCAACCATGTGGATAGCAGTCCAGTGCTTACAGTCACCAGAGAAGGAAGAGAAATCCTACTCCTTACTTATCCACTAGTTTGTTACCCAACATTTTTCTTTTACGACAGTAGTAAAAAAGGTACTATTCCAGTATTTTGCACATTAATGATGTGTATCTGACAGAGACAAAAAACTAAGGTGCAAGGGAAAGTAACCCTGACTGTGATGATTAAGGTGATGTGTCAGCTTGGTGGGACCATGATTCACAATGGTTTGACAGATATGTAATGATGTCATTTGGCAGTTATGTAACAGTATCATTTGGCAGTTATGTAATCAGGTAATTTGGCAATTGTGTGATGATGTAGTTATCCTCCATTTTCACACAACGTTGATTTTTGCCCAATGGCCTGATCTTTGGAACCTAACTATGTCATTAAGTGAGGTGGTAGTGGTATGCCATGGAGTTGATTCTGACTCACAGTGACCCTGAATAGAGTTTCCAGAAGCAGAAAGCCTCATCTTTCTCCCACAGAATGGCTGATAGTTTTGAACTGCTGACCTTGAGTTTAGCAACCTGACTCTTAAAACCACTATGCTACCAGAGCACCTTCATTAAGTGAGAAATGGGTGTAAAACTCAAAGGGACCTGGTCAGTTTGGCTAGAAGCTTGGGCCACTGAGTCCGACCCAGACCACCTTCCAGTGACACCATCCAGACTGCTAGCCAACATCTTTGACTATTCTAGAAACAGGGAACTTATAACTCTGTATTTCCAGCAAGAGCAAATTCTACTCAGCATTTTCCATCCTCCAGTGCTGTTGGTACCCTCATGTGGCATAGAACTGGACTGCATTCCTCCTGTAATGGATGCCAGAATATGAAATGAAAATTCCATTATAGCCTAAAAGAGAAGATGCTGAATGTCTGTACGTTCTTCTTTTACAGCCCTTTGAGTTCAGCCCTGGTGGTGAGGTGGGTTATGTGTTGGGCTGCTAACCTCAAGGTCAGCAGTCTGAGTCCACCAGATGCTCCACAAGGAAAGATGAGGCTTTCTGCTCCTGTAAATATTTACAGACTCAGAGACCCTATTTAGGGTGGTTATGAGTCAAAACCAACTCAGTGAGACACAACCATCAACAACAACAACAGGAACTTGAGTACCACACCCAAGTAACTTCCAGCACAAATTATTTCCAACTCAAACTAGAAGGAGGAGCACACCTGTTACATACATAAAGACTAAAAGATAAATGACTTATTAAAATCAAGCTACCTCTCACCAGTGCCACCTACATTTCTCAATTATGTATGTTGTCTTCCAAAATTTAAAATGAATCATGCCCCTCCCTGCAATTTCCCATTCTCTATAGAATCAAATCTAAACTCTCTTGAAACCCAGTCTCCTGTCTCTCCACCCATCTTTGAATTCATGTGTTAGGTACAACAATCTTCTTTTGTTGTTGTTGTTTTTAATTTGACTTATGAAATGCATATAGTTAAAAAATTCAAACAGTATAAAGCATATGAAGAAAGAATAATGTGCCCTTCCTTTGTTTTATGTTCACAATTTTTCCATTCAGAAGTAAACTGAACTTTAGTGCATGCCTTTCAGATCTTTTCCTATATGTAAACACTTGAGCATCAATAACATAAAAAAAAAAAAAATCAACTAATGTACTCAGAAAAGTTACTTACAGAGAAACAGATGGATTGTGGTGAGTTGGATAGTGGCTCCCTGAAGGTATCTAATCCCTGGAACCTGTGAATGCTATTTTATATGATTTGCATAAAGTTTTATAAAGTATTTCCACAAATGATTCAATTAGGCCTCCTGAGATGAGAAGATTATTTGGCATTATTTGTATAGTCCCTAAATGCCATCACAAGACAGAAGCAGAAGGTCTTTGACAGGCACAGAGGAGAGGCCATGTGAATGGGGAGTAAAGAAGTACGTCACAAAGCAGAGATGCTAGCAGCAAGGAACACGTTTTCTCTAGGCCTCCAAAAGGGCATGACCCTGTCTAGAGCTTGATTTTTAACAGAAAGAATCCATTTCTGTTTTAAGCCACCACGTTTGTGGTAATTTGCTAAGGTAGCCACAGGAAACTAACGGAGAAGCACATAGAGAAAGCAGTGTAAATGGGGAAGAAATTCTGGCCGCCATTGTACTCAATGAGTTCATATGGCGCTAAACTAAATCTGTTCTCTCTGAGGAGAACTCAGTCCACATGTGAGAAACATCTCACAGAGCACAATGCGGATCTAGCGATATAGAGGGATGTTTTGTGTTGTGTTTGGACATTTTTTAAAATTTTAGTAAAAATATGCACAGCAGAATATATCTCTTTCATCGATTTTCCACATGTACAATTGAATATCATTAGTTACATTCTTCCCACTGTGTCACCATTCTAGCTATCTCTACCCAAATTGTTTTGCCACCATTGACTTATACTCAATATCCTCTGAACTTCTCTGAACTTAGAACTCCTGTTGACAATTTGATTTCATATAGATAATTCTTTTAAAGAGCACACAGTGCTCCTGATGAACATTCTTCACTAATTTACCTAAAGGGTTATTTCCTTTAAAGATTATCTTAAGGGATAATTTTGGTGCATGGCTTGAAAGTTTTCTCAGAACAATAGTTTCAGAGATTCCTCAAGTTGCAATAGATGCAGTAAACTTATGTTTTTCAAGAATTGAAATTTTGTTCCATATTCCCCCCCCCCTTTTGATCAGGATTCATCTAGTGAGTCCTTGATTGAAAAAGTCAATAATGATAGCCAGGAACCACCCAGTTCTTCTGGTCTCACGGGTAATAAGGTGCTAATCACAGCAGCAGTTAGACCTACAGTCAGTTCCTTCTTCAATTCTTGGGTCTCCTTCTTCTGCTGCCCCAGGTGAATAGATACCAGTTGTTGTGCCTTAGATGGCCACTTGTAAGTATTTAAGACTCTAGGCACTGCTCACCAAAGTATGAAGTGAAACAGTAATTCTAAAAAACAGTATTAGGCTATTTATACCATAAAACCATCAACCAGAACATACAAACAAACAAAAGTAATGATATAAATTGTTTATAAGTACTTAAGTAGTAACAGTAACATTAATCTGCCCCCTTGTTTTTTGGTTGCGGATGTTGCTGTAAAATTATCTACTACACAGTATTTGCTATTTCATCCTTTTTCTGATATACAACTCACTGATACCAGTTATATCCATCAAGTTATACAGCATTTCCCTAAATCAATGACTATGTTCCCATCACCATAAGTACAAACCCACTACTTCCCTCCAGGCAGGTTTAGACTGTGGTTGATTTCATCTTATGAATGTGCTTAAGGAGGAAATATTTCATTGGATAAGATTCCATTCTACATATGAGTATACTTGTTTATATTAATGAAAGGGTAATGAATTCACTGCTTTGCAATAGTGCATATTTTTCCAAGTTTTTATTTACCTCATTATTTTTAACCATTGTCCAATATGCCATTGTTTAAAAGAACCATAAATAGTTTATCTTGTTTCCTGTTGGCATTTTCCCCAAGTTTTTACAACTATAGGTAACACACAAAACATCCTTTTACATAAATCCGTGTGTTCTTATATAAGAATACCAGTGAAATACATCTGTGGAAGTAGAAATATTTGAACAAAAGACAGACATTTAACATTATTTGATAACTATTATGAAGTGGTTACATAAAATGCACATACTCTTATAGCAGCCTTCAATGTTTCCTAAAAAGCTTTTTAGTTAATTATGTTTTAAAATGTACAGAGAAGGAAAAGTTGTTTCATAACCCCCACTGAAATTAACAACACAGAACTATATAACAGAGAGCTTTTAAAAGTTCATGGAAAAATTCCATTAGCTTTTAATTCCAGTTTTCCATAAGGCATGTTGAAGACTCCTCACATAAATGTATTTTTTAAACCTATCTTTTCACAATCTCTACCAAAGTTACCCACCTTGTATCCTTATTCCTTCCAATAATTTTGTATGTGTGTAGTAGAATTCTCATATACATAAAATATATGTATATATGTTTGTGTTAAGTGTGGTGAAGTCAGTTCTGACTCATAGTGACACTGTATAGGGTTTCCAAGGCATGGTTGGTGGGTTGAACCACCAACTTTGTGGTTAGCAGTCCAGTGATGATCCTACAGTGACACAACAGCATTCTGTATATGTATACATTTCCATTTAATAAGAAAATGATTATATATGTATATATGTTTGTGTTAAGTGTGGTGAAGTCAGTTCTGACTCATAGTGACACTGTATAGGGTTTCCAAGGAATGGTTGGTGGGTTGAACCACCAACCTTGTGGTTAGCAGTCCAGTGATGATCCTACAGTGCCACAACAGTATTCTGTATATGTATATATTTCCATTTAATAAGAAAATGATTATATATATATGTATATATAATATATATATTTATATAGTCCTGGCGCTGTGGGTTAATGTGCCAGACTGCAAAGCCATTTGAACTGCAAGGTCGACAGTTCAAGCTCACCAGTTGCTCCTTGGAAACCCTATATAGGATAAGGTCACTATGGGTTGAAACCGACTCAATGGCACTTAACAACAACAACAACATATATATATATAAAACTTTTCATTTTGCTTTCCTTTCCTTTGAATAATATATCTTTAAGGGTGTTGTTTTTTGTTTTTGTTTTTAAACAGCAAATATAACATTATCTAAACTCCTGGTGTGGTACTGTATGATCAGCACTGGACTGCAAACCACAAGGCCAGAAGTTCAAATCCACCAGCTGCTCCTCAGAAGTCCTGTACAGGGTCGCTATGAGTCAGAACCGACTCGACGTCACATAACAAAAACAATTCTAATACCTGCATATTATTGCATTTTGCTGATACTTCATTTACCAGTCCCATACTGATCTACATTTATAATATTTGTTTCAACTTTTCATATTATTGCAAATTATTGTGAACAACACACTTTCTTAAATATGCTCATACTCTTAACATGCTAATTTTTTAAATGAAACATTGCTATCTTATTCATATTTTATTATTATTGGTGGTGGTCATGTGCCATGGAGTTAGTTATGACTCACAGCAATTCTATATAGGGTTTCCGAGGCTGTAAATCTTTACAGGAGCAGAAAGTCTCATCTTTCTCCCATGGAACAGCTGGTAGTTTCGAACTGCTGACCTTGCGGATAGCAACCTGCCATGTAACCACTACGCTACCAGTTGTTGTTATTAGGTGCTGTCAAGTTGGTTCCAACTTGTAGTGACCCTATTATACACCAGAACAAAATAGTGCCCAGTCCTGTGCAGTCCTCACGCTTGTTATGTTTCAGTCCATTGTTACAGCTACTGTGTCAATCCATCATGTTGGGTGTCTTCCACTTTTTCACTGACCCTTCCGGTTTGGTAGGGTCATCTGGTTAAACATTGTTACATGATAAAAATCAACCCAACCAAGCAAACCCAACCCACTGCTATTGGCCGATTCTGACTCACAATGACACTGTGAGTCAGAGTAGAAGGATTTCACGGGGTTTCCTGTCGATCTCTAAGGGGGCAGACAGCCTCTTCTTTCTCCTCCGTACATAAGAGCTCCGTGAATAAAGAAGTGAAAAACTAATAATACTAATCTAGGCTCCTCCTTTCCTTATTTGACTTGTACAAAAGACACTTTAGCATCTACAACACACTAGACATTGTGGCCCCTGTGGTCAAGAACTGAAGCGGAGACATAAATACTGATCCTAAAAAGAGTTAAAGGTCACAGGAAAGACACAACATAAATGCCACAGGCAATCCGAGGCAGCCGGAGAACACTTCTAGAAAGTAGTAGATGCTTAAAATCAGACAGTGGCATGCTTGTAAATCAGCTCTTTGAAGACAGAAAAAAGACTGTTGTGGAATATGCTGATATCAACGGTCAGTTCAAGTTACCAATTTATTTAGCAACTGGCTCTCTTGAGCCATCTTGAACACAACGCTGAATCAGGACAACCGTTCCGAAAACCCCTTTGTTTTCTTCTCACCATCTCCTCACATCAGCTATCCTCACCCATTGTGCTTTCTAAGGTTAAGACAAAGGATGCTTTGTAGAGGTGCGCACACACACAGACTGAGGGCAATAGAGATGGCATCCAGACTTCATTAAGCACACAGAAAACTGCTCTGTCCACTTGCACATCCTTCGTGAATGAAACTTCAAGGGGTTCATTCCTTACTCAAAGTCTCCCTTTCCATTTTACATTACCTAAGCTGCTTAGTTCCTCACCAAGACTTCCAACCCAGTTCTGTTGAACATCTAGAAATCTCTTAATAACATCAGAACATAAATGGAGACTGCATGATATAAGTAAGGTTCAATACTAACCCAGCTCATATCTCCTGGGGCTTCAATGTGTGTATTTAAATATCAACTTTACAGCAGAAATCCTGGACCTAGGATTTGGGAGGTGAGTCAGAGTATATTTTGAGATGTATTTGACACATGTTAAGGTTATATTTATCTTTGGAGCCAGGAAACAAAGTGTGTCAGCTGTGACATGAAAAGTTATAATTTCAAGATCCTATTTTGGTTGCCTGAGTGAAAATAATATTCATACAAGTTTCTAAAAGAGAGACTTTATAGAAGCTAATGAATCTTTGCCCGAAGTGGGTTTTGTAGGATTATTTGACTTTGGGAACCATTGTTTATCAGAAATCTTGAAGAAGAAAAAAAGCATACCCATCTCTCTGGGTGTTGGGGAGGTATTTTTTCTAAGAAACACTTCAACTTTCAATATTCTTATTCATGAAAATAAGTTATATCAGAGTTTCCTCGGAGAATTTGTGTTTTTGATGATCAAAATAAATAAAAGAGTGGGAAATCAAACCAACCCAGTTAAAATCATATTTAAATGATATTTTTTTCATGTTTAAATTAAGAATATGGATGCACTATCCCTGAATACTTTCCTGAATATATTCTGAATATATTCTTTCCTTTTTTTTTTTTCTGTATAAGATTTTATACATGAAGAATTGTTAAAGCTAATTACTGGCAAGAAAAGGAATGTGGTTTTAAGATCAAATAAATTCATCAAGATGCCCTTGAGTGGCACAAATGGTGAAGTGCTTAGGAAAGGTTGGTGATTTAAATCCATCCAGAGTTGCCTTGGTAGAAAGCCCTGGGAATCTACTTCCAAGAGATCACAGCTATTGAAAACCATGAGGAGCACAGTTCTACTCTGATACACATGGGGTGGTGGCCTTGAGTCAGAATCAACTTGATGGCAACTGTTTTGTTTTTGGTTTTTTTGTTATAATGCATTAAAAACCAAAAACAAGCAGGAAAGTAAAGGTCCTGCTTGGCACAAGATAAAGACCCAAGCAACAGAAAATGACTGGCCAGTATCATTTTAACATACTTTAAACCATAACTGGCTTCATGGGCAGCCTCCAGTATAATCTCACACAGGAGGACCCTGAATTTGGGATTTATAGCTTGTCATCCTCATCTTGAAATTCTTTGTAATTTTATCTTTGAATTTGTGTTTCTGAAGTGAAGCCAATGTGATAATGAAGCACACACTGTCAGCTCCAGTTCATAGAGGCCCTGACTCCCACAGATGAATTTTCAGTTGCCCTCTCCTCCAGGACCTCGTACCCAAGGCCACACCCAGCCTCTCTCTCCTCCTGCTGCCTTCTAGCCCCACTGGGGACAGGATGCATCCCACAGCATCTAGCTTGGGGCATGGTTGCAGCTGTCCACAACCTTGGCTGGCATGCCATGATGTGTAAGGTGGATGACTTAGCAGGTTAAGCCACTTCCACCTCCGATCCAGGCGTGCATTGCACTCCAGCACAGAGGTTGCAATTCTTTGGGATCACCTACTCATATCAGCTATGGGTTTTGCAGCTATCCTGTGATAAATACTGATTTCCTGTTCCCAGCTGGTACACATATCCATCTGATGGCTGAATACTGATACAGAATTAGGAGCTTTTGTATGGTTTACTTTTTCTTCATTTAATTACCTCTCTACACTTACATTTCCCCCATGTGTAAGTACTTGTATTTACTTTGTTCTCTGGCTCTCAACTGTAGCCCGAAGCCCAGATTCACAGTCTCATGAGCCAGACAGGAGGAATCAGCAAATATCCAATAGGAAACACAGACTCAGAAAGTCAGCTCACCTCTCTGCTGGTTGGTTTCTCTCAGATCTTAACCCCTCACATCCTGGTTGCTTTGGCAGTTCTCTGATGCCTTCAAAGAGATTTTTTTGTTGTCGTTGTTTTTACTTTAAATGGCTTCTTAATTTTCAAAAGTATAGGTATGCCACAGTTATTCCATCATAGCTAGAAACAGATGAGACAGGTTTGTTGTCATAAACGAGACAATTATTCTTAACAACATTTGGCAGAAAGAATGGATCAGTCTTTATAGAAAGATCAGTCTTTCTAGAATCCTAGCTAAAAGACTCTAACTTATAATTCTTTTTATTAAAGAATGTATTGCATAAAAATATCAGGTTTATTGGTCAGATAGATGCAGGTGAAACTCCCCAGACTAGGGCCCCTAATCCTCCTTCAGGTCTAGAAATGAACTTATTCGCTTTAGCTTAATTTTCAGCCAAACAATACACAGGTATAGGTATTGTCTATAGGCAGAACAATAACACTAGGGAGATATATATTCCTAAGAATATTCAACCATTTGAGGTCAAAGGGGCAGCATTTAACCAAGTACAAAGTTCAGGAGGGTTAGGAAAGAAGAAAGAATGGAAACAGGAAACAGAAAGGAAGTGAGATGAGAAAGTGTGCTAGATTAATTTACTTAGTATGTCTCTTCTAGCCATGGTCTTCAAGGAGCTCTGGTAGCGTAGTGGTTACAAATTGGGCTGCAAACTCCAAGGTCAGCAGTTCGAAACTACCAGCTGTTCTGCGGGAGAAAGATGAGGCATTCTGCTCCTGTAACGATTTACAACCTCGGAAACCTTGTACAGGGTCTCTATGAGTCGGAAACGACTCCACAGCACACAGCCACCACAGCCATGGTCTTCACTACTCGTCTGTCAGTCTGTTGTACTGTGTTTACTGTGAATCTGGAAGCTATGCCACGGGTTTTTTGTTTTGTTTTGTTTTGTTTTTTAGTTTTTATTGTGAGGTTTACATGGAAGAACATCAGCTTTACACTCATCCTATCGTGTTTCATTTCATTTCAATGATTACAATCCCTTCCATGCATCATCAAATAACCCCAAAGGGTACATCACACAGGCCCACCCCCTCCCCCAGCCCCAAGAACACAGCCCTTCTCCCTTCCTGAGTCTAGTGTC
>NW_006408540.1:17910752-17918652 GCF_000296735.1 Chrysochloris asiatica | reverse complement strand
TCATGTTTAATTTCTTCTTTTACCTAGTCGCTCTTCAGCAGGGTGTTGTTCTGTTTCCATGCATTCGACTTTATTTCCTTAGTCTTCTTGTTGTTGATTTCTAGTTTTATAGCATTGTGGTCTGAAAAGATGCTCTGTAGTATTTTGATGTTTGTAAATTTATGGAGGCTTGCTTTGTAACCTAACACATGGTCAGTTCTGGAGAATGTTCCTTGTGCACTAGAGAAGAAAGTATATTATACTGTTGTTGGGTTGAATGCTCTGTACACATCTATGAGGTCAAGTTGGCTGATTGTGCTGTTTAGTTCCTCTGTAACTTTGTCGAGTTTCTTTCTGGTTGTTTTGTCCCTTTTTAAAAGTGGCGTATTAAAATCTCCCACTATAATTGTAGATTTGTCTATTTCTTTCTTCAATTCTAAGGTTTGTTTCATATACCTTGGTACTTTTTCATTGGGAGTGTAGATATTTATTATGGTTATGTCGTCTTGTTCAGTTGACCCTTTGGTCATGAGATAGTGTCCTTCTTTATCTCTTATGCTGGTTTTTGTCTTAACATTTACTTTATCAGAGATTAGAATTGCCATTCCTGCTTATTTAGTGTTGCAGTTAGCTTGGTATATTTTTGTCCATCTTTTAACTTTTAGTCTGTTTTTGTCTTTGTGTGTAAGGTGTGTTTCTTGTAGGCAGCATATTGAAGGGTCTTGTTTTCTTATCCAATCCGCCACTCTCTGTCTCTTCACTAGTGCATTCAATCCATTGACTATCAATGTAGTTATCAATAGGTATGAATTAATTGCTGCCATTATATTAATTTTTTGGTAGTGTTGTTTGTTCCTTTGTTCTGCATACCTTCTTATGCTGAGTTTGTGTTTTTTGTGCTATTTCTTGTTGAAGGTTGTGCTCTTTGATCTTCATCAGTAAATGTTTCAAGTCCTGTGCTTTATTGACTATGCTAAGGCTTTCATTTGTGTGGATCATAATAAGCAATGAACAACAGTAAGGAAAATGTGTTTTCCTGAACCCTTAATTGTGCTCCTGAGGAACCTGTACATAGATCAAGAGGCAGTTGTTCTAACAGAACACAGGAACACCAAATGGTTTTAAATTAGGAAAGATATGCCCCAGGATTGTATTCTTTCAATATGCTTATTCAATCTTTATGCTGAGCACATAATTTGAGAAGATGAATTATATGTAGAAGAGCATGGCATCAGGAATGGAGGAAGACTCATTAACACCCTGAGATACACAGATGATACAATCTTGCTTGCTGAAAGCAAAAAGTATTTAAAATATTTACTGATGAAGATCAAAGACCACAGTCTTCAGTATGAGTTGCTCCTCAATGTAAAGAAAACAAATATTCCTCTCCTCTGGACCAACAAATAACATGAAGACAAATGGAGGAATGATTGAAGTTGTCAATGACATCATTTTGCTTGGATCAACTATCAACACTTGTGGAAGCAGCAATCAATGAATCAAAAGATGCATTCCATTAGGCAAATCTGCTGCACTCTTTAAAGTCTTCAAGAGCAAAGATGTCAGTTTGAGGACTAAGGTGTGCCTGCCCCACGCCATGGTATTTTCAATAACCTCTTATACATGTGAAAGCTGGAGAGTGAATAAGGAAGACCATAGGAGAATTCTTCCATCAGTGTTATGGTGTTATGGTTAAAGGATAATATTAAAAATACCATGGACTGCCAAAAGAACAAAAAACTGTGGTGTGGTGCTGTAGAATAAGCATTGAACTGCTAACCACGTGGTCAGTGGTACAAACCTACCAGCTGCTCCTTGGAAAACCTATAAAGAATCGCTATGAGTCAAAACCAACTTGATGGCACTTAACAACAACAATTCCATCCTTAATATTCTTACTGGTTTATCACAAACTGCACCTGATCCAAACCAGAGTATTTTCAATAACCTCATATGCATGTGAAAGTTGGACAGCGAATAAAGAAGACCATAGAAGAATTGGTGTATTTGAGTTACAGTGTTGAAGGAGAATATTAAAAGTACCATGGACCTCCAAAATAATAAACAAATCTCTATTGAAGAAGTACATGCAGAATGTTCCTTAGAAGCCAGATGGTCAACTTCATCTCTCATATTTCTTATACATTTTCATGGGGGACAATCCCCTGGAGAAGGACATCATGCTTGGTACAATGGAGGGTCAGATAAAAGAGGAAGACTTCCAAGGAGATGGATTGGCACACCGGCAGCAGCAGTGGTCTCAAGCATAATAATTATGAATTGGCACAGGGCTGGGCAGTGTTTCTTTCTGTTGTGCATAGGGGTCTCTATGAGTTGGTACTGACTCAATGGCACCTAACAACAAGAATAACGATGGTATTTGTGATTACCACCAAATGATTGGGTGGTAGCATGCAACTCTGATGCTGGTATTGGTTAATTTTACCATCCTACTGTGTGAATCGGGCTGTGAACCGCAAAGTCAGCAGTTCGAAACTACCAGCTGTTCCACGGGAGAAAGATGAGGCTTTCTGTTCCCATAAAGATTTACAGCCTCGGAAACCCTGTACAGGGTCGTTATGAGTCGTAACCAACTCCACGGCACATAACAACAACAACAACCTGGAAAAGCAGCTGTTTGGAGAGGCAAAGCAACTGTGAGCTTCCATGTCCATGGACTGAGTGAAACTGAGTGACTATAGACAGGAGGCTGACTTTTAGGATGTGCCCTGGATAAAGGAGGATTGTAAGACTTGCCCAGACAGGGGCCACATAGCAGAGAGACTGAAGACTAGAACAAGGAGTGCTTGCAATACGGCAGAGAAGAGGCATTCCTGACTGGAGAACTGCTACATCCTGAGTTGCTTCTGTTCCTGAATTATACCCTATTCACTTCCTTAATAAACTCCCTAATTGTGAGTATTGTCCATGAGTTCTGGGTGGTCATTGCAAGGAATATCAAAACCAGATGTGAAGCAGGGAGTTCTGTGGGAGGGATGACTGGTATCAAAATAGGGCCAAGAAGCCAGAGGAAGTCAGATATGACCCTCAAACCATTTTTACAGTGAAGTTACATTGTAAAGATTGTCATCAAAGGCATAAAACAAAATGTGTAGAAATTGTTAAATGTAAAATAGATCTGTTCTGTAAACCCCCACCCACCCAGTTCACAATACAAAGTAAAATAAATAAACAAATACATACAAAATACATACATTTTTGGTTGAACAATAAATAATGCATTAAATACTTCAGAGCATAGGTTGCATGGATTTTTTTTTTTTTTAATAGTCGCCATGGGTGATGAATATCACCAAATTGTAATGTTTTCCAGACTAAAATGTGCACATTTATCTGTGCAGTCATGAGAATGCATAAAGTGTCTCTGAGGAAAATCTTGGCCCTGCCCTCGGGTACATGTTCTGCCCAACCTCTGTATGAAGGTGGGGCTGTCTTAAAGAATTAGACTCCTTGTTGCCCATGAAATTTCGTAACATGATCTGTCCTTTCTTAATTCTAAAATTCTTCTTAATTATAAAGATGTGCATGGTGGTGGTATGCTGTGGAGTTGGTTCTGTCCCATAGAGACCCTGTATAGGATTTCCAAGGCTGTAAATCTTTATGGGAGCAGAAAACCTCATCTTTCTCCCATGGAACAGCTGGTAGTTTTGAGCTGCTGACCTTGAGGTTAGCAACTACTATGCTGCCAGAGTAGTTTTCTTTTATCTGAGAACTAGACATGAATTTCTAAACAGAGAATATATATTGATAAACTCTATGTGGAATTTTGTTTTTAAGATCAATGAAATTGTAAGAAACTTCTTTCAAGAAGAGAACCATAAGGTGTAGAGTATGCTCTTCCTCTTGAACCTAAAGTTGCTAAAGAGAAAAAATGGCTTATGTGTAACTGCTTTAGTCCCTTACATGCGCCCTGTGCTTTGGCATTGTGCCTTTGACGTGTATACAGGAGGTGACATGAGGAAGTCATTCTAAATTTGCCCTTTTATTTATGGCAGGAGTATTCCTGAGAATGTTGATCGCCCTGGGAAACCTCAGAGCTGTTTTCTCTCAACTTTCAATATCAGGAAGAGCTAGGCATCATTTTTGTTTTTTTGTTTTTAATGGAGAGTGCTTTTATTTTGGAGCAATTTAAACATTGTAACCAATGTTGTTTCCTTTTTGCTGGTTGACTAGAAAACTCAGAGCCAAATTTGTAGTTCACTTCAGGAAATTTATTTTAAATATATTGTCTGTTAATTTTACCTTTGATTTTATTTTTCTTTCCCCTTGTTTTCCTTCCTTCTGATTTCCTCAAGTCTCCTGTGGCATTGTGGTAATGTTTTCATATTTGACCATAGTTGTTTATAGAATAAAACAAGGTTTTAAAAAAAAAAAAAAGAAAAGAAAGAACATGTGAATAAGAGCAGAGCTGGCTGCCCTTGAAACTCTTAATGTTTCATCTTTTGATTTGTCCTCCAGGCATGCGCAGAGCAGATACTGAATCAATTAACTGCCTTAATCTTTAAAGCAGTGATTCCCTGGGACTGCTCATGTTGGCAGTGCCAGGAAAGTGAGGTGAGAGGAGCAAGGCAGCAGGTTCAGTTTGAGATCAAGGTCAACCAGTAATTGGTTATGATTGATGGGTTAGAGATTTGTTCAAATGTCCCAATCCAGTTCTAAAATTTTATGATTCTATAATTCAATCTACTGGTTAATCCTAGACAATGAAAATCTTCCCAACTGAATCAATAAATAACATCATGAGAGAGAAAATATTGAGGGTGTCAAAGATTTCATATTACTTGAATCCACCGTCAATGCTCATGAGAGTAGCAGTTAAGAAATCAAACAATGTATTGAATTAAGCAAATCGGCTGCACAAGACCTCTTTAAGTATTCAAGAACAAAAATGTCAGTTTGAGAACTAAGATGCACCTGACCCAAACAATGGTATTTTCAATTGCCTCATAGGTATATGAAAGTTTGACAATGAATAAGGAAGACTGTAGAAGAATTGAATCATTTGAGTGATGGTGATGGAGAAGAATATTAAAAGTACCATGGACTGCCAGAAGAGCAAACAAATCTGTCTTGAAAGAAATAGAGCCAGAAACAAGATGGCCAGACTTCATTTCTCATACTTGGGACATGTTATCAGGAGGGACCAGTCCCTGGAGAAGGACATAATGCTTGGTAAAGAGCGTGGTCAATGAAAAAGAGGAAGGCCCCCGAGTGGTGGACTGACACAGGGGCAGCAGCAATGGGCTCAAACATAACAATTGTGAGGTTGGCACAGGACTGGGCGCTGTTTCATTCTGTTGTGCACAGGGTCGCTATGAGTCAGAACTGACTTGAGAACACCTAACAACAACAATGATTTTCACCCAGACCACTTGGACATATCCTATCATTACAGTGCTATCATAGCAACTATACAGCAATTAGGGTTGATGGCTTCTCATCATAGGTTTATATTTTCAAGTTGTTAATGCCTTTTCTACATTGTATTCATGCTTCTTCCTGGACAAATGTAGCAGCTTCCATCTATTCTAATTTACTACAAACTTTAACACAATTTTCCTCTTGTTCTATTTTTCTGTTTTTGCTTAACAGATAATTATTTCTTTCTTCAGATTGCTTCATTACCTTCTTTAGGCTCTCCATGACTCTTCCTCTCTCTGTTGTCTGACATTCTTCTGTGTCTACAGTTGTCTCACGTCTCTCTTTTGGTTCATTAGACAAATCTGCTGCAAAAGACCTTTTTAAAGTGTGCAAGGGCAAAGCTACCACTTTGAGGACTAAGGTGTGCTTAACCCAAGCCGTGGTATTTTCAGTTGCCTCATATGCAAGTGGAAGCTGAAAGATGAATAAGAAAGACCACAGAAGTATCAATGAACTTGAATTAGTGTTGGCGAAGAATATTAAAAATACCATCAGATTGCCAGAAGAATAAACAATGGAATGTAACTGTGATTCTGGATTGGATTCTTCTGGACCACAAAGGGATAGTTGAGGAAATGTGAGTGGTGCCTGTGATTTGGAGGATAGTGTCTCATATAGATATGAGACATATTATGACCACAGAGGGTTTGATTTGGGGGTAATATGTATATATATATTGTGTGTATATATTCTTACTCTGTAAGACCCACTCAGAGTGATAATGAAGGTATGAATATGGTAAAATGTTAATAAAGAGAAGACTGTATATAGGAATTGTGGTCCTATGCTTGAAAATTTAAGTTTGAAATTATTTCATAGTAAATTATTTTTAAAAAAGAACATGAATAAGATTTACATTTACAGAAAGGAAAAATTCTGTGGCTTTATTACATAGATGATTCCATAGATCATTGTTTATATAATTAGATGTTTTCAGGAGTAGCCTTTCTCTTTCTAGTTGTCCACATTGCTGGACATTTTTATAAGCTTTGAAGCTTTTCTAATCAGAGGAAAAATAAAAGATCTTTCCATTTTTAAGCCAGTCTTTTCAAAACACCATAATTATAGAACACTTCTGCAAAGTTTTTTAAGTGACTTTATTCTTCACAAAATTATGCTATCCATACAGAGACACTTATGCACACAAAGGACTCATACTTATTAAAGAGACAAATACACAGACACAAAATTGTCACTTATTCTAAAGTATAAATTCAATAATTTCTAAGCAATGGCCTTAAACTGTCATTTCAAGGTCTTTATACATAATTGAAGATTCAGTTGCATTAATAGTCAGCTTTGTAAGCCAGCAGCTCAGAAAATGAAAATCAAACAAGTGACATTTATATAACACTTTTTAGTTAACAAAGTTATTTAATTAAATCTTCAAAATCCCCTTGTGTGTCTGGCATTGTTATTACACAAGAATCAATTCTTGCTCAACCTGAGACCTTTCCTTCTCATGAGACAAGAGCCAACAAAGGCCTCCTCTCGCTTTCAGAAGCTTGGGGAGAGGATATGAACAGATAAACAAATCACAAAACCTCGAAACTGAGCCATCTTGGAACAGGAAGAGATTTGATCAATCAACCATTCATCTGATTCAGAAATGCCTTTTAAATCATACATGGTTCTATCATTCTCTTTCATAAAATCTTTCACACAAACACACACATTCTATGGAGTAGCATACAACTGCTTAAAGCAGGGTAAAAGACCTATATGGCCCCCTCTTAATTCTTCATACTCAACTCCCAAACATTTCTGTATGTGCAGATCCCCCAATGAAAGATGTTCTCCTGTCTTTCAAGGATCCTGGTGGCACAAATGTTAAGCACTCAGCTGCCTACCTAAAGGTCAACAGTTACAACTCACCAGCTGTTCTGCAGGTGGCAGATGTGGCAGTCTGTTTACATAGAGATTACAGCTTTAGAAACACCTTGGGGAAGTTTTGCCCTGTCCTATCAGGAGTCCTGGAGTCCTGGTGTGGCACTGTGGGTTAATGCGCCAGATTGCAAAGTCATTTGAACAGCAAGGTCGGCAGTTCAAGCTCACCAGTCACTCCTCGGAAACCCTATACAAGGTCGTTGTGGGTCAGAACTGACTTGACAGCACTGAACAACAACAACATCAGATCACCTTACTGATGAAGATCAAAGACCATCCAGTCTTCAGTATGGATTGCATCTCAATTTAAAGCAAACAAAAATCCTCACCACTGGACCAATAAACATTGTTACCAACAGCGCACAAAACCTTTTTAAAGTGTTGAAGAGCAAAGATGTCAGCTTGAGGACTAAGGTGTGCCTGATCCAAGCCATAGTATTTTCAGTAACCTCATATGCATGTGAAAGCTGGACAGTGAATAAGGAAGACCGTAGAAGAATTGATGCATTTGAGTTATGGTGTTGGAGGAGAATACTGAAAGTACCATGGGTGGCCAAAAGAGCCAACAGATCTGTGTTGGAAGAAGTGC